>NC_085060.1:3845772-4154795 GCF_963662255.1 Cinclus cinclus
ACTATTAATGATTCCAGTGGGGTGTGCAGAACAAAAAATAGCTCAGTTACCATTTACTTCAGCCCTTTCCAATCTATCCAAGTCGTATTCCATTTTCTACTGTCATTAGCCTGAAGTCAACAGAAATCCTTTTATTTTAGTACCTGGGTCTTTCAGCTTCTCTGCCATTGACTCCAGGCTGGAAACCTCTTCTTCCTGTGGAGCATGGATCACCATCACAGTAGAGCCCAGGATACTCAGCATGCAGCCAATCTTCCCGTGAACATTCAGCTGCTCATTCAGGAAGATGGAAGACAGAACAGCACTGAAAAGGCAAAAACAAAACAAAACAAAACAAAAAAAAATTCCAAAACAAATTAGGACAAGAAACGGATACCTGAGGGAAGACAGCAGAGCAACTGCTATCACTAAGGGCTGGTAGGTGAAGTGAGGCTGTTTCTGAGGCTGCTTACCTAACAAGGACACTCAGAGCACCCAGTGGAGTTACCAGTGTTGCAGGAGCAAAGGCATAGGCAGCAAAATTTGCAGCTTCTCCAACTCCCACTGCAAGAGAAACTCCTGTGAGCATCAAAGTGGCAGCAATTCACCATAATACAGCCTCAATTTCCTCCTGAGCATCCTGTTAGTCTGAGGTACGTTGAGCAACCAGGGGAAAACAGCAGCAGCAAGAACAAGCAGAAACCCCACACAGGTTCTCTTGGGAAGAGAAGGCTCGGTGTTATGTACAGTGATCCTTAGTCACATGTGCCTCTACAGTGAGCAGCAACCACAGGAAAGTATTTTCATCATTTCCACAAAGCTGAAAGGCATCTGTCCTTTTCCTGGAACAGCTTTTACAGCTTTATAAAGGGTAAACCAGTTACAGTTAGTTCTTAGCATTGAGAAGTGTGAAGAAAAGCTGCTGAAATTGCTGTACACTGTGCTGGATGTGCCATTATCACTACATCCTCAGGGCAGGCCACTTCAGAAACATTTAACCCAACCCAGTTAAACCAGCTCCTCAGGTCCTGCTTAGCAAAGAAACTTGGTAACACATGAGACTTTAGAACAGCTTAGTTACAATGAGGTAAACATCATCATCAGAAACTTGGATAAAACTCAAACAGTCAAACAAAAATGGTAATAACAAAGCAAGAAAGTGACTAGAACACACTCTTAGAAGAAAAGGCTCTAGAGTAACCTAATTGTGGCCTTCCAGTATGTGAAGGAAGCCTACAAGAAAGAGGTGAAGAGACTTTTTACAAGGGCATGTAGTGACGAGACAAGGGGGAATGAGTTGAAACTTAAAGAGAGTAGGTTTAGATAAGATACCAGGAAGAAATTCTTTCCTGTGAAGGTGGGGAAGCCCTGGCACAGGCTGTCTAGAGAAGCTGTGGCTGCCTCATCCCGGGAGTGCTCAAGGCCAGGCTGGACAGTGCTTGGAGCAGCCTGGGATAGTGGATGTTCCTATGGAAGGGGGTTGGAACGAGATGATCTTTAGGGTCTCCACCAACCCAAGACATTCTGTAATCCCATAATAGCGTGCCTCACCGCAGTCTGAGCGCGGTACTTACTGCACAGCAGCCCTGCCCACCAAAGCCGCTCTCGCAGGTACGCGTGCCCTCCTTGCCCTGAGTGCGGAGGAAACAAACGAGAAACCTCGGATGAAGCCAAAAAAATTCCCGTCACGACCTTCGGGGCAGGCAGCGGGATCAGCGCCCGGGAGCGGCCGTACCTGCCCTGGCGCGGCCGCACAGCCGGAGCAGCCCCTTCTTCTTCAGGACGAAGCTGACACCGATGAAGGCGCTGGAAGCCAGGGCCAGCCCCAGCCCCGCGCCGAACCCGGGCCCCATGGCCAGCGGCACTCCCCGGCGGAGCGGGGATGGAGAGGGGCTGGAACGGGGAGGGAACGGGGACGGAGAGGGGCTGGAACGGGGAGGGAACGGGGATGGAGAGGGGACGGAACGGGGACGGAACGGGGATGGAGAGGGGCTGGAACGGGGACGGAACGGGGATGGAGAGGGGACGGAACGGGGATGGAGAGGGGCTGGAACGGGGACGGAACGGGGACGGAACGCGGACGGAACGGAAGGGGCGGCGCTCCGGGCTCGGCTTCCGCGGGACGGGCGGGGCCGCACCGGGACCGGACCGGGACCGGACCGGAGCGGGGCTGGGGGAGGCTCTGGCAGCAGTGCCGTGCTGGGGTCTCCGTGCAGGAGCCTTCCCGAGGAGCAAGTGGCGGCGTGCTGGTGGCAGAGCTGCAGGAGGCGGGATGAGCAAGGGCAAGGACGATGCTCCGCACGAGCTCGAGAGCCAGTTCGTGCTGCGGCTGCCGCCGGTAAGGGCTCGGCTCGGCTCGGCCCCTCGCGGCCCCGCCGGTCACACCGAGCTCAGCCCGGGCCGAGGGGGCGTTTAACAAGGCAGTGGGGAAGCTGCGGCTCTGGGAAGGGATGTGGGAGCAGGCTGGGTGCTTTGGAGCCGTTCCCACCCTTTTGAACGGATTTTTCACGACCTCCCCTAGAGACGTGTTCCTGCCACTCAGAGCAGGAGGCTCAGAGACAACCTAGAGGGTTTGGGAGGATCTTTCTGTAAGGGTAGAGATTTAACAAGTACTGGCTCTTTAGTTGCAGTGGCTGTAAGTGCCCTCGTTGCTGTTTGTTAGATGCTTAAAGCTGAGACTGTTTTTCTGGCGACTAGAGACACGATGATAAACGAAAGCACAAGTTCCACCTCACCAGGAGGAAGAACTTTCCATTGAGAGTGTCAGAGCACTGAAACAGCTGTCCAGGGAGGTTGTGGAATGTCTTTCTCTGGAGACATCCCAAACCCACCCGGATGTATACCTGTATCACCTGCTTTGGGTGACCCTGCTTTGGCAGGGGGCTTGGACTGGATGATCTCTTCTTCCAACCCCAGTTATTCTGGGATTCTGTGAGACTGTCCTGCTGAGACCACAAGGCTTGTTGAGGGCAGCTCTAACTGCCCACAGTGCTGTGGAGCTCTGGCAGGTGTCTCTGTCAGGGACCTCACATCACTGTCACACCTGTGCTGTGCCAGGGGTATGGAGAGCACTGAGAACAGCAGGGCCAAGGGGTTAATGTGGTAACGAGGAAAGTGCTGTTCACCGTGGGTCTCACAGTTACTGTCCAGCATGTGGATGGCAGGTGTTTAAAGCTGGGTAGGTTGGGCAGAAGCCTTTGGTGATTCTTGGAGGAAGCACATCCGCTCCTGAAGAATTCCCTTCTCAGGAATATGCCTCGACTGTGCGGCGAGCAGTCCAGTCTGGGAATGTCAACCTGAAGGACAGGCTCACCATTGAGCTGCATGGTGAGTGAGCAGGACCAGGCATTTCTGCCTGTCCACAGGTGAAGCTGTGCCACTTGCATGTGTTGTCCTGTGAAGTCCCCGCTGCCCAGGGCTGTATTGCCCAGGGTGGCTGTTGAGCCACAGCACTGACCTGTCCCCTGGTTCTCCCCAGCTGACGGGCGCCATGGGATTGTCCGTGTGGACCGGGTGCCACTGGCAGCTAAGCTGGTGGATCTGCCCTGCATCATCGAGAGCTTAAAAACCATTGACAAGAAAACCTTCTACAAGACAGCAGATATTTGCCAGGTATGAGCTGTCCTTCTTGCCTGCACCAACACCTTAATTCATTGCTCACCACTCCAGGAAAACCCTTGTACACTTTGGCAACTGGACACACATTATAACATACCTAACTCCTGTATCTCACAGTATTAGCAGTTTAAAATTCCCCATTCCCCTTGGTATTTAGAAACCTCATTCCTGAAGTGTGAAATAGGATTTCCTTTGTGATAGCTTAACTGCTGCTGTATCCAGCTGATGCAGCTGTGTTTACCACACTCTGCCCCTGAATCCCTTTGGCTCACAACATGCAGTGGGCAGTCACTGTTCCTTCACATCTTGGTGTTCATATGGGGATTCCAGATGCTTGTTTGCACTGTGGATGGTGATCTCTACCCACCTTTGGAAGAGCAAACTGTGGCCACTGACCCCAAGGCAAACAAGAAGAAGGACAAGGACAGAGAGAAGAAATTCATATGGAACCATGGCAGTGAGTAGAGGCTGTGCCAAGCCCCTCCACCCCAGTACCCTGCATCTGAGCAGAGTGCTCACATCTGCCGTGTGCTGGCTGTGCTGCTGCTCCTTTCCACAGCTCTCTCTGTTGCAGAAGGGATCTCCTCCCTTCTGACACGTGCTTCTCTTACTGGGCCATCTGCCTGACACATGAAATCTGTTTCCTCTATCACAGTCACTCTTCCCCTGAAAAATGTACGGAAGCGGCGATTCCGGAAGACAGCTAAGAAAAAGGTGAGTTGCTTCTCACCCAGAGGCAGATGAAGGGCTAGGAGGGCAGAGACATTAGAGCTGTGGCTGTGATTGGTCCAGAAGTCATGTGTTTTCTTAACATTTGTTCACTTTTCCTTGCCCAAGATGAGGGTGAGAGTAGGATAGTAGATTTAAATATTTCTTTGGGCACTTCCTTTGTACTTTCAAAGATGCTCCTAAGGGGAAGATCTTCTGTGCAGAGTTCTGCTGGACCTCGTTCCTGTGGCTCCCTTGCTATACCACATCTCCTGCTCATAGAGAAGAAAGGAAGAAATACTCACATGGAAATGAAGCTTCACTCATTCCTGCTTTCCCAGCTTAAATCTTCTCTTTATGCATGGCCCATTCCCTTCCCCAAATAGTACCACTGTCATTTCAGCTGGGGGAGTGGCAACAGATGGAGCTCAGAGACTGTCTCTGTGCATATGCACAAGCCAGGCAAGGTGTTGGGGAGATGCAGCACCCTGAGGCTGGAAGACTTGTTCTTCTCTCCTTTGCAGTTTCTCAGAAGAGAACAGGATTGAGTGTGATTTTGCATGACATTTGGGAAACAAATTACTTGAGACATTCTTGGAGCCCACAGGAGAGATTTGATGTCACTGCAGTAAAATTCTGGACTAATTTAAAAGTGCAAAATGAAGCCTCCTTTTGAGTGGGATGGGAAGGAGTTGAGTTGAGTTGACCGTCAACACCTCAAGGACTTTCTGCATAGACACAGAAAGTCTTACAAAATATGTAGTATAAGCAGAAAAGTGAGAGCACTCAACCTACCAAAGTACAGAAAAGATGGATTTTTTTTTTTGGAGGGGGAGGGTGTGCATAAATTACTTCACAGTTAAAATATGAGCAAATTCTGAGCAGAAAGCAGAAGATAAGAAAGCCTTGAAACAGTGCTCTGTCCAGAGTTGGGGGCTTGGAGTTGGCCAGCACCAGCAGCATGCACAAGGCATTTAACAGTGTCTCTGTTCTCTTTCCCCTCTCTGGCTCAGTATATCGAATCTCCTGATGTGGAAAAAGAGGTGAAGCGTCTCCTGAGCACCGATGCTGAGGCTGTCAGTGTCCGTATCCTTTTAGTGGGAAAAAAAGCTCCGGAGTAGGACAGGACGTGTGTGACCTGGGGCTTCTGGAAAGAGCAAGCTGAGCTTTGCGTGGGGGTGGGACACTGGGAGATAAACATGCAAGAGGCACTGAAGTTTTGGAGCTTCATCTTTGCCTCGTTCAAAGCTTACTGTTTCCTCAAGGTGACCTTTCTTGTGGACTGTGCTGTTGTACTGAGAAGGAACTGAAATAGTAGAGAAGTCATCAGAAAAGAGGTCTGGGATGTTTCATCCTCAGTATCCATAGGGACAAGGCAAGACTGGTTGGAGTAGCAGTGATCTGCCATTTTTTACCTCTTCAATTATAACTGCATCTTCCAGGTTCTTCCTTTTTCCTTGACTCACCTGTTCCTGCTTGTCAGGCTGGGAAGTCATTGCTGAGGATGAAACAAAGGAAGTTGACAACCACGGTTCACTCACCAGCCTGGACATCTCCTCCCCAGGGATGTCAGGGCATAAGCAAGGCCATGGCTCCTCAGGTACAGTGGGGAAAGCTGTTTTATTTCTAGATATGGTCCCTGGCAGGCAAAGGGCACTGACAGGTCATCATCTGTGTTTTAACCCTTTTGCCCCCACCTAGAACACGATGAACTGCGGGAGATATTTAATGATATCAGCAGTAGCAGCGAGGATGAAGATGAGAGGGATCATCACGATGATGAAGACCTGAACATCATGGACACTGAGGAAGACTTGGAGAGACAACTGCAGGACAAGCTGAATGAGTCTGATGGGCAGCAGCAGGAGAATGAGGGGTCCAACCAGATCGGTGAGTGGCCAGCAGAGCATGGCAGAATTGTTGGGATGCCAGGCAGACTGTGCTTCCCAGCTCTGCTGCTGCTCTGGGTCTGAGCTTACTCTCCCTTCCAGCCATGGGCATCCAGAAACAGATTGATAACCTGAAAAGTAAACTCCAGGAAACTCAAGACAGGAGGAAGCGCCAGGAAGATCTCATCATGAAAGTGGAGAACCTTGCCCTCAAGGTGAGAGCTCTCTTGGAGTCTCTTCAAACCTACTTAACACTGACTCACTCAGGCTGATTTGGAGAAGGCAGGAGCCTTTGTCTGCTGGCTTAAAAATAGTTGTGGCCATACATACTCCAGCATTTCCCTGTGGAGGCAAAGTAGCCTGTGAAACCGGAGGAGATAAGAGGGTGTTGTCACTGCACCATTTGACATGTTGTAGCTGCACCCATTCTGTTGAGAACACCCTGGTAACTGTGGTTTCCACGTTTGTACCTGCAGACCCGTCTCCAGGCCGTGCTGGATGAGTTCAAGCAGCAAGAAGAGCGAGAGAAGCAGCAGGTGAGGAAACTTCCACTGTGGAGCAGGAGGTGCTGAGTCACAACACTGTTCTAGGCTTGGCCTGATAGAATTCCCTCAGTCTTCTACCACAGCAGCAGCTGTGAACTCCAGTGTTACAGCTCAGGTGGGGTTGTACCTCATCTCTAGTGGAATGGAGCTTCCCAAGGCAGAAGGAGATACAAAGAGTAGGGTTGACTGCAGCCTTCCTTCTGGAGGAGCCAAAATACGTCCAGTCAGCAGTCCAGAGCTGCCAGGATTGCTGCTTGGGGTAAAACATGAAATAAACCTGTTAGCACCCAAGTACAAGGAAGGCAGTGGCTGTAGAGTTGTGGCAGATTTCTTGCTTGGGCAGCTCTGTTCCAGTCAGGTACCAAGGCAGGAGGTTCTCACTCTCAAATCCCTGTGGGCAGTGCCAGTTCTGTCCCAGAGGAGCCCAAGCAGAGCTCCAGACAACACACAGGGAGAGCAGCCACTGGTGTGGGTTGAGTATATGCAAGAAGACAAAAATGCTGGGGCTGCCTGGGGTTCCAGATGGGCCTTACTCTAACATCTCACTCCCTCTTCCCAGATGGCCTCCCTGCAGGAGCAGTTGGAGTCCCTCATGGAGAAGTGAGGAGTGGGCCTGGGTCTTGGTGAGCAGAGCTGGAAGTGGTGGTCACCTGCCACGCTGAAGGCTTTAGTTGCACACTTCAGCTGCCATATGTGCTGCTGGGCAGTGGTAGGGGGTCCATGTCCAGAGCTGATTTGACATGCACTGTGCTGGATTTGGCTGGTGGAGCTAAAGAATTGGACTGTGCCTGTGAGAGCAGCCAAAACAACAGATTTACTGTAAATAGTCAGTGCTGGCCTCCCCAGGACAGCACTGTGCTGGTTTCTGCATCCTACTGAGTCTTGGCCTTGATGGGCTGTGGCCTGGTAAGAGTTTGTTCTTGTGGTTAAAGAATACTTGTATCTGCAAACCAAACTCTGTTAATAAAGTTTCCTTTTCAACACTGGTCTGTTCCTTTGTGGTCTCTCAACCACACAGCCCCTGGTAGGGAGACATACCTGAGTACCTTTGGTGGGACAATGCTGGGCTTCTTCCCCAAAGTGGTCTTTGTGGATCTAGGTCAAAAGTGCTGTCACTCGGTGGGAGGAACGAGGCCCTCCTGATCAGGGAGTTCCTGTAATTCCTCACAGACTATGCAGGCAAATCCCAGATTAACCTGACAGGGTGGGAAGAGGATTAGAAGGGCGGTTACAGAAAGCAACGGAGGACACTGGGGGCTTCAGTGAGTGTGTGCTAGGAGGGGACACCCTTCTCACAGCCCAAGGGCAGGGGAAGAAGGCTCTGCCCCCAGCACAGGAAGAAAAAGGTCAGCAGGAGCCCTGGAAGACGATGTGTATGTCCACATAGTCAAGAAAGAGATACCTAAGGAAGACGTGGAGCTCTTGAGCCAGTGTGTGCTGGGGTCCGTGTGATCTCTCAGCATCCATGGAGGAAACCTACCTGCTGAATGTGGAAGGGGTCAAAAAGAAGATTCTGCATGGAGGCCAAGGGGAGCTGCCAAAGCTGCAGGATGGGAGCAAGGTAAATTGTCTGGGTTGTTCTTCCAGAGCCCTGGGAGAGGGAGTGGGTATGACATCCCTGCCCATTATAGTTCATAAGCCCAGCTCCAGGTCTGGGGAAGAGTGAGAGCTCTCACAACAGCGTTGCAGGAGGAGCTGGTATGGGCAGCCACATTTCTCACAGTGACAGCTAGCAGTGCCCATGGCCTCACCTTGCACTGAGCCTGTGACATCTCCTCCCCCTGGTGCCATTAGAGCTCAGCAGCCCTGGTGGGATCTGCCTTTCCTGCTATGTGCTAAGCAGGAGTGAGATGTGGCAGTGGGTTGTTCCTGGGAGATTCTCCAGCCTCTGATCGCTGTGGGTTCCACCAGGTCCTGGTGCACAATGTGAAGGCACTCTGCACTGGGTTATAAAAGGGGATCCATAGGGAGAAGCAAGCTATAGCATGGATGGATGTTAAGACATTGACCATCTGCTTACTGTCTCAAGTGGGCAAGAGGCACAATCTCCTGCTGTGGATGGAGAGCTGCCAGTCAGATCAGCACAGTGCTGGGAGCGGGCTTGACACCACAGCTGAGGTCATTGTGGCTGCTGAGGGGAGTCTCACCACAGGGCTCTCTCTGGGGCAGTTCACCTTCCACTTCCAGACGCTGAAGGATGACTTTGAGCGGACAGTGATTGATGACAGCCGGGAAGCTGGAATGCCCATGGAGATCATCGTGGGCAAGATGTTCAAGCTGGAGATCTGGGAGACCCTGCTCAGCTCCATGAGGATTGGGGAGGTGGCAGAATTCTGGTGTGATGCCATTGTGAGTGAGGGGCCCACAGACGCCTGCTTCCCTCTTTCCTGCAGAGCCAGGACACAAGAGCTGGAGATGCTCCAGCCTTGTCTGGTGCAAACACAGGGTGTCACTTGGCCGCAGCATCAGGGGGGCTGCCCCAGACAAGGGGGTGCAGACAGCCCCCCAGGGCTGAGTGGGGTGCTCCCCTCCTTGCAGCACACAGGCATGTATGCCCTGGTCTCCAGGGGCATGCGGAGGATCGCCGAGGGACGGGACCCCCTGGAAGGCCAGAAGCACCGCTGTGGCATGGGCAACATGTTTGACTACCACAGCACGGGCTATGATGACCTGGACGAACTGCAGCGGACACCACAGCCTCTCATCTTCATCATGGAGCTGTTCCGGGTAAGGGGGACGGCGAGGATGGCCACCAGAGAGAGAACAGCTGGGAAGGCCGCTCAGCTTCTCCTGCTTGCACAGGTGGAGGACCCCTCAGCATACAAACGTGACACCTGGGCCATGAGCAAGGAGGAGAAGCTGGCAGCAGTGCCTGTGCTGCACAGTGAGGGCAACCGCCTCGTCCTGCGCAGGGAGTTCGCACAGGCGGCGGCCAAGTACCAGGAGGCTGTCATCTGCCTCAGGAACCTCCAGGCCAAGGTGAGCAGGACCAACACCTCCCCATCCCTGCCTGGGTCATGCCTCAAAGCGCTTCCCCGCGTGCCTTGGGTGCCTGGGAGGGGCTGGACACAGCCATGTGCCCTGGGTTGCTCACGGGGCAGGAGAAGCCGTGGGAGGATGGCTGGCTGAAGCTGGAGAGCCTGGTCACGCCACTGGTGCTCAACTACTGCCAGTGCCAGCTGGAGCTCGGCGAGTACTACGAGGTGCTGGAGCACACCACGGAGCTTCTCCAGAAGCACAAGGGTACCTGTGCCCTGCATCCCACCCCCTGCTGTGCCCATGGCTCCATCCCAGGGGCTCCATCCTCTGAATCCCCTATCCGTGACAATACTCATCCTCTGTCCTTGTGTTATCTGGATCCCTGTGTCCTAGTTTGCACTGCCCCTGGCACTGGTCCACCCCACCCCCCACACCATCCTTCCCCTTCCCACGCTGATCCCTGCATTCCCTGTGCCCTGTTGCCCACAGTGGCAGTGCATAGCCCAGGTCTTCCTGCCCTCCTCACAGGTGTGCCCATCCCCTGTGCCCACCCCACACTCCACCTCCCCATGTGCTTCATGTGCCCTGGTCCCCAGGGGTCTCCAGCCCCTGTGGGTGGTGGCCCTGAGCTGCAGGACCCCCACGGAGGGTTCTTCTCTCCTGGCAGACAATGCCAAGGCCTATTTCAAGCGGGCAAAGGCCCACGCTGCTGTCTGGAACGAGAGGGAGGCACGGGAGGACTTCCAGCGCGTGGCTCACCTCGACCCCTCCATGGCAGCTGCGGTGAAGAAGGAGCTGAAGCAACTGGGGGAGAGGATGAGGAAGAAGCACGTGGAGGATCGGAAGCGCTACCAGGGCCTCTTCCAGTCCTCCCAGGGTCTGAAGGGGCAGGAGAGCAGGGATGTGGGCGATGGGGCACCTCAGGGTGAGGCTGGGGTCCAGGAGACCCCTGGGCAGGGGGAGGAGGGTGCTGAGACTGAAGTAACAGAACAACCCAGGGATCCCCAGGCAGAACAAGGAACCCCCAGGGCTGGGGTGGAAGGGGCAGCACCAGGAGGAGAAGAAGCCCGGGGAGAGCCTGTGGGAGAAGAGGCAGAAGGGAAGGATCGTACAGGAGTGGGGGAAGAGGAAAACCTGGGGACCCGTGGGGCAAAGCCAGAGAGTCTGGGAATAGAGGAGGAAGATGAGAAAGAGGAGGAGAGGGAAGAGGAGAAAGAGGAAGAAAAGGAAGAAAAAGAGGAGAGCAAAGAGGAAAAGGTAGAGAGGGGGGCAGAGGAAGAAGATGGAAAATTGGAAGAGAAGGAGGAGATAGAAAAGGAAGACAAAGGGGAGAGAGAGGAGAAGGTGGAGAGGGGAGCAAAGGAAGAAGATGATAAATTCAAAGAGGGTGAAGAAGAAAAGGAAGAAGAAAAGGAAGAAGAAAAGGAAGAAGAAAAGGAAGAAGAAAAGGAAGAAGAAAAGGAAGAAGAAAAGGAAGAAGAAAAGGAAGAAGAAAAGGAAGAAGAAAAGGAAGAAGAAAAGGAAGAAGAAAAGGAAGAAGAAAAGGAAGAAGAAAAGGAAGAAGAAAAGGAAGAAGAAAAGGAAGAAGAAAAGGAAGAAGAAAAGGAAGAAGAAAAGGAAGAGACAGTAATGAAAGGGAAAGCGGACAAGGACAAAGGGAAAGAGTGTCTACCAGCAAAAATAGAAAAGCCTGAAGCAGCGCAGTGTGGGGCAATAGGAGAGATAAAGTCAGCAGGGCTAGTGCAGGGGTTGGAGCAAGGAGCCAGTGGAGCAGAGGGAGCTGGCACAGGGAGCGAGGCTCAGGCTCAGCCAAAGAGAGCCCCACATCTGAGTCTAGCCTCAGGGCTGGAGGATGAAACACCTGGAGAGGCTCTGGAAGAGGTGAGCTGCAGGGAGCAGGGAGCAGACAGTGGGCAAGAAAACGCTGGGGAAGGCAACATGTCCCCAGAGAGCTTCACCCCTGGGGATGGTGAGAAGCTGGGTGGAGGACAAAAATACCCCCCGTGCCCCACAGCAGCCAGAGAAGGGAGTGCTGCACTCCTGGAGCAGTGCAGCAAAGGGCAGGGCTGCGAGCAGCCCTGAACACAGGGTCAGTCCCCTCTGCCTGGGGGAGCAGCTGCCAGGCCACTGGCAAAGAGGCACAGCACGGGCAGCAGGGCTGCTGTACCCTGAGAGGGAGCCCCGGGGCTGGGGACTGGCCCAGCAGCGACACGGGGACCATGCTGTGCTCACCCTGCCCCGCTGTGCAGCAGCATCCCCCGCACCCCTGCCCCGACTCTTCGGCTCCAGCGCCTTTCAGCCGGGCGCCACCGAGCTCTGCTGGCTGAGAAATAAAAGCTCTTCCCTGGCACCGTGGGCTGGATTTGTTCCTGAACGTGATCGGCTTCCCTGATCGTATTCGACACCTCCCGCCTTGCCAAGGAGCCCGTGGCACAGGGATGGACGAGTTTGTGCTGCTCTTGAGAAGGGTGGGTTAAGGAGGCTGCATTTCACCCCCCTTAAGCTCCTGAATCTCTCTGCATGAGTGTCCCCAAACTTCCCTGTAGCGGCACCGTGTCAGGCACTGCCAGCCCTTCCAGGCAGGGGTGAGAGCAGGTCCAGCCCAAAAATTGATTGTCCTGGGCAGGCTTCACTAACAACCAAGTCTGGGCAGTGGAGAGAGCCCAAGAGCCCCCAGCCTTACCTGAACTATTCTTTATCTGAATCCCTTGTTGTGCCACAAAGGCACAGCGAACACGGGCAGCCCTTGGGACCTCTGGAGCTCCAGAGAGAAAGGAGGGACAGGACTGCCTTGCCTGCCCAGCATTCCACTGCTGTCTACCTCCTGCCTGGAACTGAAGGGGTTCCTACAGCCAAAGTTCCTGGGTGAGAAAGAGGGACTGTCCCCACACAGCCCCTGTCCCACCCCTCAGGCAGCCACACGAAGAGGATGAAGACGGTGGCTGGGGGACACGCCTGTGTTTGGGGATCTTTGTGCTCTGCTCACAGCTTCTGTTCTGCCTTGAGTGGCGTGGACAGCCAGGGGGACACAGTGCAGGCTGTGTCCCAGCAGCCCTGCACGAGCAGTGCCGGGATGGCACAGCAACAGGAGCTGACTCAGCCGAGACACACGGATAGAAGAGGCCAGAGCGCTGATCCAGGTCTCAGTACAAATACAAATTTATTCTCTTTCCAGAGCAGAGATGCCACAAAGCAGGGAGGACAGCAGCAGCACCACGGTACATGGTTACCAGAGCATTAGCCAGCCTGCTCCCCTCCCTGACACATCCTGGCTCCCAAACACTGCCCAAGCACCCAACCTGACCGCCTCTGCTCCCCACACCTGGCACTGGGGCCAGCAGCTCTGTCCTTATCCTGCCCTTTTTCTTCCTCCAGTGCCCCCCAAGGCTGGACCCTCCTGACCACACCCTCAGGCCAAGCCTCACTCTGCTGCTCCCCACGCTGCTCCCATCCTGCCCCTGGGATAGCAGAGGGGTCCAGCTGGGTCTCACAGGCTGGCCTGTGGTCCCTCTCACCTGCAGCCTGACACAGCATGCCCAAAGCAACCCTAATGCCACCACTCTGCCCTCCTGCCACTCACCTGGCTGGGACAGGAGACAGCAAGGACAGCCACCCACACTGCTGCCAACAGACACTGGAGAGCTACATGCTGAATACCCCTGGCTGTAAGGCTCACACCCCTTGTCCTTGGTGTGGGCACTGCCCCTCACCTCTGCCAACACCCCACAGCCAAGCCCACAGCCCTGGGGCTGATATCCTGCCCTGGTTACAACCTCCCTGGACAGTTCAGCACCGTGTCCTGTTCCAGCCAGCAAAAACAGCCCTAGTTCTGTCCTTGTAAGCCCTGTTTAAATTGGATGTTTCACCCCAGTGCGCAGTCCTGCCATGCCCGGAGGGCTCAAGCCTCTCATCTCTCCACAACCTGTGGCTCCAGAGCACCAGGACCATCACAGCCCCAGCTCTCAGTTACCCTGCAGCACCTGACTCTGCCTCTTTCTCGACATAACACAGCCCAAGACAGCCAGCCCGAGGGACCCTGGGGACCAGGAGCCACCATCCCCAAGCTGCCCTGACGGCTGGCAGAACAGCTTCCCTGCACTGCTCCATGGGACCCACTTCCAACAAGGGGCTCCAGCCCCACACCTCAACTCAAAGTTGGGGACAGCAGCAGGGCAGCTGCTCCCTGGGGGCACCAAGGTGGCCCAACCAGGCAGGATAAAGAACCTGCTGTGGGTCCAGCCCTGCAAGGCAGCACCAGCAACAGGGAAGGTGCTGCATCCCCTGGGAGCAGGAGTTGGGCTGGTCTGAAAGTGAAGGGCAGCTACACTTAAGGTATTTGAGTTTAATAGAGTGAGTCCATGAGAGTATTTAAGTACAGTATATATATATATAATATATAGAAATATATGCAAATTAAACAATAAGGCTCTGTTATAAAGACCCTCTCAGTATAAGGCTACTAGCTGGGCTGAAGCTCTAACATGGACTCAATCCCTACTCCATAAACCTCACAGACTCTCTCCTGGTGGTATGTGCCTGGCTGGCTGCAGAGCCTTGGGCAGCAGAGTTCAAACTATAAGGCTGGCAGCTGTTTACTGTTATAAAGAGTTATTTTAAAAATTGTGTAGCTCCAGGAGTGTTTTGGTGCCCATAGACCTGGAGGTTCCTGGGCACAATTGAAGAATGGGCTGAGCTCTGCATCCCCTGAGGGTTACAGGTAAAGGCAGCACCCCATGGGTGCCAGAGGAGACAGGAAGTTTTCATGGCTTCAGTTCCTTCTTCTGAACCATCCCACCCAGGCTTGGGCACTGTGGCTGAGTGACTAAACCAGCCTCCTGGGGAGCCCATAGTCCCACTCCTGCATGACCTACGTTCCCCTGAGATCTTCTGGAGCTGGCAAGCATCCTGCACCACCAGCTCAGAGGGAGTCTGTGTGAGGTCTGCTGCAGCACAGGGAGCATGGCAGGGAGAGAGGGGGAGGGAAGCAGCCAGGCAGCTGGTTAGGAAAAGCCTCTGGCTCACAGGAGGTGTTAGATAAGGGAGGTCATACCTGAAAGAGAAATAGACAGGTCAGGAAAACAGGACCCAGAGCCACCTGGTTAGAAAGGGGCTGCTGCAGAGCCAGGAGGATCCTGCTCAGGGATGGCAAAAAGTGGGCAAGAGTCTGCATGGGCAGACCACCACCTTATGTTAGTGCTGCCACCAAGCAACGTCTCCCTCTGGCAGCCTGGGCAAGAGACCAAGTGCTGCTCCTGCACTGGAGCACCGAGGGAAAGAGCAGAATAACAAACACCAAAACCCACTGAGTGAGTGAGTCCATCCACACA
This sequence comes from Cinclus cinclus, assembly GCF_963662255.1. Classification (NCBI taxonomy): domain Eukaryota; kingdom Metazoa; phylum Chordata; class Aves; order Passeriformes; family Cinclidae; genus Cinclus; species Cinclus cinclus. Next base: position 3,860,818 of record NC_085060.1, read on the forward strand.
CACATCCCCCAGTATGCATCCCTGCTGGGAAGAGCCATCCATGAGCAGTCAGGAGAGCCTGAACCATTGCTTCCATCTCACCAGGCTACTGGGACCTCGACCTCTCCTGCAGAGGGGTCTGGACAGGGATGAAGCCAGGAGGTGGCTCAAAGCTGTCACTGCAGGTGGTGCTGGCAGATCTGTCCATCCTCATGTAGGAGCCCCATGGGGTGCAGGGCAGGAGGATGCCTTGCAGCTCATCACAAGGATCTGTTTGGTCTGTGCTCTTGGCAGCTCTGATTGCCTCTCCTTGCAGGTGTCAAGTTTCCTCCTCCTCTGTTCCCAGACCACACACCTGTCCCAGCAGCACTGCAGCAGCAAAGCTCTTGCCTGAAGCACTCTGGGTCATCAGCTGTCGCAGGGAAGCTGGGATCGGGGCAGAGGTCTGTGGGGAAAACCTCACCTGAGGGAGCAGTAAAGGAGGATTTCACTCAAGTACCTCGAGAGTTGGGGAAGGCGCTCCGCAGCTTCTCCATTATGTCTTCCAGGCACATGCTGACTTCCTGGGTTTTGGCTTCCACCTCATCTGCAGTCGGATGGAGGGCAGGTGAGTATGAAAAGGCTCTCTGGACATTCACCTGCCTGCCAGCATCTCTGAAGGATGGCAAGGTGCAGGGAGCTCCCTTCAGCATGGAAACAAGGGAGCAGGGCCAGGAGCTCAGCCCAAACCCAAACCTCACCTGCAGTTTCAGTGTCAGGGGTGTTGTGCTCCTTCTCCTTTGCCTGGCTGCTTTCTGACTGATGTGGAGACGAAGCCAAGGAAGAGGCTGCTGAACCATTGCCTTCTGATTCTGCTGGAGGCTGGAGTGAGAAGAGTTGTTGCGAGCAGGTTGTCATGATCCTCTGTCCTTGGCTTCCCCTGCTCTGCCCATCCCTTTTGTGCCATTGTCACAAAGCCCACCCACCCCTTGCTCTGAGCGTACCTGCAGCAGCAGCTCCCTCAGCCTGTGCAGCTGTGACTCCAGCTGCTTGTTGTGGTCCTCCAGGATCTGCATCCGTGTCTCCAGGCGGCTCTTGTGCTGCCGGAGGATTCGTGCTTCTGCCAGGAGCTCGTCGTTACGCGGGTCTTGCACTGACTCAGGAGAGCCCGTAGCCAAGGTTGGAGACTCCACTGCCTCATCATGCTGCCATTTCAAACGTCTCAGCTCTCCCTGGAGGATCCTGCAGGACAGCGCAGGTCAGCATCCCCTCAACCCTTCTGAGACACTGCTGGAAACACCTGGGAGCTGCACACTGGGGATGGCCCACGACTCAGACAAAGCTTTGCCATTTCTGAAGCTCAAGGGCCAGGGCGCTGCACTACAGAGTGGCCTGTCTGTGGTTCTACCTCGCAAAGGGGTTTCACAAATATGTAACCGCTTCCCAAGAGGCTGAAAACAAGGGCAGGGAAAGCATCACCTCCTCCTGAGCTGGTGTTCCCTGCCTAGAGCCTCACCCTGTGTGAACAGCAATACCACTGTTCATGAGGGACTGTCAAGAAAAGACAGAGTGCCCTGGGCTCACTTCAACCCATTTGGGGTTCAGGAGGGAACAGGTTCTATAGATGTAGGAAGGAATATTTTGAGGAATAGAGTCATCTCCCTTCCTTGGAGAGCACACTCTCACAGTGTTTTAGTGCTCAGCCTAGTCACCCTCCAAAACTGCCCTCTCAGCATCTGCAATCCCCACCTCCAGACCCACCAGCACCTCCTGAGCGCTACAAGGCTTCTCCAGTCCCTTCCCCCCTCTCAGGCTATAACCCCCACTTTCAGAGTTGCCCATGTCTCCACCTGTTTTCATCCTCTAAGTGGGCCAGGACTCTCTCCAGCTCTCCCTTGTCATCCATGTTGAGGCTTCCTGGAACCTGCTGGCTGCCACCAGGCTCTCTGTCGGTGATGGGGCTGGAATGGCGCAGCAGGTACTGGTCCTCATCCCTGTTCCAGGAGGGGGAGAACAGCATGGAGGGAGGCAGTTTCACAGGGGAGCTCCTGGCTGCTCCAGGCCTAGAGCTCAGAAGGGGCTCAGCATCCCTGGTAGCTGGGGGTGCCCAAGAGCCTCTCACTCAATGGGACTGGGAAGGAAAGCATTTCTGGCTAGGCATGGGTAGAGCCACAGGAACTCTGACTCATCAGGAGGTGAAGGGAACGGAAAGGAGAACTCACAGGCTGTCATCAGGGGACAGGCTATCACTGAAAAAGGAACAATTCTGGCTTTCCATCTCTGCAAGCCTGAAGGAAAGAGAAAAAGGTTGAGATATGACCAGAGACACCACCCTAAATGTCTGCTCAGTGCACCCTACTTGCAGCAGCCCCTGCAAGACTCCTCTCTGGCAGGGCCTCCCACCTGGCCTGCCAGTCTGCCCCTCTGCACAGGCTCTAGAGAGTTCTGCCTCTTTTAAAAGCAAAATACACTGCTGCTCGGGATGTAAGTCTCTAGAGCAAAGAGTTGCTGCTGTGCAGTCGGCTCAGCCTCCTCTCTCACAAGCAAAGGAAAGAGTGTAAGAATTCCAGCTCCAGCCTAGGACCTGAGCTACAAGTAGAGGCTCCTGTATCCCTTGGGTCCCCACAGCAAGGGCAGAAGCACTAGAAACTACAAGGCAGCAGCAGTGGGAAGCTGGCAAACAGCTCTGGTGAGGACACAGAGCAGAACAAGACACTGAGGGATGTGCCTGCTGAGAATCCATCCAGCAGCTCACACGGGGAAGAGCAGGATACCACATGGAGGCTGCAGCATCACCAAGACATCTGCTGTCAAATGCATGGTCTTTGCTGCCGATTTACACAGCATCAGCCATGTCCCAGGCAGGTTTGGCTGCCTCTGAAGCATGCTGGGGCAGGTGGAGGGGTCTGTGACCATATATCTGCCCCAAAGTTCCTCCCACACCCATCAGGACCATGCTCTGTGCCCCAGCAGGATAGTAGAGCCCAGTGGTGGTACCTGCTGGCAAAGTGCTCAATCCGGGAGTGTGTGTCAGCATGTGGTAACATCGGGGAGGAGGCTGGGCTGCAAGAGATGCACACTGATCAGCAGGGCTTGGGAGAGACTGATCTCACCTGGCTGAGAAGAGCCAGGGATGGGCTGGAGAGGGAGACTGAAGTCTCTGTGCCTTCCAGAACAAGGTGGCATATCACCCCCAGAGCAAGTGCTCCTCCAGCCCTCCTCCCCCAGGAGCCCTGTATGAGCTGAGATGCTCTTCCCATCACAGAACCCATGTCTCATTCTGGACCAAAAGACATAACCCAGGGCACAGCCAACTCACGTCTCAGAGAAGTCAGCCTCGAGCACAGACTGGACGGGCAGGTAACCTCTCTGTGGGTGCTTGCTGAAGTACTGCTTGGACCGAAACTTGTTCTTCAGTGTTGTGGCAAAGTCTCTCATGTTCTCACTGGATGTGGTCTGTAGAGACACAAACATGACAAAGGTGCTGTTTAATGAAAAGTAGAGGAGCACAGCTCAGCATCCACAATAAGATATCCCCTCAGGCTGGGCTGAGCTCCATGTGGGAAGAGGCAGATAAAACTGAGGAAGCAAGGAGGGCACACAGCATCTCTGTGAGCCTGTCATGGGGGCTGGCACAGGCCAAGCTGGGTACTGGGGATCATACATCCTCCTCACCAAAAGCCCCAGAACAGCAGGTACACAGGCAGCCTCCAGCATGCAGAGGGCATAAAACTACACAAGGGACCCACTTGTGGGGCTGCACCAGCCTAAACATCACAAGGCTGCTGCCATCAGCAGGCCCTGCTCTGAGCCAGGGCCCTCCCAGCCCAGCTCCATACCGGGGTGTAGTACTCCATGATGGGGTAGTGCAGCTTGTTGCCCTTGCTGGCTCGCCCCGTGAGGAAGCAGGTCTGGCAGATATCCACATTGAACTGCTTCAGGCTCCGATACCTGCAGAGGTCAAGAGGCCATAGGGAAGAAGTGGAAGTCATCAAAACATATGTTTAAAGCCCAAGAAGAGGTCAGTGAAGGGGACAGAGGTGGGGTGTGTTGCTCTAATACCCCAGTGAACCCACAGTGCTGATGGCTGAAGTCCCCAGAAAAGCACTCTGCTCCTTCCCCTTAGCTGGTACCTGCTCTGCCCTGCCAGAAACACCACTGGCTGCAGAGCTCCAGGCTCCCCCAAGAGTACAGAGCAAACTCAGCTCTCTCCTGCAGGACACCATGCACTCTCCTAGGGACCAGGCTCCCATACCACAACCCTTACCTGAATCCCTTGATGGGGCACTGCCGGCACACAGAGCACTTGGTCTGGTGCTTCACCTGCTCGGCCATGGTCACCCGGTGCAGCACCGCCAGCCACACCATGGACTGTGGCTCCAGGTTGGCCCACTCCAGGAACTGGGACGCCTCAATGGCAGACTTCCCATTACTCTGGGGAGGGAGAGGAAGGGGCTGCTCAGAGCTGGGACCCAGTCACGGTGGGATGCCACCCTGGGAGCCTGTCTCCAGCACAGTGCTGCAGAGGGGCGAGGGCCGTGCCCTGCACTCACGAAGCGGAAGCAGCTGCGGATGCTGGGCTCCACGTTGCTGCCCCCGAACGCTGCCACCTCCCCCAGCTGGCGTGGGACCTGGATGGCCTCGTGGAGCAGGACGCCGAGGTGCCGCTGGTCACACAGTCCCCCGGCGTTTGCCACTTGGCTGAAGAGATCTGCGGGCACGGCGGGCACAGCTGGCACCCCAGCACCAGGGGAGCAGCGTGTGGGTCACACCAGGGACCACGCCAACCACTACAAGGTCTGTCAAAGCTAAACAGTCCAATAGAGAACTAACACCTATATTATTTGCACTTTTAACCCAATAACCAAATTCCTGTGACCCTCAGTGCTGCACTAACTGTCCAACCAGAAACTACTGCCTGAAACCATGAAGGAGAAGGAAGATGAGCACTGAAAGAGACCACCCAAGTTCCTCCATCTTGTTCCATACCTATTATTATATTATAAAAATCTCAAATTTAAAACCCTTCACCATGTGAAAGCACACATTTCTATTTAACTAAACACCTGTGATTTTAACTCCATCACTCAAACTTGGAAGCCTTCTCCAAGGCCTCAGGTCAAAAGCAGCGTTCTCCAGGGGGTCAGTACCAGAAAGAACAGAAAGCTCAAAAAACCCAGATTTCTGGGATCCAACAGACCACCTCCAGCAGAGAGCTCTAATAAGAGGAAAAACTGAGCTATGATTAAATAACCCTCGCCAGTATCCTTCCAGCTCCTAATAACCAGTTTAGTGTCTTCCTCAGACAGGGGTTACATACATAATTTATTAAACAGCCCCAGCTAGCCTGTCCTCTATGAATCAGCCCAATCCCTCTATTTAACCCCTTGGTACTCCCTATACTACACAACATTCCCCTCCACAATATTCCATGGTTAAAATGCAGTGAGGAAAGCAATTTTCCTGAAACCTACTTCCCCCCAGCCATACACCCCCTTGTATTTTCCTTCTGGAAAGCACTGAATAATTTTCCTGTGTGCCTTCTCTGCACTGTTCCTTTCAGTGCCATGCAAGCAAGATCACTGCAGCACCAGTCAGTCTACAAAAACACCTCCTAATTTCGGTGGCGTAGGCCTAGGGAGGGAGGGAGAGATGATGATGCAAGCAGCTTAGTCACTGCAGGGAAGCTGTTTCTTTGCTCTTCCTGGGCAAAGAAGGTCTAAGGCAGGAAACAAAACTACTCCTGCTTTCCTGAGGTGAATTCACACCAGGCTTTAGGGGAGGGAGACAAGGGACTCACACTGGAACTTCTCCTTGACCTCTGTTCCGCACAGACACGCGATGCCCGTCTTGAAGGAGAGAGCCCTCATCTTCCCGCTGCGGCCACTGCAAGATATTGCACAGGCTGGCAAATGTCTCAGAGTGCGTTTTTTGGTTGGTTTTTTTTTTTTGACGGGGGGGGGGGGGGGGGAGGGGGGTGGTTCATCAAGGCAAACACACACCAGGCAGCCTCCCTCACTAGCAGCCAGAACCTTTCTGCAGCACTGCCAGCTGGAAGAGCAGCACAGAGGTTTCCTCCCAAGCATGGCAGCACCCCCAGCACAGGGGACACTCAGGGAGAGGTACCTGTCAAATACATTCAGCAGCCAGTTGAGGGTCATGTCCACACAGAGGGGCACATTGACCAGGATGCCCCGCTCCTCCTCCAGCCGCTCGTAGAGGGCAGTGAGGCAGTGGATGACCTCCACCACGTCCATTGCCCGGTCACTGGGCTGCAGGTCGTGCTCATTGAAGATTTCCAAAGCCGTGCCCAGGGTGACCATGTCCACTGCACGGAAAGCACAGGCAGAGGGATCAGAGGGAAAAAGGTGAAATGAGAGAGGTGAGAAGTAAGAGAAGAGAGATGCAGCCCTGCCCTAACCTGGGGCAGTTTTAGTCCCACTGTGTTGGGAAAGATGATGGTGAGTGCAGCTCCTAGAATTTCTCTCCTGCCTGTAAACCTCTCCCAAAATACCACATACCCACCCTGAGCCACCATTCTCTGTGACTCCCTTCCTCAATGCTGTATCCAGCCATGGCCATAAAAATGCTACCCATGGAAGGCTCTGTGCAGAGCCCAGTGCTGGCCTCTCTGCACATGTCAGGTCCCTGTGGGGCTGGCGTGGGGAGGTGAGGGGGCACAGACCCACACAGACCCTACAAGCAACTGCCCAGAGATGGATCAGTCCTGTCTCCAGCTCTGACAGGGTAGGGGAGTTAAGGCACAATCCCAAAACAGGGCTAGGACAGCATGAGGTAACCAGGACAGCCCTGGCTGCTCTGATTTCAGTTTTCTATGGCTGCAGGTTGTACATGCTACCATGTTAGCAACCAGCAATATTTCTTTCCTGAAAGTCTTTCCATCTCTGAGACCATTTATATTCACAGTACTCAGGGGATTGTGTGCCTTTTCCATGCTATAACTTCACTCTGTGGAAAAATCCTCCCTTCCCCTGTCAAACCTGCTACACTTGCACTGGGAAGCCCCAGTTTCCGTGCCAGGGAGTATTGCTCCTGCCCACCCTCATGTCCACACTGCCCACGGCTGCATATGGCTCTGATCTATCCCTCACTGCATCTTTCCTACACAGCCACTCCACCAAACTTCTTACGGGAAAGCTGCCTTGGCAACCTCCTTGCCCTTTTCTCAAGTATACCTTGAATAAAGAGCACTCGTTCATGTCATTTGTGGGGTGGAAAGAAGGCAACAGTGCAGTATGTGAGATACAAGAGATACACAATCAAAGATGCACAGGCAGCACACAGGAGGGCTCTCCTTTGCTCTTTACCCTTGTTTCCTCTCCATATCCTGCTTGCTGCTGCATGGACACCTAACAGGGTGGCAAAAGCCAACTGCTGCTTTCTTCCATTTGCATTACACCATCTCTGAATGTCCCTGATCACCACAGGGTTATGAAAATACTCCACATCCAGGGTTCAACTCCCTTGAGAACCCAGCCTCCTCTTACCCTGACTCATTGCCTTCTTCCAGCCCTTTCACAGGATGTCAAGGAGCACAGGTCTGCCTGGGACCCCACTGCTGCCTGGCTGTACCTCCTCCCCTTCATGAACAATTAATTCAGGAGGAGGAATTCCCACAGCCTGCTGCTGCTTAATTTTGACAGAGTCTTAGGTGAGAGGCTTTGTCAAAATCTCTGAGCAGCCAAGGATGCTGCATCTATCAGAGTCCCATCTACATGCTTGCCAGTTCCACCAGAAACTCCTCAGCAGTTTCCAGGGAGCAGCTACCTCTTGGAGACATGTTTGAACTCCTATTGTATCATATTGACCTGGCTATTAATCCTCCAATTTCCACCAAGAGTACAGAAGTTAGGTTTATTGGCTCCCTTCCTCCTCTTTCAGCAGTGAAGCCCTCTCTGTCCCTGCCAGTGAGACTGGTTTCATCTCTCAGTTACATCCACACCTTCCCCATGCTCCTTTGGAGCTGCTTGGTGAGCTCTTACCTGATCCCTCAGCTTTATAACCCTGAGCTGGACCATTTTGATCTCATATCCCTTTGGAAAACACCTGCCCTTGGGTCATTTCCCTCCCAAGCCCGTAAAGAAAGGCGCTGACACAGACCGGTGGATTTGCTCAGCTTCCCAAGCTGATCTTCCTTATTTCTCGCCTCAGCTACCTGTCCCCTGGTGCCTGTTGCCTTTGATGTGCTGATAAAAGCTTGTTAGTTTAATGCCTTCACCGAGGGAGACCCAGCAGGAGGGAAACCCTTCCCACACTCACATCGAAGGGCTTTTTGCACCCGCCGGAGTTTCATGGCCGTCCGGTACGCTGAAAACTTGATGTTGTTCAAATCCGCTGCAGTGACACAGGAAAACAAGAAGAAAAGCACAGCACAACATCCTTATCTCCAGGGCAGCAGTTGCAGTTCTCAGACCCCAGCCTCACCAGCAGAAGCAGAGCACGTGCAGGAGAGTGAGGAGCAGAGCCTGGCAGGGGTCACACCCCACTGCTTTGGGGGATCCAGTGCCACAGAGGGGACCAGGGGGCCTGAGGGAATCTCACATGCACCCCATGCTGCAAAAAGGCAAGTACTACTCAAATGGTTCTGTGATAGCCTCCTTACCCAGGGTCTGGTACAGCTCTGTCATCTTTGGGTGGTCCCAGCACGTTGTCTGGGCCTGGTGGCTGGAAGCAAAATAGATGGAGACCAAGAGTAAATGTGGTAACCAAAAGCTGCCATGAGAGATTTTAAAAAGAGACCTGGTCAGTGCTGGAAGCAAGTGTTTCAGTGTCTGCAGACACTGTTGCATCCTAGTGAGCACACTCCCCAGCCACAGGAGCATGAAGGATGCCCACAGCAGGACATCCCCACTTGCTGCCAGACCCCTTCTCCTTCCAGCTGGGGCTTCCCCTCATCCTGGGCATCCCAGCAGCAGGGAAAGCCTGGATCTGCCAGGCTGAGGAAAACCTGCTTCACTGGAGGTGAGTTCCCACTCAAGTCTGTTCCCTCCCCAAATTGGTGCCCAATTCCTGATCCCGCCAGACCAGAGGAGACCTCGGGCTGTGTCTGGGAACACACTCACTTGATGTAGTATGGTACTTTGTTGGGGGAAATGGCTCGCTCCCAGGGGACCTGGACAGAGGCTGCAAGAAGAAAAACACATGTCAGATCAACACCATATGCTCCTCTAGGCTGATGCTCTTTCTGATGTCAGCCCAGCAGGACTGTGTCAACGGGTGGGTGCCTCTGAAAAGTCTGTCTTCCCAAATCACCAGCTGAAGGTGTTGGTGCAGGCAAGAGGAGGCTGCCTATAAAAAAGGCTCAAGACTGTTGGTCTTGTTAGAGATATCTTGCCTCTTGAGGCGGGGGGTTTGCATCTGGCTGAGCTCAGATCCCAGGAAGAGACATTTCCTGATGCTTTGGATGATGCCCAAGGGAACCTTGTGGTCACCAGTGGGCAGGGCTCATAGCAGATGAGATTTGGGCACACATACACAGCACTGCCTGTTATGAGCAGGCTCAGACACCCAAAGCATCTGTTGTTCCTGCCATTCCTGCTCTGTGTGTCAGCTGCAGTATCTTAGGAAGATGAGGATTCATCCCATACCAGCTGCCTGCCACCCTATGTTATACAGAGGGTGGAAGCCATGGCATGATCCTCAGTTATTTTCCTTTTTCAAAGGTAGCTTATCAATTCCAGCAAGTGGAAAGGTCGTTCTTCCTTTTAGATAGGAGTACACAGTCTACAGAGCAGCACAGGCCAATAAATCCCACTGACATCTGGAGACTCTGCAGGGCTCAGCGTTTCCAAGGATGGACCCCAGGCTCTGGAGCACAACCTGCTGTCAGCCAACAGCTCTGATCTATAAAAACAGCATCCCTCTGCGTCACCACATGAAAGAAAACCTCCTGAAAAGACACATTTTTAGCCTCCAAGTAACTAACACAGGGTATGAGGGACTGCCTTTTCCTGCCATCTGTTGCTCTGAGGCTGACACAGTCCCAGTGTCCCCTCGAGCTGCTGCTGTGTCACAACACTGTGCTCTGAAGGGAACCCACACTCACATCCCACCCTTGGTCCCACAAGGTAAGGCAGCACAATGCCAACTTTGAAGATGCCTCCTGCTTTGGCTTCTGTGCTCCAGGCTCCAGCCTGGATACTTTTCCAGCCTCGTGCATGACTCTGGGCTCAGCAACAGGACTTTGCACCCTGTTTTCCTGTGCCACAGCCCAGGCTGCTCTGCAGAGGCAACCTCGTGGCAGAAGCCAGGAGGACCCACTGACGTACAGGAGAGGAAGTGCTGAGAGCCTGGTCCGAAGTCCCGATGGGCATCTTGGAGCTGCTTCAGGCGTTCGTTTATGGAGGCCTGGAGAATTGGAAAACAATTCACTGGCAGTCCAACAGGCATTTTGGATTGATGACCCATTCAGGAAGGCTTGTGGGTGGACTCAGACATGCCCCAGCACACAGACGCTCTTCTCTCCACTCCTATCTTGGTGTTTGTGTTGTCCTCCAGCCTGCTAAACCCTCTACACGTCCTCCCACAGGCTGAGGCAGCACAGCTACATCTCCAGCCCACCTGTATCCATACTCTCACAGACATCAAAATAGTCACAGCTGGTACTGACCCCCTCCACCAACACATCCTAATTTCCCCTTTGTTCTTCCCACTGCCTTTGCCTGACAAAGATCTCTGCAGATTTACCAGGCTCTTTCCTCACACTGAACTGATGCTCTTCTCTTCCAGGAACACCAGCTATAACATCCTACTGTGCCAAACCTTATTTTAACGTCCTTGAGGCTCAGCAGTGCCAGCCCTTCCCAGCATCCTCCTGCTCATGGTTTATTTGCAGTGCTTGCTCCTGACTCCTTCCCACCTGCAGCTGTTTCCAGCGGGTGTTGATCTGCTCCAGGGCGCGGGAATTCTCCATGCATAGGTGGACATCTGAGATGGCAAGCTGGTGTGCAAGATCATTGACCACTTTCACCCCATCCTTCATGGGAGAGAGCTCCTCTTTGAACAGCTGGAGTCCAACGCCCAGGGACACAGGCACAGAGCAGGGCAAGAAGGACAAGAAGCATGTTAGTAGCCAGGACTTGGATCTTTTTCCTTTGCTACAAGCTAGGGTGGACTAGCAGCTGCCAAGCCACTTCTGACTAACCACAGGGTACCTTAGCAGGGGGAAAAATACCCAACCAAAATTACCAGGCTGCAGATTATTCCTGATAAATGAAAAAGGGACAATGACTCCACTATGCTGAGCCACTGTACCTGTGTCAGGTTTGTGCCATGACAAGGCACTCAGCATGGCCAGTTGCTCAGGACACTCCTGGCCAAAACCCCCCTCACAAACCAAGGGGGCTGTGGGAAGGAGATCCCAGGTAATGAGGCTGCCTTGGACTAAGCAGTCCATGGGAGCAGCTCTGTCCTCTTGGGAAGGAATATTTCATCACCTCCATGGCCAAGGCTGGAGCCTTCTCAGAGCCAGAAGTACCTTGGTTGACTGGATATGCTCTGGCAAGGAGTCAATGAAGAGGTCTCCAATGGGTTCCCAGGTCTCCCGCACGCTTTCAGCCTGGTCCAGGGTCATGCTGAGCTCTTCCATAGCCCCTTTAATCTCCAGCAGCTGCTCCAGGGTCCGTTCAATGTGGCGGTGCTGGTCCACACAGCGGGCTGTGAGCTTCTCCCACAGCTCACTGGCCACGTTTGCCTGCTTCCAGACAAAGCGGCTGATGTTCTGGATCCGGTGCCGGGGAGACACATCTGTGAAGGCAAAGCAGGAGGGGAACAGGCAGCAAAAATGAGAGCCCAGCCCAGAGGAGAATGGGGCAAGGGATGGAGGGAGGGCAGGAAAATAAGAGAGAAAAAAAAAATCTAGGGAAAACTGGAAAAAGGGAAGGAAAACAAGTAATAATAGTATCCATCTCTGCACCAGCTCCTCTAGGTATCCAGCCTCTCTATCCTCATAGGCAGAAGCTGTGCTGCCTTTTAAAAACCTACCCCAGAGCACATCTGCTGCCTCACAAGGTGCCCCCATCATGGACTGCACCCTCTGCCTTTTCCTGGGATGGTGACACTGCTCTGTGCCAGTCTGACCTTTGGCAAAGGACTGGGCACAGCTGGGCACAGTACTGTGAGGCAGAGCACTGATGTGCTGCTTTGTGCCACAGCAGCCACCTCCACTCCACCCTCTCCAGGCCAGCACAGGAGGAGCTGTGAAACCAGAGAACCAAAAAAGGGGAGCTCCACAGACCTTTGCTTTCCAAAGTTGGTTCTTCTAATTCCTCAAATGGGTGCTGGGAAAGGAAAGCCTGTGCTGATTCCAGGACAGAGTAAATGTATGGTCCCCGAGACTTCACTTCTTCCATGAAAGCCTGGAGAGTAGAGCACAGAGATGAGACAGCAGGCTGACACAAAGTTGTGTCCTGGCTGCTCCCTTGCCAAAAGCTGCAGTGATTTATTCATCCCATGACCCAAACCTCACTGGAGGTAATGCCTTAAGTTTTAACTTTTATGTTTTTCAGATTCTGCATTGGTATGTGACTCTGAACTTCATATAAAGTGATAGCAAATTCTCTTCACAATTTAGTTATACAAAATAATCCTTTTCCAGCCTGAGAACCAAGGACACCACTGCAGCTTCAGCCCCAAAAAGTGCAAACAGCAGAGAACTGAGGAGAGAATCTGGGAGGATGGGACTGCAGAACCTGGAGCTGGAACTGGACAATTAACCCCAATATGTAAATGGACCAAAACTTAGAAAAGTGTGAAAACTCGTGACCCATTGTCCATCTTGGGTGGAACCACAGCTGGGCTCTTGCACTGCCCAAGGTGTATCCTGTGAAGGCCTTTTGATAAATCCCTGCTTTATTCCTTTAACACTGTCTAGACTCTGTTCCAGGTAGCCTCTCCAGGCATTAGAGGCACAGAGAGAAGTCAGTTTAAAGAGAAATATTTTTGCAGTTCAAGGAAGGAATAACCAGCTGCCAGAAGGTGGCTTCTGTAGAGCTTTGGCCTGCAGCTTTGTTGGAGTGGGGAGACAGAGCAGCAAGCCCAGAATGGTGTATTGAGCCAGGGCTGCACAAGAGGAGCTGTTTTATTTATGGTGCTTTCAGAGGCACTGCTTGGAGACGCTTTTCACTCATGCAGCCAGAGCATGGCCACACTAACAATCCTCCCAGCAGCTGCTCAGCAACAGGTCCAGCTGCTGCAGGAGCAAGGAGAGAAAGAGCAGGATGCCCCAAAGCAGCACATCTGCCAGGGAAGACTTCAGAGGCACGTTGGCCTAGCATGTCCTCTTCTCCCCTCCAAATGCAGCTCCCACACCCGTGCTGTCTGCTGGATGGGCTGTTTGTGCACCAGGGAAGCTCCAGCAAGTATGAGTGAGAGCAGCAGTAATTTTTTTTTTTTTCCCCCAAGGTAAAAACTAAAGCCCAACAGCCACTGGCAGTGAGAAGAAAATGCTGTGAACATGGGAGCAGGAAACTCTGATCTGTGTGGGTGAACTGCAGTTTATGATATGATAAGGTGTTCCTGCAATCATATCCCAACCACAGGATTGTCCCTAGACCAAACAGCCTCCTCAGGCTCCAGTAAAAGGCTCTCCAAAAGCAGAGGCTAGTGAGAGGTAGGACATAGGGAAGCCCCTACAAAGGACAGGGTTCACTACCAGTTGCAGGTGACTCGAGGCTGTAATGTGGGTTTATTGTCTAAAACCTGACGGGCTCTGCCTTTTCTCAGGAAGCAGAGATGGAGACACTCAAAGCCTGGCTGTGGCATGGGCAGTGACACGAGGCAGGGGTCCCAAGCAGGGCTGCCCACCCGGAGCCCAGGAGAGCAGTGAACAGGGCAGGCACAGGAACGCACCGCGTGTGTCTCCTTCTCCTGCTGCACCAGGAGAACATCGCCCCGCAGGGGCAGCTGTGCCGACAGCTCCTCATCCTTCTGCCCCAGCCAGTCAATGATCTCCTGGAGAGGCACCTGCAGCTTCCCACTGTGGTCAGAGAAAGCCTCCAGCCGAGCCCTGGCAGGAGAGCAAGGACAGTGAGATAACAGACAGACAGACAGACGGGAGAGGAGAGGAGCAGGTTCCCTGAGGAGGGGAAGCACAGCACCATGGCTGGGTGCTGACCCCCAGGACCTGCCCAGGGACTGGCAGCACCCCTCAGCATGGGCTGTGCATGACCCCCAGCCAGCAGAGAGGCTGCACTGCCAGGTGGGGTGAGGCATGGAGGCACCTGGGAAAAGAAACAGAAGCCATTCCTAACCCTGGAGCCCAGAGTAGAGGACAGTCATTCTGTGTTTGCCTGTGGGTCAGAACTGCTCTGGCTAGCAAGGGGGGCTTGGAATGGCATTTATATGTCTGGGCAGCTTCCAGGAGCCTTGGATTAAGGCAGGAGACAATTAACACGCCCCAGTTAAGCTCTCTATCATGCTGGCTGTGGAGCTGCAAACTCTGACAGTCTGGAAGGCATGTTCCCCTCACCCAGTGGAGAGGGCTCCCAGCAAAGGGACAGGCACAGAGGAGGTGGAGGCAAAGCCATGGGGCAAAAAGAGACAACTGCAGAGGTGGCAGAGAATACAGAGAGCATCAGAAAGCAAGCAAGAGGGAAGGAGGGGAGGGAGGAGAGGATGGGATGGGTAGAAATGGAGAAGATGCTTTCCTGCAAAAGGAGATTCAAAAGTCTCTAGACCAGAGGGGGAGCTGAGCCAAGGTCACTGTGAAATTCATGTGGGTCATCAAGCAAAAAAGTTCAAAAACCTCCTGACAATCACAAGCAGCAGGCAAGGCTGGAAGGCCAGGCCAGCCTGGAGCTTGCTCCAGGCAGGACTCTTACCGAAGGCTGTGGGATTTTTTTTTTATCTCGTTCCAGCAAAGATTCATCTCCAGAGGGGCCTGGGGCCCGGCAGCACTGCTTGGAGCTGGGGGTGTCACACCCGAAGGTCCTGCACCATCCTGCGAGGCTTCAACCTGGGCAGAAACAGAACCACACTGCATCCAGAGATTGCTGCCTGCTGCTTCAGGAACTCACTTGAGGACACCCACCCCACTTTGCCCTAACCCTGACTGGTTTTCCAGCTCTCAAGGGAGCTGCCCTGTTCTTTAAGTGGTCTGTTAGCTCCTAGGAAACTCCTGGCTGTCTCCGGAAGAAGGATGCAGTGCCAGTTCCAGCAGCACTAAGAGCAAAGGTCGAAGGGAGGGATTGCTGCACACCTCCTGTTCTCCCCAGTTATCCAGCAATGAGCTTATCTCACTGAGAGCTGTTAAGCCAGAGCTGGTCCTTATGTGTCACAGTGCCTGCAGGGCTAATGATGATTTTTCCCATGTTATACAGAGCTGCTGTGCTTCGAGAGGAGGCTGATCCTGCTGTTCCTAGGGACCAAGGGGATCTGCCAACATCCTTTTTTGCCATCCCCAATGCTAGGACTTGCCACCTGCTCCTCTACAGAGGCTCCAGGATATTCCCTGCCTGCATGGCAAATCTGAGAAGCCACTTCTCCTCCACAGATGCTGCTTCTCCTCCACAGCTCTCCAGAATGAGCAGCCGTGGGAAGAGTGCTGCAAAAGGCCGTGGAGATAAGACAGCAAATCCTAACCCAGCCCCACAAGGGAAGCACATCCAGCTGGAAAAAAATGGGTTCTGATCCCTGGACAACAAATTCTTGTTGGAATCCTCTCCTGAGCCTTTAGCACTGTATCATGCCCCTGCTCACAATGCACTCTGCTGCATGTGCTGGTGACAGCAACACACAAGGATCAGAAGCCTCTCACACAGGACTCAGTGAGTGAGAGGGGATTTTCTCTCCAAAAATCACAGTTTGTTGAGCAAAACACATGGACACTTTCCCATAAGTGAGACATCAATGAGCTGTGTTGGAGAAATGGCAGCATTTCGATCGAATGCTGCTTTGATGTTAGAGCTCGCTTGAAATAATTATCCCCAGGTGCTTAATCAACCATAATTAAATGTGTTAGTACTTCCTAAACAGCATACAACAGGCCAGATAAGGGCAGCTGCCTCTGGGGGAAAAGCAGCAGCTCTTCCACGGGGAAATGTGTAGCTACTTGTCACTTGTGCTGTCCAAGGGCTCATGGAGGTGTCTAGAGAAGGGATTCAGCCAAGTCAAGGAAAACAACAGGCAGGAGAAAACAACCAGACAAGGAATTTGGCTGCACAGCTAAAAATACCCCCTCCACACCAGTTCTCAGAGAAAAATCAAATGATCGCCAAGACTGGTGCTAAGTTTGATTCATCTAAAAACATCTAACAGGCTGTTCTCTACCTCCCCATCCTGCCACTCCAGAAACACCAAGAAAACAGAGAAAACCATCACCCACAGAGTTCACAGGATTCTTGGGGCCACGAATAATGATCCACTCAAGCTAAAACTGCTGCTTGCACATAGGAAAAGCAACATTCTGCATGTGCAGGTGCTCATGGCACTGAAGTAGGTCAGTCCCACGGCACTGCCAGGGAATGCTCCAGCCGTCCCCTCTCTATCCCAGGGGATACCAAAGGAAAGGATCAGCTCTACCTGGGTGCAACTGCAGCACAGCTCTGCAGACAGCACCATCCAGCCTTATTAAGTAAGTTAAAAGCCCACCATGCCTGCAACTCCCAAACACCGTAGATAATCATGTAGCAGTGACCAAGCAGAGAGCAGGTGCTGAACATCTGCTTCCCTAGGACAAAACCCCTGCAAACGAGCAGAGGGAGAAATAATTGCTTTCCCTCAGAGCATCCCTTCCCCAGAGCCCCAGCAGCAGCAGCAGCCTGGACCCCCACCTCCCCTCCACCCTGGAGCAGGTTTATTTTTGGGCACAGAACACTCACGCAGGCTGTGGCAAGTGCATCCCAGACGTGCCCCAGGCTCCCCCGGAGGAGCGAGCATCTCTCCGGCCCCGCTGGGTACCAGCAGCAGCACCCAGCAGGGCAGGGGCAGGCACTGGGAGCCCGGAGAGCTTGGCACTGACCCCCCAGGAATGCGCAGGGGGGCGGCTGTGCCTCACAGCCAGCCTCAATCCCAGCTTTGTCCAGCGGCATTCCAGCGGCCTCCGACCTGCCTCAACCTCCTGGCTGCCCTCAAAGTACGAGGCGGGCAGAGATCTGCCTGCTGCAGGGCAACCCCATGTGGGGCATCAGGTGTGTGCATTGCAGGCAGGTGTGTCATTGCTCTGGGCACTGGGGAAAATCCATCCCTGCAAGGGTGGGGCGAAGGGGATGTGCTGGGGTGATCAGCAGAGACTTTGGCTCAGGTTCTGGAGCACATACAGAGGTGTTTGCCAGGGAAGGGATTTATCCAGGAAATCATCCCATCAAGCCTCAGTGACCCAGAAGGTAAATAGATCTTGAGATCTAATCCCAAAAATGTCAAAGGTGCCCTTGTTGCCCCCCCACGTGCCCCAGCACAGTGCTGGGTACCAGCAGATGTTCATGCCAGCCTGGACCAAGTGCAAATAGTTTCTTTTTGCCAAAAAGCTCTGGGCTGGCTGCTTGTGTCCCCCACAGTCCTGATGCCCAAAATTTTTATCATGCTCTCTTCCACCTACAGGGAGGGAAAGAAAAGCTCCTAGTATCTCTCCCTCTCCTCCCTGCCTGCACATCTGACGGTGCTGTCCCTCCCTCTGGACCAGCACAGCCAGCTCTTCTCCTCAGCACCTCCCAGGTCCAACAGATGGGAGAGCAGTTCCCAGACTGGAGGAGGGAGCTTCAGTGAGGCCAGGACACAGCTAAGGATGCATTGTCTGCAGCCTGCCAAGAGCTTTCAGGACTAGCAAGGACAAGAAGAGATGGAGGCTGTTTCCCAGGTGGCAACAGCAGCCCCTTCAGACAAGGGGAGCTGTCATTAACAGTGCTCCAGCTCCCGCTCCTCTCCTCTCTCCCAGCAAATCCCACAGGGCTCTGATCCCCTCACAGAGGCTTGGACTGCTCAGGCAGGTCAGGAAGGCTTTTCCCTGCTCATCTTGTTCTACCCCCTCCCTCCTCACTTTATTTGCCAGGCTGTTCATCAGCCACCTGTGCACTGGCCCGGCAGCAGCATTGTAAGAGCCACCCTGGGGCCAAGAAACCCTGACTCAGCCACCAGGAGCCTGCCTCCCTGCCTCATTCTTGCATGCTGGAGCCTCTCCAGAGACAGCTCTGCCTTCCTCCTGCAGATCCCAGAACGGGTCCAGGTTGATGGTCAGCCACAGTAGGGAGAAACTTCAGGCTCAGCCCTTGCTTTTTACGCTTGAAGCACAACGAAAAAGGAAAAGGCAGAGCTGGGACCTCATTAGTCCTGGGAAGAACACTACCAGTATCCAAGAGAACCTTTGGCACTGTCCATCAGTGTCCAGTCAGGTGAGAGGTACCCTGGGACCAACAGCTACAGGCAAAGAGGGATCCTCAGCCTGGCAGAGCCCAGGCAGCATTTCCCCACACCAGAGGTGCTAAACCTCCTCATGACAGCTCAGTGCAGAGTGCAGGCAGCTTTGCAGACAGTTGCCACCACACCTTTCTGTTCTTCACTCTGCTCTATTTACCCAGGGGTCCCCAGAGACCTTCCTGCCCCTCTGGTGAGGTACCCAGCCTGGGGCTCAGAGACCCTGGGAGAAGGAGACAAGATCTGTCCCTCAAGATAACTAGATTAATAAGAGGTCAGATTCTTCCTCTGCCATACAGCATCCACCAATTATTTCCAAGCTCTTCTCTGCAAGCAGGAAGAGCAGAAAACCTACATTTTCACCAAAAGCTTATATTCTTCCAAGTTTCCAGAGGAAAAAAGCCCAACCAAATAGATACAAGCTCTTAACAGAAGCCTCTCATTCTTTACTGTGAAAGAGGCTTGAAATCCAGCTCTGAAAGCTGTCTCTCTTCCCCTACTTTGGGAAACACTTTGCAGCCAGAATGCTGGAGGAGAGCACATGCCCTCCTTAGCTGCAGCCAAAGGTGGAGGGGGGCTGGAGCTGACAGCTTTCCCTGCCACCAGGACCACAGAGCCTGGTTTGCCCCTCAGCAATCTGCAACCTCTGCAAAAGGCTGCCACGAGAAAGACTCCCAGAGCCAGCTCTTACCTGAGACAGCGGGTGGGCAGTGCTGCTGTGCTGTGCCTGGTCTGGGATGTGCCACTCAGGACATCGTGGGAGGACATACAGCCATTCCTGCATCACCAGGGGCTGCATCAGAACTGATGGTCATGGGGATGGAGCACCTGAAAAGCAGTGTTAGAGTCCCTGGGTCAGCTTGCACCTCCTCACAGAGCTGACCCCCTTCCCAGCTGCCTAGAACACTGCCTCCCTGGCAGCTGGAGACTAAAAGGAAGAATTTTTAAATTTAATATAATTCTACTAGTGTTGCAATCTTGTTGCATCTAAACATCCAACTCTTTTTTTCCACCTGGTTACGCAATTTGTGGTATTGATATGCTGTTAGTAAGTCCCATAGGTTATACTGCACGTTTAGAAGGGGTTGGGTTTCTTGAACTGTACAAGATGCCTGCCCATGGTTTAAAGGAAGGGAGAGAGGATCTCACTGTTCTGACCACTGTTCTAGTCTTGGTTAGGATAACGTCCACTTTCTTCCTAGCAGGTAGTACAGAACAATTTATGTTTAGACAGAACAGACATATCCCCATAACAGACAACATCTTCAAACATTTTTTTTCCTTTTATATTCAGAAGGCAAATTGCCTAGAGCCCCAGCTTCATGTATTTCATACTGTGAGCTAGCTTTTTATGAGTTTTTGCTCATTATGAGCTATAAAATTCCCTTCATTATCCCCATTTTTGAACTGCATGACCTGTAAAGCCAGTTAGCAGTGGCCCCTTGACTATTCTGTAGATCAGAAATGCGACCTCTGGTCACAGTGCTGCTGGGTTTTGTTGTTTGGACTCTAAATGAGCTAAAATAGGGATTTATTTTATTGCCAGCACCATCTCAGCTTTACAGAAAGGCATGAGAAAAAAAAGCTCAGAGAAAACTTAGTGTCTGCTTTCTTACTTTTAGGACGTAAAAATCACCTGCTCCAGCAGAGAGAGTGTGGAGATGAGGCTGCTTTCAGGGGAATGGGTGATGCTGATGGAAGAAGGTTGTTGGCTCCTTCACATCCAGCTCAGCTGGACAGCTGGGGGGAATCTTCCTGCTTGGCCCTGGCAGGTCAGGAGCAGGCAGCACATCCTGCACTGACAGCAGCCACACTGGACAGACGGGTGAGGAGAAATCCCCCTGGCCCTGTGCACATTGCCCATCTCTGACACTCTCACATCCCTCACTCCCCTGCCTGAGCTTTCACTGCCTCTCTCCCCTCAATTACACACATTAAGAGATTATCCTGTTATGATTTTTTTTAATCTCCTAGTGATTTTTACAGCCATAATTCTCTCCCTTTCCAGCAGAACAGCTTGTGCTGAGCTCTCCAGCAGGCTGGCAATCCAAGGTCTCATCTTCTCCCTCTCCTGCCCATTAGCACCAATGAACACTACAGGCTGTGTATCCCTGTTCCTTTCCCCATGCAGGCAGGGGATTATGAGGGGATTATAAAACCCACATTAATAATTATAAATTCCAGGGTCTTCAAAGCCACCCAGCCTCTTGGGGCAAATTCACCACACCCAACTCCAAGGGTACAGATTTTTAACAGAAGGTAATACCATATACAGTGTCATTTGGGCTCTGTTCCTCTAAAGGATCTCTGAATGACACTCAGTCTAGCTGAGATACAATTGTCAGGGTGTGGAAAGCTATTTTTCCTCAAAGCCTGTAACAGAGGAATGCCACTGAGCTCTTCCCCAGGACTGGGAAATCCATGGCTTTTGCTAGTGAGGTTCTGGGGTGTCTCACTGCAGTTACCATCCCGAGGCCTGGGTTTTTCTGTGGCACAGTGCAGTGAAACTGCAGTGATGTGTGCTGGCCAGATGAGTTCAACCAGCCCAACATCACACACACAGGGGCTCTCTGCTCTTAGTCCTCCTAGCACAAGCTGGCCCCTCATTCCTGCCACCAGCACAGCAGAACAAGAGCAATACTGAGAAGGTCACAAGCTCTGCTCTGCATTTTTCTGAGTGATAGATGTGCATGCACGGGGCAGGTGCAGTTCTGAGACAGGGGTGGGTAGGGGGAAAGGGGAAATGTTTGTCCTGAAAGGTTTCCACACTCCCTTCCAGCATCATGGAAATAAGAACAGCCATTGCTGCACCTCCTGAGTTCTGGGCTCCTTGAACTCCTCCAGGGATGACAAAGCCCATCAGGACACAGATGGCACAGGGAGCTAAAGCCTGTCCAAGGCAGCAGTCACAGACCAAGCTGAGTGCCAAGGAAAGGGCACTGCCCCGTCATGTCCTGTGCAGTATCTTGCTGCCACAAACACTAGAGCAGGTTGGAGGGCAGTGGCTCAGCTGCCCTTTGCCATTCTGCAACAGCAAAGACAAAACCCAGAGGTAAAGAACCCAGATAATGTGGAACCGACTGAGCTGCACAGCAGCCAGCACAAAGGAGGACATTCAGGGGGAGAGAGAGAGACAACCAGACAGAGAGGCACGTCTGCAGGCAAGCCAGCAGCTCCATATGACCTCTTGCCAAATTCCCTGCTATTACTGGAACCAACCAAGGAGAAATGCTCTTGGATCTGCTCTGCTTCTCTGCTGAGGCACACACAACAGCTCCAGTTCTGGCACTCCTGCTTTAGTGCTTCTGTAGAGCTCTGTGTCTGGGCACTGCAGCATGTGGAGTAGAGATTCTGTGGATGCTTCCTGGCTAAATTCCTGTTGCCTGATGCTTATGCTAGTTCAAGAGCCAAACCTGTGATCCACTTTGCCTCTCCCACACCACCACTCACCTTCTGCACTCTGTTTTAGGTTGGTTCTGGAGACCCACCACACAGCAGCCAAGGTTCAACATCATACAAACCAGATTTAAGTGTAGACAACAAAAACTATCATCCCCACAGCCTACTCCAAGCCTCTACTTGAAAAGGAGTTGAGAGATACTCCTTTGGGGGACTCAGGGAACAATGTGGTCAGGCTGTTCAAACAGATATAAAGTGAGCTTGGTCCCGTGGGCACATTTCTGTGCAAGCAGAACAAACATCAAGGCTGAGATGAGCAGAAGCAGGTGAAAATTTCCACAGGTGGGCACTGCAAGAAGCAATTGCAGAGTCACCATGGAGCAGGCACTGGGACACTGCACTCACACAGTGGAGACAGCAAGGAGGGAAACCTCTTTCACTGATGTCTCTCACCTGATCTTTGCTGGAGGTCCCATTCCAGGCACAAAGGTGGTGAGATCAGTTCTCGGAAGCATCAGGTACAACCTCCTTACCTGGTGCTGTCTTGCATCCTCCCCCATGAAAAGCACCCAACATTTGCCTCTGCTCTCAGTACACCCAAAGAAATGAAGCAGGACACACTCCACAGTGCTGATTTACAGTTTCCAAACACTTCAGCACCCAAGCCACTACCAAGATGAAACCTTGATGATCCTCTAGTTGAAAAATGAGAAAGCCAAAAATCTGGATGTCATATTTCAACAGTTGAGTGCTTGGGCATTTAAGTGTATTAAAACCAAATTATTTTCCTTCTTTCTCTTCCTACATGAGCTGTACCTGTTACAAATTCAGCACTGGAGAGCCTGTCCCACTCCCTTCTCTCCAGGCAGTCTGACAAAGGCAGCTGGAATAGCCTTTGCTCAACCAGTTCTGCTTCAGCTCTGCCACACAGCTCACTGCACCGCTCAGGGAGCTCGGTCTCTGCTTTACAGACCTGCTGCAGCAGCATCCCTGGCTGGCTGGAGGCCATGTCCCAGCTCCTGCAGCACCTCTTCTCCATCCCAGCCAAAAGGAAGGTGACAGCTCATCACCAGTACACATGGTGCACAGTATGTTCCACTTTTGCTGCTTTTATTTATAATCCTCGTGATACAAACCCATATCCACAACTGTCCCAAACATCAAGGGAATTCACACTACAGCTGACCCTCCATGGCTAAAGGAAACCCCCAGGAATAGAAACCTGTCACCTACACTCTACAAGAAGTAGAATGTAATGTCAGATGTTGAATTTCCAGCTCTTTACCACATGTAACAGCAAACACAACATGTAGGTCAAGAGGTCTCTCAATCACAGGGTTTATGCTTTGAATTGCTAATTTCCTCCTAAACATTCTTTCCTGAAACTTTCCACTTCAGATCTTGGCCCGTACAGAAAAAAATATGGGAACATCTTGAGGCAAGGCAGCTCAGCTCAGCCTTTATCCCATGAGGAGAGTGGAAATACAAACATGTTCCCTGCTGCTGGAAATGTTAATGACTTTGTTGTTGTATAACTTACTGTACAGAGAAGTAATAACATTTTAGCTCAGCATGTTCAGTGTCCTTTAAGGGGAAAGGTGGGAGGCTTGTGGATATTTCAGAGTTCAGCTCCCATGTAGATGCTAACAAAGGCAGCATTCCCAGCCTGACAGACAGCAGGACTCCCTCAGCAGCTTAACAACACATCCTGTTTCAGCAAAAATTGTTTTCTGCACTTGTAAGTAAATAATTTAAGCCTGAGATGGAGAGCCAGATGACCTACTTCCCAAGACCCCACTGGTCAAGGTTTGGTGAGAGAAAAGCAACCTTTGTCCTTGAAAACAACATAGAAATAACATAGTTCCCTCTCAGAGCGTGGGCCCTTAATCTCCATCTCTTCACAAACCCGGAATAGATACCCAAACACACTCCCACAAAAAATCATCCCAACATTCTCCTGGTTGTTATGTGTTCCCTGAAAGGGGACTATCAGCAATCTTCCACATGTGGGAGCATTTCCATCCCCATCATCTGAGGTCTAAAAATCCCCGAGGCCAAAGCTGCTGCTGGGCTTCACACTGCACTCCCACCAAAGAAGCAGGTCCCCTTTATTAATTAAAATGAAGGGTGCTTCAATTAAGCACCTGTCCATAAGAAGTAACATAAAGCCTTTGTACTGAGCAAGCAGCACAGAAGATGTGTTATTCACTGAGGATGGATGAAGTGGGGACTCTCACCTCTAATGAGCTTCTTTCTTAAATAGCCACTTGGACTTTGAGCTCAAAACCAAAATGTCATTTTAATTCAATGGATAAACAGGTGCCACACACCTTAATAAGGAAGCAGCATCCTCTCCCCGGGTCATTCACTCTCCATTTCCCAAGCAACAGAATATACACACTCACACAGTCTTAAACTGAAAAATTTCACCAGTTGGCTTTGCACTAGGAAACTGTGATGATGATGTCCCCACCTCACCAGGTGAGTGTGGGTGTATGCCCACAACATGGTCATGCAGAACTGACTTCCCCTCTCTCGTCTCAAAAATAACTTACAGGATTTTTTAAAGGAAGATTGAAAAACCTAAATTTCTTTTGCATGTCATTTCAGACTCCCAGCTGGGTTTTAAGTTGCTCTCTCTAAAGCTCACTTTTCCTAGGAACTCTTCCCATCTCTTAGCAGATTAAAGGATTAAAATAATGACCCAAGCAGGCAGAGGACCCAGCTGTGAGCCTACAGCCCTGCTGTGCTGGACACAGAGAAGCTGCTGCCTGATAGACCTGACAGACAGAAAGAGGAGAAGGGCAAGCAGCAACCTCCCAAAAGGGACAGCAGAATAGGGGGAAGTCACTTGCTTGATGACTGAAAGAAGGTTGCACCAAGCATAAAAATTGAACACATTCCTTCAGAAATGTGGTTCCTGTAGCCCTGAAACCTGCCAATTTAAACCAGTAAAAACCTCAAGCCTTGCCTTTGCCTTTCTCCTCTAAGCACCTGAACCTTCTCTTCCCTGATGCTGGAAGCAGCAAACAAGTTTTGCTGCATTGTGAAAAGCACATCACCCATTTGCCACGCTGTGTAACTGATCAACAACAGTGGGAAGAGCACACCCACACTCAGTTATGATGGCCAAGGTAATGCTGCTGACTCCTGGCTTCCCTGGCACTTTGCTTCTCATCCTCACTGTAAAGCTGGCACCTACTTCTGTAAACTAAATACTCTGCCTTGCCCCCATGTTTGTCCTTATAATAAAATCCCTGCCAAAACACAAGGTTCTCTGGCCTTCTGAGGCCATGAATTTTATGACCAGGCTGTGTGCCCCATGGAGTAACATTTTCTTTCCCTACTTAAGATGGTATCAGAGTGACCTTATTCTTATGCAAAGGGAAACAGCAAAGGAAAATGGCATGGAGCTATTTTGGCTCAGTTCTGAAAAGATTGGTTTCATCTTTACACACCTATGAAAATGAGAGTTTTTTGAAGACTAAATTCTTTCTGGTCAGAATGTCTTATTTAATGAGACTTATAATTCCACTTTTATGCTTTTATCATAGACATACAGGCTAAAGTAGAAGCTTTGAATATATTTCTCAAAACATTATTATATTCAGAAATTCACCATATGTCTCCAGAACACAGGACTTTTGTTTGAACCCATTCATTTAATCCTTTCCCTGTCTCACTTTTAGTTTTGCAAAGAGCCACTCCAACCTGAGCAGCCCCATTCACAATTACAGTCCTGCCAGTTTTAGAGAGCAGCATTGATTTATCTCAGGTATTAATCCAAAGACACAATCCTCATCTCAGCTCCTTCAGCTGACAGAGAGGACCTGAACACAGCACCCACTCCAACACTTCCCCTCCGAGCGTTCAAGGCACCCACATTCCTGGACACTGCTGCAAAATGAGACTGTGGTCCAGCTCCTTTCCAGAGTGCCACCACATCCTTGCTGTCTCCAGAACCCTGCCTGGATAACTCCCACAGCAGCAGAGAAAGCAGCTTCCAACACCAGGAGCCGGCAGGGGAGGGTGTGAGATGGCACCAGAGGCATGGTGGGCACACAAGCCACACATGGGTGCCAGGAGAATGGAAACCCTCCCAGCACAGCTGAACCTTGTGGCTGGGACCTCACACAGCTTACTCAACAAGGGCACTGTGGTCAGGCAGGAAAGGCCATTAATGAGAATAATCAAGCAAGAACTTTTACAGGTCCAAGATAGAGAGGTAAGCAGCAGCAGGAGAGGTGTGAGGGACCTTGGATTAGGGCACAAGGAAAACAAACTGACAAAAAATTGATGACACTTTTTTTCCCCAGCACTAAAACCCAAAATACAAACAAATACTGGTTGTTCACAGAGAAAGCATTTAAGGGCGTGGGAGTAATTGCTCCACACCCTGTCACTGCACATGGGCAATCTCAGAATTGAAACCTCACAAATACAATGCTGGCACCTCCACCAATGGACCTCCACAGCTGTGATGCTGTGCTGGAGGGAAGGCTGAAGGAAACAGGCTGGACCAGGGACCTATAATAATCTGTGGCACTAAATCTTGAGAAAGCACAACCCAGGCTGTCCTGTCTGGCAGGGAGAGGGAGGCAGAGTGCTGAGCCCTGGGGAGCAGGAAAGGTCCTGTGCTTCCTGCAGGCAATCCTGCAGTTGGTCAGGGATGCCTGCATCCAAGGGAAGGTCAGTGGTGGCAATATAAGCCGTTGAGAGAGGAGGAGAAGGAATAACGATGAGTAAAAGGAGCTGGGGAGAAGCTGGGGGGAGGGAGGGCGGACACATAAAGGAGCAAGGCTGGACCGTGTAAAGGCAGTGAATGGAAAGGGCAGACCTGGGACTGTGGGCTGATCCTTCCTTACTACGAGAGGGATATTTGGGTCCCTGCCTTGCCCTGCTGCCTGATGCTCCCGGGAAGATGCTAGAAGGCCACCGTGCACCCTGCCCAGAGCAGCCCTTCAGTCCAGGCAGAAACACTGCCAGGGTAAATGAGCCTTCAGCGTGCAAAGCATCAAAGCCTGTGAAACCGGGATGCTGGAGACTGCTGCTTGCCTCGGGAATCCGCATCCCTAACTGGTCCCTAGCCTCTCCTTTGTGGAAATGGTCTTGGCCACCTCTCTTGCTCTCACCCTGACACCTTTCTTTCCTTCTCTGCGAGTTTCCTCACCCGCACATGCATGGGCAGCGCTGCTGCGAAGGGACAAACACACGCACACCCCCAAAGAGCGCATTTCCGAGCTTAAACCATCTGTCCAAATTCTCCCCTTTTCCAGCCCAAGCCAGGATCTGAGCGGGAAACAAATTTTGTCATGGCCTACCTTCCGAGTCCGGCAGGTCTGAGACGCGGGGGCAGCGGGGTTGGGGAGCGGGGCTCGGGGCTGGCTGTGTGAATCAGCAGAGGAGTCCCTGTGACAGGGATGCATGCTGAGGCTCAGCACCGCTGCTCTCCTCCTCCACCGCCCCGGCTGCTGTGTTGCTATGCAATCACATCACCACGAGCAGCATCTCGCCGAGCCTCCAAAGAGATACCCTTGACT
This sequence comes from Cinclus cinclus, assembly GCF_963662255.1. NCBI lineage: Eukaryota > Metazoa > Chordata > Aves > Passeriformes > Cinclidae > Cinclus > Cinclus cinclus. Next base: position 3,888,081 of record NC_085060.1, read on the forward strand.
CGGCAAAACACGGCGGGCAACAAGGACGAGCCCACCGAGAGCCCGGCCGGCGATTGATCCGATCCGGAGGAGGGGAAGGAGAAGAGCGGGGATGGAAAGACAGGCACGCACGGGAGGAGGAGACAAAATACACATGGAGAGGGGGGAAGAAAAGGGAGGAGGGGAGATGTATAAACACACAAAAAGCGCCGTGGTCTGACCTCTGGAGACCTGACACGGGCTGCTGGGCTCAGACACGCTTCCCGCTGCTCGCCGACATCTCCCCACCGCCTCTCGAAGTTGTTTTTTTTTTCCACCGTCTCATTTTAGGTTAGATATGGCCACGCGTGTGCTGGAAAATGCCAGACACATTCGCCTCCTTCCTTAACCACAGTTTGAGTATCTGACAAGATTTTATAATTTAAGAATAGCCCGTTTTGAAATTAAAGGAGCAAAAACAGGATTATCGCTCAAGTTTGGATGTGCTTCCTATTCTTAGAAAAGAAAAATAAGTAGAGGGAGGAGGCAATTCTCCAGGCTGAAGAGATCTTTCAAATGTCAGGGTATCTTGTCTCAGTTCACAAGAAACAGGAGGATTGGAGCTGCTAGCTTGGATGAGGACACAGACAAACACAGAGTTGGCATTTTGGTCCGTAGATAACAGTTTGCAGTTCTTCAGATCATTCCACCCAAGGGTTTCAAACTGCTCAAGTCACCAATTGATGCTATTTTCATATAACACAAAAAGAAACAATTAAATTATTTGGTGAGAAAGAAGATTCAAATGTAATCCCAGCTCTGTGTTTTAAGCACCAGATTGTCTCAGCCTCTCCATGGGAAAATTAAACCTCAGGAAACATAAGATTCCTGGTCCTTGTCAGAACAGTCTTTAATGATCTTAGTCCTTTTTTCCCCGAGTTGACAGACAAAAGATGTTAATTTTCTGCTCACACAGTCATGTTATCCAGAAATATCCATGCTGTTTGTAAACATTTTCCATTTCTATAAATTTATTCGCTATCTCAGGTATATCCCAAAATGCAGGTTCACTTGGCTCACTCAGACCCAGCTGATGTAACAGCTTCACAACTCCACTACATTCCTGAAAAATCACTTCTAGCCAAGCCAGCAATGGAAATAACAACTGGCAAACTCTCTGGAGTGTCACAAGGCTTTCCTGCAGGTTTAAGGACAATGGTCAGGAGATGGTGCTGCACAAAGGGACAGTGCCCAACCCACCCCAGGGCTGTGCCCAGAAGGGTAGGGAGCCCACAGTCACCTTCCAGCCAGTTTGGGCATCTTGCAGAGCAAATCCCACACCACGGGATGTGAAAGGATCAAAAGCTTTTCTAGGCCACCAGTGTAAAAGTGGAGAAGATTTAAAGCTCAAAATATAGTTGAGCTTGTGTAAAATACATTTGAGAGAGTCTTCAAGAAACCAGTGAGCTCCTTGTGATGGTACCAGATAAAACCTGCAGCAGGTAGGTGGCTGACCCTCAGAAAGTTCTCCCTTCATCCTAGATGGGTGCACCAGAAGTCAGGAGCAGAGCACAGTGAGGCACAGAAAAATACTACACTAAAAGGAGATTTTTATTTCATATTGTTAGTTCCAAAAGGAGCAACCCTGAATACTTTGAGTACTGACCCAAGAATTACTTATTCACTCCACAGCTTCTGCTCTTAAAAGCTTCTTCAGTAGCTTCTGCTTCTATAACTGCTGTACTGTAACAAAATCCCTCCTGGAAAGCTGTATTTAGACCAAGAAAAACAGATATGGATCAGAAGACAAAAATGAGCAGAAACTCTGCTGGGCTATTTTTGTGCACACACACACAAATAATAAATCTTAGGTTAAATAAGGAGAGTGAGGGGAAAAATAACAGCAGAGTCTGGAAGAGCTGTCCAGGCAACTCCAAAGACACCCTTCTCCAGAGAAACACGACCAAATCCGATGGCAGCATGCGTCTGTCACCACCAGCATCTGTAAGGGACATGACAACATGGATAAACCTATCAGGCCAAGTTACACATGCACACAAGACAGACATCGGCACAGAGGTTATGAACAGACAGCATGAGCCACAAAAACAAGGTGCTTTGCAATGCAAGCATCCTAAATTATTGATTGTTTAAATGCAGTGGAGAAAAAAAATATCTCTTGTGTCAGTTTAGTTTAAATTTTGAGGCAAACCAGAATCTCTGCTGGGAGAGTTGCTTCCAGGGCTGGGAATGTCTTCCCAAGTCCTCCAATACTTTCTGTTTTAAGGATATAATTAGGGCAAAGAGAGGAGGAATTCAGAACTCAAAGGGAACGAGGGAGACCAACTCAGATGTGTCATAATCGCAGTTTTCACATAAGCACTACAACTTTTTTAAGTGTATGGGAAGGTTTCTGAGATGAGAGGCTAAATTTGGTGTGCTTTGAGTTCTGAAGAGAACTTCAGCCAAAAAAAATCTCCCAAGGAACTCCAAGAGCTGAGCTTCTAGAAGATGCAGTGGTACTTACTTTATGTATTCCCCTAATGAACAATTTCAGATATTTTATGTTTTATGAAACAACAAATATGCACCTGTTAGGAAAACTAACAACGTCCACCCTCCCAACAGGGACATCTCAAAATGCACAGTGCTAAATACAGTGTACAGTCATAAAATAGGTAAAAATTGGAACAGGTTTAAGACTTGAACATAAAATTGACATATATAGACACACACACTGATAGTACTTTTAGTTTGAAAGTCTTAAAAGCTAGAAATAAGTGCGGTGTTTGCTTTCAGCCTAAATTCTGTATTACATTACCCATATACAAAGCCATTATTATTAATCACTTGCAAGCTGAAGTATCCATAACACTAATTATTCTTGCATTACCAATCAAACAAAAACATTACTAAAAATTCTGGCATTCACATTTTCAATATAAAACTTCAGGGTTCAATATAATTAAAGCCTATTACTTTTAAATTTTTCTTTCCATAAGTTCCCACCAATTAACTTTATCTTCTAAAACAGTCCTTGTCACAGGGAATTGGTTCCCAGCATGTGCAGTCTCTTCCCTCCTTTGCAACATCACATCTCCTCAAAGTTCATCCCTCTGGTACAAAGAGAAAGCATTGTTACCATCCTTTGGAAACTTTGGTACATTCTTTCCTTTTCAGAGTAAAGCTCAAATTGATCAATGTAAGCCAATTAAAGTGTTTTAGAGAACAATGCTTTACCCAGGAACAGAATGTAAACTCATGCTTATTAAAAGGAGAATACAGGCAGACACCAGAAGAGCATTTTCTCTAGAGCCATACACCCACAGTCCTGGTGGATCCATCTGCTGAAGAAGAGTTTGTTGAGCGGCCTGTGAGCCAGGACAAAGTCCCTTATGACTTGAAGAAATTCAATTTCTCCCCAAGAACCTACAAATCTCTGTTTTCCTGAGACCCAGAGCTCCCTCACCTGGGTCTCCTCCTAATTAAAGCATCAGATAGGACTAGGTTCTCTCACATCTGCCCACATCCAAACAGCTGTACCTCTGTTTTGATTCAGGATCATTATCTCAGTGGTTGCGCTGTTCCTACCTGCAAAGGGGAAGCCAGAGGAGCCGGTCTTGCACAAAGGGACAGACCTGCCTATCAATTCCAATACATTAGACAGGCCAGCAGGCTTGGGAGCAGAGCACAAAGAGCCTCTCTTCAACAAGAAGGAACAAAACTAGAATTAGGGACCTAAGAAAATAATTTAGTTCACTGGATACTGTACCATCCTGGGAGGCTTTTTTGTTCGTTTTGTTTAAATAACTGATATCAAATAAATAACTGTACCTTTTTTGCTAACATCAATAAGCACAAAAGCCTTCCCAGAGCAGATTCTACCCTGCTGAAAGCATTTAGAAAAACAGCAGGGTGCTTTCTAAACACATGGTACCTGGGGTGAGAGAGAAGAATGGGCAGAGAACTGATGCAAGCAGACAGCTGCCATGCACTCAGAAACAGAATGAATCCCCCTTTTAATTTGTTGCCACACAGGCCTTGAAACAATGCCCCCCAAAGAGAAATAGAGGCTATAGGGGAGGAAGCAAATCCTTTTAGGGCAAGCAAGTGCCAAAAGAAAGAGAGGTGGATATCAAAAGAGTGTAAAAGGATTTGGGGGAAGAGATGGAGAAAGAAAAGAGAAAGGAGGAAATGGTAAAGAAAAAAGCAAAAGCATGCAGGAGAGGAGGGTAAGGCAGACAAGGCAGATTTCAGGGCTGTTTTGTTCTTCAAAAGCTGTCAACACGTTTACAATGTGCTTTCTTATCCCCCTCCTTATTTACTGGGCCGTGCACTCAAAGGAGCAGGAAAGCAATCACACAGGAACTGCTGAAGATTCACTTGGACACAGAACAGAGGTGCCCTAGGAGAAAGGAAACTGCTTAGTGATTTGTGCACAACAAACCATGATGGGGATGTTAAAGGCCCAGAGACTCAAGAGAGAGGGCTGGGAGGAAACCTGCAGAGAGCAGCCTCTTCCTGCAGAGATCACACTCACAGGCAGCACAGACACTGGAGCAGAGTAAGTCAGACTGCACAGGGATACAGCTGCACATTAAAATCTACGTTCACTGTAGGAGCTTATTCCTGAATTCTTCAAAGGAAGAGCCCAAAGGGCTTGGGCAGAGAATAAAATTTTTCAAAGTATCTGTTGCAATTTGCAGCCTAAACCCAGTGCCTGAAGCTCAGGAGCTCAGTGACATAAATATCCCATGACTGAGGCTGTGCTGGAACAGCCCATCCTGTGTCACGTTTCTGGCAGGTACCACAGCTTGCCTGATGCATACTCACTCATTAAACTGCAGAATGGGATCACACCTCAGCCTACAGATTTCTAAACACTGTCAAGGTTAAAATGGTATTTAGAGCCTGTGTAGGTACCTGCAGTTTTTCTTTTTTTTTTTTTTTTGAAGATCAACTCTTTTGGTTTCTACATTTGTATAAGAGCGAACCTAGAGATTAAAGCCTTAAAAAAAAAAACAAAAACCTCTTACCCTCTGTTCTGCAGACTTTTTACTCCTACGAGACAGGAAGCTGAGAGGCAGCCTCACAAGGTACACACCTTGCAGAACGTTATTTATGTACTTCAACACCTCCCTTGCCAACTATAATTACCTGGACAGGTCTAACAGCTATATACAGTTCTCTCAGGAGTCCTGTGCTCAAAACCACATCACCAAACGCTAAGGACATAAAAGGCATTCTTGGTCAAAAGCAAAGTTTGGTGGCATACAACCTTCATCAGACCATAATTGTTGTTTCCATTTCAAAAAGCAGGGCCATAATGAGGGAAACCCATCGGTACCACATCAATCATCATTCCTGGAAGAAAACTTGAAGACTTTGTTCTTTCAAGACACTCATCATCCAGAGCAAGCTTTTTATCAATCTGTTTTTTATCCAGACTAGATGCATCCTCTGACTAAAGAGCACATAAAGAGCTCCCTCACACACTCTCTCAGGAGCCATGGAGCTACAAATCAGCCCAGTGTGTATTATTAATGACAAGTTTTCAGGAGATCTAGGACAACAGCCAGGCAGGAGTTTCACTCTGCTGTGATTCTGTGGAGAAAATGAACCCTTTGCCAGGTCAGATGCCTTGCTCCTGTCGCCACTGTGCACAGATTTGTGATGAGCCATTTTGTCACAGCAGCCAGGTGGTGATTACCCTGCCCTAGAGATCTTACAACTGAGCTTTGCCTAAAAGACAAAGGTAACCATGTGAGGAGACACTGGGTAGAGGCACAAAAAATCCCAAACATTGTATAAAAAAGGCAAAGCAAATTTTATTTTGGTAGCAGTCTAATGTTATTAGAAGAGTTCAGGAGCACCCATATTGGCAGTTGTTAGAGCTGCAGTACAAGCCTCACAGATTCAATTTTCTGAGTGGTTACAGCTGTACCACCTTCTAAATCCTTGGGTCCTGATTTATTCATGGCATTAGGAATGCAAAATGCAAGCAGAGGGAAGTAGGCCAACAAAAGAATAGAAAGCAGGGATACAGAGGAACCAGTTTCTTCATTCCAGCTGAAAACAGGTTGAAATTATTAACTCTTTCAGAGCAAGCTCCCTCTGAAAGGGCAGTAGACTCTGATGCATAAAGATGCACAAATGAGTCTCCCACCTCAAAACAAAAATGATGAACAGAAACACAAAGCAAACATGGCTTCAGAAGAAGCATTTGGATTAACTCTAGCCCAAGGCATTTGGATTTTCAGAGGCATAATGCTCACTGTGTCTGACAGGGAGGGGTTAATGGCTTTGGTTGTATGAACTGGGGACCAGATGTTCAGCTGGTGCAACTCAACACAGATCCATTAGAAATTAGTGGAGCTGTGACTGCTTATCCCAGACAGGGTTCTGGCCCAGTACTTTGAAATCCTATTTAATACCCACTCAGAGATCTTTCCAAAGGGAGAGGCCTCACTTTTTGTAAACAGCTAAATAGCTACTAGCAATGCTACAGGATGCAGTTAAACTGAAATGGCCACTGCCATGGCCTGTTTATGATATTACAAAACCCCTAAATCAAAAGCATGTAGAAGTCTAGTGACAAACAACACCCCAGCACAGTTGTTTCTGCTACAATATCACAGTGTTCACCTACTTCACAATAGGCAGAAACAGGCATGAGAGGTAAATCACTCATTTGGCACTTACCAGGAAATGGATGGGTCTTGACTATGCCCATTTTAGTCCTCAGAGCAGCTGTGGTCAGCCAAGTCTTTGAGCTCATGCTTTTAACAGAAAATGGTCTGCAAAATTTGCTGAGATGATTCAAATGCAAAGAGCAAGCAGGGGGGAAAAAAGATAAGAAAACAGAAAAGGTACAGTAGCACATTCCTCCCTAAAAGGACCATTCTTCCACTCAAATGAAATGCTACTCTGATTGTTACCGGGGGAAGGGGGAGGGGGAAGAGAAGAAAAATGTCCAAATGTCAAAAAAGACAAAAGTTACCACAGCATGGAAAGGCTAAAAGCCATCTCTAGTGCCCAATAATACCAAGCACATTTCTGCTGCATGGGATGGATTTTAAACAGGCATCTTGTCCAACAAAAAAAAACAAAAAAAAAAAAAAAAAAAAAAAACCAAGGAAAAAAAAAACCACCTGACATTAAAACCAAGTTATCAGTCCTGTTGATGTAGTTCTGCACCTCCAAGTGCCCAGCCTGTGTACCTGAATGCCAAAACTGTGCAGAGTCTGCTTAAATACTTCCACAACACAGGGTATAATAAAGACCTGTAATGCTGCAAGTCTTCCATAACATGATTCTGTAATTCCTCAACCAAACATCAACCCCAAGGGAAAACTGATCTCAGTGACCAGTAGCTGTAAAACATTCAGTATATCCTAAAGGATTCTACTATAAACTCCTTTAAATATGTTTACACACATGACGCAGGCTCTTTAGAACCCGGGCATCTTCCACAAGTGAAATGAAGCCTCTGGCAGCACCTCCAGTCTGACAGGAATGCACCTTCCACAAACTCCAAACAGCACCCAGTCACTAGGAAGCCTTGTCTCCCTGGCTATTGCTTCTTTGAGATATTCTGCACCTGCTCCTTTCCCCACTGAAAGAGGCTGCCATGCACACATCTGTCAGAGGGAATCACTCCAGCCTTGTTCCTGTACAGAATTCCAGTGTGGAAGTACAAGTCTGGTCAGCATCTGAAGACACCTGCATGGTGTAAGGACAAAACTTAAGGGTTAAGGTGTCCTTAGAGAGTGCAGGACACGGCCTTTTCAGCACAAGAGGAAATAACATTTCCAACATCTTTTTGAAGGTAGCTTCACAGAAAGACTACAAAATTCATTATATGTTAGGGCCACATCTTGAAACATATCCACTTGGAAGGAATTTTTAATATGTGAAGTTTCTCCTGTTGAAAAAATATAACCAGAGCTTTGAAGATCTGTTTCTCTTTACAAAACTTAGCAAGCAGCACTTATTCTACTTGGGATAACACAGATGAATGAGAAGGGCAATACTTTAGACATATTAACCAGATGTACTTGAGCTGAGAACTGGGGTACTCAACCAGTCTGATTTTGAGGGGATGAAGAAAGCAAACATCTTGAGTGGCTCCAGAGTGACTCTCAGGACTGATTCCTTTACTGAATCAAAGTACAGATTCACAATGCAAAATTCAGTATAATCTAACCCAAGTCTCAAGTGGTTACAGCCTCGTTTTACAGCAGAAAAATAAAGTTCATTCAAATTTTGGAAACCTCAGCTCAGCTTCTCTCAGGTTCTACTCAGACTTGAAATGACAGAAGATGAATTTTGTAAAAGAGTTTTTTCAAAATGACACAAATATTTTACAGAATATAAACTTTACATATGTACGCAAATATACAACACCTACAGAGCTAAACACAAAAAGGAAAGCTACATTTGCACTTACCAATACAGAAAATGGTGAGCTGGTGGCAAGACAGTATAAGTACTCAAATCAATAAATCATCAACCAAGCTTTCCAGCTGCACTAAAAGATTATAACCTAAGTTATAAGCATAAAAATTGTTTTGCAAGTCTCAAAATGAAATTCCAGGAAGGTCAGCTTGGTCAGCCTCTTAAGTCATACAGGGTACAACAGGGGATTGGGAAACTCATATTGCTCCAATCCAAGACACACACAGCACCCCTGAAAGGCTGATTAACTTGTTTCTCATTACCTGCTGCTGAAGAAGGCAAAGCAGGCCAGGGGTCAAAAGTACTTAGAAACAAAGCACCACTGCTCACTGCAGTTTTGAGATGGAAAATGTTTGTTTCTCAATCAAAACAGATACTCCAACAGAGAAACACCAGGCTAAAAAAGGTGGATGTTACACAACAGAGCTCACCAGCTTCAGACCAAAGAAGTTTAGCAGGGACAAGAGGGAGTTCAGTGTTATGGAATCAAGCCAGCCTCAACATCTGTGTCTTCACCTTCCTAAGAGAGATGTCAGTACAAAAGTGCAGCTAAGAGTAATTGCTCTGTTTCTCTCCCCTAAGGAAGGAAGAATTCGTGACACAATGTTTTAGAGTCTGCTAGTCTGCTCCAGATGACAGAAGAATTCCAGTGAGTCCCAGGGTCATGCTTCCACATTCTCTGCTTTTCTGCGAGAGGCCTGGGAAACACGACTGATGCTGCTCTCAATAAACACCTTCAGCCCCTTCAAACCTTGGGCATAGAGATATTCCAGATACCAGTCCCACTTCTTTCCCTGGAAACCAGAAAGAAGAGTCAGATGTACAGAACAAAGCTTTACCTTTCTTAAGCCAATTTGAAAAAATCTGCAAACTCTGCCTTCGTGTGGGGACAACATCCACCTGTTGTGTGACTTCTGTAAATACCCACAGGTGTACAGGGTCACCTGCTGTTCCTAAATGCCCACAATTACACAACACACATTCTTAGACTGAATCATTATTTTTCTTTAATACTAGAGGTTTTTATAAACCCCAGTTCCAGAAAGAGAAAAGTCTATTGGATCAACAGGGAATAGGTCAGGAACTAAATGAACATGGGTATGAAAGCCTTCCTTCCATCACTAGTGGTGATTCCTCCAGATCAGATTTGATGTTACACAGGAAAGGAAACCAACTGCCACTGTATTTGCTTAGTGGAGGATTCCTGATTAAAGCTGTAACAAAGCTACACATCTGTCTCAGAAATATAATATGAAGCAGAATTTATATTATCAATGAACTTGAAGTGCATCAAGAACATATCTTTTTCTGGAGCCTGCAGAAAACAAACAGCCCTGTCCTGACACTGCACTGACTCATGGAAGAAATACATAAAATCTCAAATCACTAGCCACAGATACATAACTTCTCAGGTGTTGATGTCCTTTTGTTAGGCCCTGTTAAGAAACTGAATCAAAGCCTACAGCTAGAATTTTTTCCTCTTCCAAATTTTTTTCTAGAGAATTTGTGAGTTTCATGAATATTACAACGTCATCCTCTTCAACAACTGCTGAAAATTGTCTGCTTTATTTACTAAAACAAGAAATCTTACCTTAATTAATTTGAAGTTGAAGGTCGTATCATCAGGACACATCTTAAAGAAAGGGAACAAAACAATATCAAGTCAGATAAAAAGTATGTCCAGGGTTGCTGGTTCTCTGCTAAGTCCTCTCCTAAATCAGGAACTGCAGGTATGCAAAGAAATTCAGAGATCTGTAATCCTGTTTCAGAGGGGGCTTCCAGCATCATGCCCTGTGCATAAGTGGCAAGGTAAAATCTGGATCCTCTTGCCCTGTGCTTCAGCATTACAGGATAGCAACAGGGAATATCCATAGGAATCTTTACCACTGTCTCTCTACAGTGTAAAAGTTCCCCTTTTTAAACATCAGAAATTCACAACAATGAGAAAGAGCAAGAGAACTGACACTGAGATCAGTGCTTGTGTTCACCCAGTGCTGCAGAGCAGTGCCCTCTGGCGCTCAGCACTGCTGAGGAAAACATGTCCCTGCAGGTCAACATTATTTTCTCCTGCCTTAAAACACATTTGTCATAGCTGCTAAGCAAAATATCTCCTAGTTCTACAATAGGAAGAGAATGTAAGAATTCCATTACTCTAGGAAGCCTCAGAACAAAAATTATGCAACAAAAGATCTGAGATATATACAACTTCTTTCCTTGGTCTAACAAAATCAAAACAGCTTCCTTGAGCAAGGACAAAATCTGAGTTTAATCAGCAGTAATACACAAACTAGCTTGGTTCAGGACACTGAGCACATAACAAAGGCAAATCTGTCAAGTGTTCCTAACCAGAATTCTTTGCTTCAACTTCCCAGGTGCCCTTTGCTGCATTCCAGGAGTCACACCTACGCTTGCCTCGAGCCTGCCAGCGTTTCTCACAACAAACTGGCATCTTTGTGCAGCCCTTGGACAGCCTACAAAACCTGGTTTTTGGAGCAGCACACACATCTCGGGACAATAAAAGCTCTGGCAAACTGCTCCCTCCACTCTCCAGCAGCTGCACTGAGCACATGATGGCACCCACAGTTCAAGAGAACTCCTGGCAGAACTCACACCAGACAAGACAAGACAGGTCCATGTTATCTTCCCTCTGTACTCGAAGCAGCTACTTGTATTTCTATTTTAATAAGCCAAAAAAGCTACCACAAGAGCCAGAAAGCACTGCTAACAAATTCTAGCATGAAAAGCTGTATGTAATTTAACCATGCATTTCTTGACTTTTTCTAGAGTTTAAATATTTAGATCACACTGCCTATTTTGTGGAGCAGAATGCACCTTTGGCAAGCTTTTACTGAAGTGTCATTTATTTCATTAATTATCTATTTTAGTTCTATCTCAGAATTGTCATAAGTACAAATTCATATCCCAAACTGCTACATTCATACATTCAACTGCTTTCATACCACACAAAGAAAGACTTTTAAAATTGTGCCATTAATCTGACAAACACAGAATGGCACAGCAGTTTCTGAAAGCTCAGTTGCCTCTACCAGTCAGCCAGGACACAAAGACACCTCTAGAGAAACAATCAATTCAGAACATCTGGTGCCATGAAAGATTCAAATCTTGGCCCACACCATTACCTGCTGCAGGAATTGCATAGAGTAGCCCATCAAGGCTGGATGATAGACAATGTTAAAGCTGGTTTTTAATTCCTTCACTGCAGTTTTACTCAGCAGTTTATCATCCATACAAAGACCTTGAGCATGAATATCCTTCTGAAATGCACTGGATGTCCACAGACAGCCCACCATAGCTATTATGTACTGGTTGTACTCTCTGTATGTCTGGTTACTGAACTTGAACTGCAGTAGTTTCTGAGGGGGAAAAAGAAAAATCAGTAAGCAACATCCTCAAAGCAGCTGTGTGCTTCCTCCAATCCATAAAAGATGGCCATCCCCTCCACTCAACTCAATTCCTTGCTGAAGTCTGTTCTAGCACATAACAGATGTGTCCACAATACCTTTTTACTCAGCTCATTTTCTTTTGCAGCCACCAAGTTGGTTCGATATCTGAAAAAAAAAAAAAAAAAAAAAAAAGAGAAAGTTAGGGGCCTATAAATTTTTACTACATGTCTGTGTTGAACAAAGCTGGAGGAATGTATCAAGAAAACTTATTTCCACCATGAGAAAGATCAAACTTTATTGGTGAAAGAGAGACACATGAAAAAGAATTCAAAGGGACTTTATCACTTGACAGAGTAGGGACATATCTAATAATATTAGTCTCTTAAATGATTCACACATGACCAGTTTGCCTGGGACAGTCACTTTCATAAATGTAACACACAAGAATGGACATCCACGCTTAAAGTCAGCAGAGAAATGTAGTGTGTTTTTAAGAAGGAAGACTTTCATTCACTAAGCAAAGAAACAGAAGCCACTGGAAGTAATGAAACTTGACAGTTGTTCTATATAATAAGCACTAGCTCCTCTTATTTCCTAGAGACCTTCCTGTCATGTTAATTACCCTGCAGATTCCTTAGAGAAAAAGCCACATGGAGAGCCCTGCACCAGCTGTCAGCTATTGGCCACTTTTCTCAGATGCAGCCACTGGAACTAACAAGGCCAAGAAGCACAGCCTTGGTGGTGAATCCTGCAGAGCAATAAACAGTGCTGTCTTTGGCCTTGCCAGCAGCATGAGGCAGTCCCAAATTCCTGGAGTTTGGAGGTGGAAGAAGTGCTTCCTACTCAGCACATAACAGAATTTGTAAGGAAAAGCTCAAGTGCAGTAGTCAAAGTACAGGAGCGAAAAGTTGTATAGTTACTACTGTTAATTCCAGCTGGCTGACTTGAGTTCTCTCAAAACAATAGGGGAACTTCTTCCTTCACATATCAAAGATACGGTAATAATACCAGGAAAGAGGTCAGAATTCTGCTATTTTGAATAACAGACTAAAAAAAAAAAAAACCACAACAACAACAAAACAGTAGGAACTACAGCTATAAAATCCTTTATCATGAAATCTGGACACAAGTGGAATTTTTACCTTGGCCTTGCACAGCAAGAAGTAGATCCCAGGTATTTACAACAAACTCATTTCATTTCCAAAAGGCTGAAAGAGAAGACAAGGAGTCCCTGCAGCCTACACTTGTGTTGTAGTACCTGTACATAATGTTGCAGAGCTGGTTCAAGTTGACAGAATCCATGCTGAGCAGAGCTGGGTAGAAAATCCCAGCAGGAGGCATTATCAGCAAAGGCAGGTTGTACTTCAGGTACATCTCACACACCTGCAGGAATGAAGCATATCCAGGCTGATTATTACTGCCAAAGTAATGATTATTACAAACTCCCAAGGAGTAAGAGCAGAGAGCATGACACTAAATTCCAGCCAGATCAACCAGCTTGATCCAGAAGGGAAGGCCAGGGTGTCATGCAAGTATTGTTACCCATTAGTTTTGTGCATTTTTAATGGATGATTCAGTTACAAATAGATCCCAGAACTACCATTGTTTTTTTCAACTATTCCCAGCCTAAACTGTAGGAGCTGTTGCTGTTGTTACAGCATGGCTGGAGTTCACAGTAAGCACAATACAGAGGACATGAGGATGCTGGAGAATACTTAAGGCTATTTGATGCAGTTTAGTTTGCCTACAGCACAAACTAGGGAAAACACCCACATTTTTAAGGAAACATTTAAAGAAAAAACAAAAAAATCTGTTGTTCTTTTCTTAGAGTCAGCATTAAAAAAAGCATTTTATGTCCTACTGTTACTTCTTCCTCAGTTCACCTTTGAATTAAGAGCAACCACTTTCCAACAGAGTATTTAGTTCTGCCCATAGATTCAACAACAGCAGCTTTCACCTGTAGATCTACCAAGTATTTGCAATATTCTGGCACTTGATCACAAAGTTCTGTAAACTAGAATGAGGAAGATTCAAACAAAACACAAACAGCCTTACAAGAATTTCAAAAGAAAGACAAACTGACTGGGATACACACCGTCCCATAGAAATCCAGAATGAAGTACAGCAAGAAGGTGGAATTGTTTTCCAAACGCAGTGCAACAGTAGAGATCCATCCCACAAAGTGAACTAATTCAGCCACTGCATTCACTCGTCCAGAGAGGGTGGTGTTCCTGCAGCAATGACATGGCACAACATTACAGATACCTCTTTGCAAACAGCAACATGGAAAATGGTAGAACAAAACTGAAGTTTATGATTTTGCCCCATCAAATTCTCAACAACAGACACCTGTTCTTCAATACAGCCAGTAACAAGTTGTTATCAGCACCATTATAAACACCCAGTTGTCAGTGTTACGAGGATTTTGAATTCTGGACACTTCAATTTCCAGTGTCAGCAGAAATACATCTAAAGAAAGACAAAGAACAGGCCTGACAAGGTAGCTTACAATATAGCAGAATCATAACAGCATTATTAATGTTCTGGTTGGTCTTTATGCTGGGTGTTAGGGCTAGAATGTAGGTCTAAATACACTGGTGAGCAATGCACAGAACATGGCTTGCATTCTTTAAAGACAAACTTACAAAGAAGACAACTCCAAATCCATTTGAATCACATTGTAATTTAACCAGTTCTGCAACAGCTCTTTCAGGCTCTCAAGAACACTGCACTGCAATAGGCAAAAAGAAATCAGGTTGATGACAATTTATGCAAACAAAGAATTCCCAACAAAGAATGTATTGAGAACTGGAATACTCAAGGAAAGGTACCAGAAGCTTCTCAGAAGCAGTGACATAATTGCACAGCCCCTAGAATTGAATGCGTGTGTTGTACACAGCCTTTCCTAGAGAATGTGAATTTCAAGTAGTGAAAAAACTGCAATAAAACAGTTTTAATAAGTAGTTAAAATGGCAATAAAATAAATGAACTATTGTGTTGGGTGCTCTCAGTTATTTTTATCTCCAGTGTCCCAGCTTAATTCCAGTCAAAAAAGGGAGATATCTATGGGAAATTAGTTTAACTTCTTAAGGGCACCAATTATATATTTTATTCAGACTTCTCAAAAATATGTTTCCTATACAACCCCTCAGACTGCTACACCTAACGTAAGTACAGACAGTAGTATCAGCTAGAAGTAAACAGCTATTGCATTCACTTAAATTACCTTAAAGTAAATAGATGATGTGAAAAAGAGCTGTGCCAGAGGATCATAGAGATATGACTTAAAGTCTGAAAAAAAAAAAAGAGAAAGCAGCATGATATCAGTGCACAAATTCTATGGCCCAAGACATCCCCACTGCCCAAGCTCACCCAAAGAATCTGCAGCACATACCAGAGAAACTGCTGAGGGGGATCCAACTCATGAGTCTGAAGACTCCTGAGCGGCAGCAGGTGCCATCCCAGAGAGGAAGGGTCTTATACAGGAACTCTTCACAGGCAGAAAATCCCTCCTGCAAATCAGAAGAGAAGCATTCCAAAATTCATCCAACTGCAGCTTGCCACACTCACATCACACCAGAGAAAGCAAGAGGTTTATACCTCCTTCCTGCCATACTTGTCAGGACATTCAAATTATCATTCTCAGATTACTTTCCCTGCAGAAAACAAGGCTATTTCCAGAAAATGGACTTGCCATAGGTAAAGGTATTTTTATCACTTGAGTCACTGTCTCAGAAATACTACAGGAGAAAGGCAAGTGCCAAAAGTTTTTTAAGAGAAGACTGCGAAACCCTTGGCTTCCACAAAACATGCACTTACCTGCAAGAAACATTCTGACTTGTAGATAGTTTCCAAGAAGTTCTCGAATTCTTCTTCACATGGGTTATCAACCACACACCAGGTGCATTCTGAACAGGAGAAAATACTGGACTTGAATATGAGCACAGCAAGAACAAGCACAATGAGAAACCAAATTCAGTTCTCCTCCAGTAGCTGTTTTAACACTCTATGGTTATCACTGTAAAACTGAATAGCAAAGTACCATTACTGAAAAGTTAAAAGTCTCAGCCCTCCTTTAGCTCCCTACCTCACAAGATAATACTAAAGGTCCTACCTTCCTGGAGCATCTGGCCCATCCAAAAGTAGAGCCTCAGGTAAATAGATTCATCTTTCACACAATTCATGTAGTGAAGCAGTAAGGGGTTGGTTAGCACTGAACCCATCTGGGAAGGAAACTGAAAGAAAAAAAAAAAGGAAAAGAAAGAATTATTCAGTATTTACATCAATAAACTGCCAGAGAATCTCACATCAAATCTTTTTACCAGCAACAAAACCATTCCCAGGACTCATCCACCACCCTCAGTCTGGACTAGATGCTCTGTTAGAACTAGATAGCCCACACACTACTCACTTACAAGCAAGGCATAGTGGAACATCCTTTGATCTCCCAAAACATTCACCAAGACCTTCCTGAAACTCACCTCTAGACGATGGATATTTTCTAAGAGCTGAGGGAAGGTCTGCAGCTGCTCCAATGGAAAAGACTCCTTTGTACTGTACAAATAAACATGGTTCTTTTGCCTGTCCTCTTGTAAATTATTTGTGCTTATACTGCTTGCAGGTACAACCAGCTGGGCATTCCATTTCTGTAGAAAGGAAACACAAATAACTCAGTTTACAAAGCAATTGGCTGCACTCAAGAACAATATTCCCAGAAAGACCCAGTTTTACAAAAAAAGGTATCCAGGCTTTTATTATAATTGATTGTTGTATTTCTCTATAGTTATTCCCCTCTTTCCAGTGCCAAGATAAAGCCAGATTCCCATTATTTGCCAATATTCTTAATGAAAACCACTACTTGGCACACCCACCTTCTAGGGTGTCCCTTAGGCCCATAGCATACCCTTTTTCGTGACTGAGGTTGAGATGTGCCTAAAAACACTGCCTGGGAGAGGGGAGAGGTTCCCTGGTTTCTTTGCCTTACTGCAGTGATTGCTGCTTTCCATGGGCCCTCTGAATTCTTGAAGTAAGTCTGGAAACAGAAATCAGAAATCCATGCAAGAAACCAAGATAAGACAAAGCAACAGAAAGATCAGTTTCTATTCTTATAAAGACCACCACAGTCATGTAGAGACCCTCAACTCTACTCAACAGATTTTCACAGCATAGAACTCTCATCACCTTTGGTCAACAATTCAACAGCTGGGCTTTTATTTCCTTTGGAAACAACATCCCCCTTTTCAGAAGGGATCTCCAACACTTTATCTTATAATCTTAATTCAAACCAATCATCAATTCATAGATTAAATCTCAAGTATACCTTAAAATTAAACATGACCAAGGTATGCTCGTGCAGTTCACAGAAAAATCTCCTGAATTCAGCATCAGTGACACCCACATAACAGAACAATACCATGAGTAACCAAATACTCAAATTAATGTAGATATTACTACAGAAAATTGGAAAAGCTAACATATTTTCTGCACAAAACTTTTCTTTGACATTTCAATGCCAATCAGTCTTTAAATTCTAATCAAGTGCCAAACCATCACAAAAGTATTCAGATTGGCTCAGATGTAGTTAATCAAGCTTTTAGTACACAACACGTGTTCATAAAGAGAGTTGAAGAAATATTTGGGATTAGTTGCTAGTAATTTACTGCACTTCTGTGCATGCTAAAAAATGTAAATTCTCCAACAGATGACTGTGCAGCACAATGTAAACTATAAATTTAGAGAACAATAGAAATACACAAGCAGATTTAAATAAATTTTATTTTATAGAAACTCAACTTGCCTGCATATAAATTGTCAGTTCTAAAAAAAAAAAAAAAAAAACAACAAAAATCTCAAACTTTTAAGTCTATCCTATTGAAAGAAAATTTTGTTGGACAACTTATGTTGTCTCACCAGCTGCTATTTTCTCTTATATATCTGGTTCTGCTACATGTTTCTATTTGGTCAAAGGGCTGAGCACACACACACAGGCCTCTCTAAAAGGGGAGCTGGTTTTTTTTTTTGCTGTTCCTTGCAGCTCTGACAAATCAGTTTCTTACATTTTTACTTGTTTTTTTTCTCTTCTTTGACACAGACTTTCCAAGTGCAGAGCTACTTACTGACTTCCACTGTCATTTATACTAGAGAATGGCAGCAATTAGAACAATGCTTTGGCAAATTAGACAGTTTGTTTCCTGCAGAACTTAATATTGTGTGAAACAAGTCAAACCCAGCAGGAACACCAAAAGAAGGATTAAAGTAAGCCTCATAAAATAAAGGTAGATGCCATTCCTTATCAAATCACGTCATTATGCTGAAGAGGAAAAAAACACCAGGCAAGTAACCCTCACCTAAGCCTGATTTTACTCTGTGAAAAGAGGAAACAGAATTAACCTTAATTAAGCAGTAAATCTACTATAGCTTAAAGAGAAAGTTCCATAAAAATCCTATAGTAAATCCTGGTTTCAAATTGACTAAATCTAATTTCTTACCTTCATTTTCCCAGGAAGGGTTATGGTCACCTGTTCTGGGCAGTAAAGCTTGTAAAGTGATAGCAGAGCTTGCAGATGAGACTGCATTCCCTGTCAAACAACAGAACAAGAGGGAAAACATGTAGGGTGTATTTTTAATATAGAAACTGAATGCTGTATTTTAGAAACATAAAACCCCAATGATCAGTAAAAGCTGAATTTCTGGAGCTACATATCACCAAGTAACCATAGATAAACAACTGAAAATGACAGAAACAACAGAAACTGGGTCAAGGAAATAACTATGGGAAGAGGACTAAATATCTTTCTGTAGTCATAACTGATAAGGAGGAATTTAACAATCAAAGTGACAAGAATTAGTCTTCTGATGTCTAAAAAACATGTTATTACAGCAATGGATTTTTCTTTAAAAAAAGAGAGCAACGTCCTCTACAATCTTACATTTTTCAGTAATTTTTGGTACCACTTGAAAAAGGAAGATGAATAGAAAATTAAAGACTGTAATAGATAAAGGAAGCTGCCCTTTGCTTCAGAGATTTCAGCATACTTGGTCACAAGACATTGATTATATATCACTGCATCTGCTCACAAAATACACATGAAACTTAGGGATGCATGTGCAACTTGGATGCTACAAAGACTAAAACCTACAATTCCAAGTCCAGCATTCTTCTCTACTCCATAAGGACATTAGTCTTACAAAGTGCATTATTAACCATAGCTCAAACTCTACAAGATCTGAAATAAACTCACCATTTTTGCTTGGAGGTCAAGCAGTACCCTAATCCGAAAAGGCTTAACTGGAAATACAATTAAGAATATAAAGGGTTTTAAAAACAGTGTATCAGACATTTAAGCAAAAGTTACATAAGTAACATTTTATTATAAAATCATGACAAAGCAAGCAGAACCATTAATTCTTATTTCTAGGGTTATACAGGTTTCCAATTCAGCAAGTGTTACACAAAGTTTTGCCTGAACTACCTCTCATTTTTCCTTGCATTAAAAGCACAATATTGTCTAATCATTGTATCAGTTGCACTGGAAGAAAAGTCAATACCAGCAAACAGAACCACAAATAAAATGGTATTTCAGCTCACACAAAAAAAGACTCACCATTTTCTTTCCTGGTCAGCAGGTAGAGCACGTGGCAGATGTAGGGGCACTGAAAAGCAAAGGTAGCCATGAGCTCTCCCTGCTGCTGCAGGACACACACAAAGCAGCACAAAAGAGAGCCCCATATACCAACTTCATTTAAAACTTCATCTGCACTGTGAGCAGTCCTGACAGTAACCAAGCTATTTAATTAACTGGGATCATTTCTTTTGGAACATGGTCTAGGAAATTCCGAGAGTGAGCAGTGGAAGTACAATTACATTTTCAAAAGGAAAGGCACCTTTGAACCAATATACTTTTTTAAAGCTTTTAACTGCAGTTGAGGCTGTAAAGGGTCTTAGATGACTTTCAAACCAACTCTGGTGCACTTCCCAACTGATCCATTATGTCTGAAAAAGCTATTTTAAACATTAAGAACTTAAATCCAGTTTTATGGAAAGATTATAACTAAAGTTAATCTAAAATCATTAAAAATGTTACAAAAAATATATCTCAGAACTTTGGGAACTTGTTTTAATCATAAAATACCCTAGACTAAAAGAATATTAACAATTTCATACCTAACATGACTGCCAAGATCATCTTAGCATGCACTGAATCCGAACACTTGAAAATTCCTGGATTTTACAGTTGCCATATGGCAGAAATTGCCTGAATGCTTGTTCTCTTTTAAGCTGTATTTCAAATTAATTAAGTAGAACAGCAATTAGTTTCTCACCTTAAATAAACACTGCTCTAAATTTATTTTTTCCTTTTGCCCAAGGTATACAAATCAGTTTCTGCCCAGGAGCAGGAGACTTTATGCACTGATGTCTGGCAGTCACAGAGATCACTGGTACTCTCGGGAATTTAGACAGAATAAATGGTCACATTCTCTGTGACACAGCATAGCAATTCTTGGAAACAAGTTTAAGTAGACAGACCACAGCAATCTTAAAGAGTATTTGCCTGTTTATGGATCTAAATTACCCAGCAATCTTATAATGCAAAGAGAAAATAAAAAAGGAAATCAAAAAGTGCTCTCTAACCAACACCTACTCCAAATTAATTCTAGCATTAATATACATACTACTAATGAACATTTATGTTTATTTTGTCAGTTCCATATGTTCTTCAGCTCTCCTTACCATCTTCTCATCTTGCAGGAAGAAGAAGAAGAAACCATAGAGGGCACGAAGTTGTTCCTTGTGATCGATGAAGTCAAACACTGTGATCAGCCACTTTAAAAAAAGCAGCTGCAGATAAGAAAAAAAAAAAAAAAACACATTACATCAAGTGATGGGCAAGAAAGCAAGGCAGAGGAACCAGAAGCCAGCTCCAGAGACATGATCAGTAAGGATACACACCATCCTCAAGGATAACCAGAGAGCTACAGACAAACAGTGCAGGGATAATTCAGATGAAGAAAGTCTGCCAAGGGATTCACCAGGTAAAGAACAGGCCGCATCCCTGCTGTTGGCAACAGGGTTTTGGTTTTCCATAACCATGGGACCCTATTTGTGTATCAGTGGTGACTGAGAGACAGGGAAACCAATAAATGACACACATGTGGGCTCAGCCTGGAGAAAAAGAGGCTCAGGTGGGACCTTCTCACTTTCTACAACTCCCTGAAAGGAGGCTGAAGTGAGGCAGGGCAGGTCTCTTCTCCCAAGTACAAAAGTGATAGGTCAAGAAGAAATAAGCAACAAGTTCTGCCAGGGAGGTTGAGACTGGATAATAGAAGGTATTTCATCACTGAAAGGCTTGTCAAGCACTGGAGCAGACTGCCCAAGGAAGTGGCTGAATCACCATCCCTGGAAGGATTTAAAAGATGTGCAGCTGTGGCTCTTGGGGACACGGCTGGCTCAGCAGCATTAGGGTAATGGTAATGCGGTCTTAATAGTTTTCAAACTAAATGATTCTATCACGTAAACCTTTGAGCAGACCATGTGAACATAAAAAATGCTCTTCCTAATGTTAAGTCATGTTGCCACAACCAAGGTGCATATAACCTAAGGGATATCCCACTGAAATTAAAGGATGCTTCACACAGCAGAAGTATTTCAGAGAAATGTTGGTGGAGACACCATTCTTGAGGAGTTCAAAGATACAAGACAAGCAGGAACCAAATCTCCACTGACACTTTTAATGTGTTTCTTGGTTCCCATTGCCATTCCAGCATCTCTGGCCAGTCTTGGTAAATGACAGTATCTTGTGTAAGATCTTGTACATTAAAACCTCAGAATTTTTGGCTCCTCAAAATAACCTGTCCTTACAGTTCCTGTGCAGAAGCAATAACTACTGTAAACACTAAGTTACCTGGATGTTGCCTGAGCATTTGCTGACACAGAGCCAAGACACAGCTTTAACCACAGAATTTTCTGGTATCACTGAGGCAGGAATCAGGCTCTTCAATAAACGAGTATTCACTGTATCAGCTGGGAAAAAAAAAAAAAAAAGGAAAAAAATTTCAAATAAGATGTTGCTCATGTATCAGGTTCTTCAATGTTGTTTTGAAGCTTAGGTCAAAATTCCCTCTGGACAAAACTGTTTAGAGCTTCCTTGCTCAAAGTAACAGTGTATAAGAATTTAGTAAGGATTCACCTAGAACCCAAAATTATGACAAATAATTCATTCCAGCTTAACAAAAGAAAATGGAAACTACACCAAAGCATGCCAGAAAAACTAATTTTATGCTACAGAACCATAAACACAAAAGAAATGCTGTACCAAATCTGCCACTGAGCACCACGTTCAGCAGTATCTCAAACCCTTCAGGGGGCAACCCTTGTGTCAGGGCAGTGCTTTCCACAGCATCTAAGTGCTTCTGCAGAACACTGTTCTTCTTCAGTGCAACACAGTCTTGAGCTAGGAAAAACAAAAAGTACATGCACAGGATGAAACAACTTCTGAACAGAAATTAACTTAAAGCTCCGCTGAAGGGTTCCTGCACATACTCCTTGACATAGTAACAAAGCAGAAAAACTTTTAAGACATTAAATAAATATTACATAGCTCAGGGGTTAAAGAGGAAAAATAGAACCAAAATCATTCTAAAATTATTAATGTTTAGTAAGAAATAGGTAGAGACTTCTTACACAAGCATGTAGTGACAGCACAAGGGGAATGGCTTCAAACTGAAGGAGGTTTCAATGGGATATTGGGACAAAATTGTTTACTGTGAGGGTGATGAGGCTCTGGCACAGGTTGCCTGCCCACAGAAGCTGTGGCCCTGAAAGTGTTCAAGGCCAGGCTGAATGGGGTCCTGAGCAGCTTGATCTGCTGGAGGGTGTCCCTGCTTATGGCAGGGGGATTTGGTCCTTCCAACTCAAGCCATTCCTTTTTTTTTTTTTACATAGTAGTAACACAAAACTTCTAAAGCATTAAAGAAATAATACATAGCTCAGCCATTCAAGAGGAAAAACAGATACAGATTTTTTTTTCAGATTAGGAATGTAGTTATTATCTTCTCAATCCTAGATAGCCACCGTAAAAATGCTCTAACCTTTCTCCAAGTATCTCAAAGCTTGCTCTAGAGACCCTTCCTGGCTATCATGTTCCTGATCATTAGAAGATGGATGATTCCGCAAACTTTTTTCAGAGTCAATTTGCCCTCCTTTTCTCCACGCAGAGAGATCAGTTTGGCTTCTATGGTGAACATGCAGAGGCTGCTTTGGGGTCCTGGAACCCTTCCTTCGCTTCATCTTTTCAGACTCCCAGCTGAGACTGGAGAATTTTACTCATTTGTCATGTGAGAGCCAATCCTTCATTAGGCAAGAAAAGAGATCAGCTGAGGAATGTCAGAGAGCTGCTTCCCTGCAAGGAAAAGAAACATTTATTTCCCCAACAGATTTTAGAGGCATCCTGCATAACACAAGAGTACATTCAGAAGAAATAGTTTAGAGCTGACTGCTCCCCAAAGGTCAGACAAGATCCTCAAAGATGCACAGACAAGAGTGAATCAAAACTCTCATCTTACATCAAGAAAGAAATAAACTCCCAAGTAAAAATCAACACAAGCTCCTTTCACGTTAAACATTATCTGATACAATCTTATATGACATTTTCATATAAAAAGCAACATAACCAGAAAGTTAACAAAACACAAACAAATTTTCTTCTGAGTTAATTTTGTACATTATTATTTTCCTTACTTGTATTGCATATGCCAATACAAACAGTCAACAAGTCACGATTCTCTGCAAGGTTACGTACAGATGTTAGAGGACCATAGCAACATTTTGCTTCCTATTTCACAAAAATTAGATTCTTCTGCAGCCTTCTTACTAACTAGCTTACATTTGAAAAATTAAGAAATTTTGCTAAACTTCCAAGCGAGGCACAAGAGACAACAGTGCCAAACTCCACAGCTCCATGTGAAATACAACAACAAAAAGTGGCATTGTCTCATCAATATGCTGGAGCGATCAATTCTTTACTCACACAATAAGAATTGTTGCTACTATTTCCTGGACTTGGTAGAGTGTGCACCCTAGTCCCTGGATTGCTGGAACCTATCTTTCCTGACACAGTAAAACAGAATAACTTTCAATACTTCCTCTCCACCTCTCACTTCCTTGCAAGGTTAGAATCATCACTATTTCCCTGTAAGTTTGTTTGTCACTTTCCTGTGCAGCAAAGTTCGGTGACCACGCTCTGGAGCACAGCAACAACTTTCTCTCATCTCCCTCAGCACCTTCTCTACATGTGTTTTGTTTTCTTTTGTCCTGCAGTTCTACCAGAAAGGTTTGCTGAAGAAGAGAGCAGCTGGAAGGACAATTCTGGCTGACTGCGAACCCAGCCCTGCGCAGACCCTCGATACCGACATGAGGAGTGCAGGACCAGCACTCCCCACCCTCCTCCCACCACGACTCCCCCAGGGCCACCCGGAGCATCCTCAGGGGATGGAGCGGGTGAGGCCTTCCCGGCCCGGCCCAGCACAGCACAGCACGGCGGCCCGTGGTTCCCCGGCCCTCAGTAGGGAGCCAGGCCGGGGGAAGGGAGGAGTCACTGACCGTCCCCCTCACGGCCACAGACCATTCCGGGACAACTGACCCTCCCTGCTCACCGACCCCCGCTGTCATGATCACTGACCCTCCCGCTGCTCTGGCCACTCACCATCCCACAACCACTAACCGCCCCTCAGCTGAGACACTGACCGTTCCAGGGCAGTTAACTCTCCGGCTGCGTTAGGCACTGATCACCTCCTCCCATGGCCACTGACCCTCCCGTGCCACCTCGCACAGCTCCAACCGTCCCCACATTCAAACACCGCCGCCACCGCCCTGCACATGCGCACTGACCGCCACCGAGCCCCTCAGGAGGGTTCCCGCCCACCCCGCACGGATTGCGCATGCGCAGAGCCGCCACCGCCAGCAGCGGGCGGAAACGACGGCGGCGCTTCCGCCCTTCCTACTCCAGGCGGTCTGCGCATGCGCTCTCTGTGAGGGGCGGGTAGCTCCCGTGAGGGGAGTTAGTCCTTCCCCTCAGGTGTGTCCTCGTCTCTCGGGTTGGGAACGCCAGCCTAAGATTACGTTTGAAAAACGAAATGGGGGAAAAGAATGCACATATAAAGCGAGGCAGTAACCCTGAGGTTCTACACAGTGGCGCCTGGATGAGGCCAACCAGAATGAAATTGGGGGTGTGGAGATAAGATAGAAACGCGCATGGGGGGGGGAGGGAAAAACAGAAAGAATTGAAGGGAAAAAAAAAAAAGAAGGAAAAGTAAGTTAGCGTCGGGGTCTTACAGAAGGAGTGGATCTGTTCTTGTCACTTCCAGCGAGCACAGATGGCTGGAAGCATCCAAAAATAGCTGTTTAATGCTGGGGGGCAGTGATAAAGGTCAGCCCGCTAAGATAAATACAGAATTCTTGCTATTGAGCTCCGACATGAGTTGTCTTACTCTGTAACAAAGAACACGCAAGGCACGGCTGCTGGTCAGTTGTTCATATCCCTGCAAATGTGAAAAAAGGGGTTTTTCTAGTATTTACTGAACAGTCTGAAGCTTTTACAGAGACTTGCTTTGCTCCACGGGATGCTTTATTATTATCATCTCTACAAGCTTCAGTGGGGAATGTTACGAAAGATAAACACAACAATTGTTCCCAAAGGTTTCCTGGGTTGACTGCTCAGGTGAAAGGGCTGCAGCAGTTCTGTTGTGTAGGAATGCACAGCATGGTGTGAGTTTGAGTTGGTGGTATTTTTATTAGGTTTTCAATTAAAACACAATTGATAACCCCAGTCGGGGGGTGTGGTAGCTAAAGCGTCTTTTGGGAAGTAAAGGGAATTCTGTAGATATATTTTGGGTGACCTTGAGATAGTCTGTGAAGATTGGATTGTCTAATAGAGGTAACCTGCTGGTTCCTTTGTTCAGGGTGCACATTTGATATGAGAGATTTAGTCCATCTGGAACTCTAGGAGGAGGCTTTTTCAGCATATAAATATAAATATATATATATAGGGCTGCATCTGTTTTAGGAGCAAACTTCAGGAGAAAACTGCGTATGAACATCCATCATCAGTTTTTATAGAGATACAATGCTGACAGTTTACTGGAGTTACCTTTTCTCACTGCTGCATTGAACTGTAGCAGAAATTTATTTGAGACTGTTTCAGTAAAATACCCAAATGTCTCTTTTAAATATCTCTGGTTATTAAGACACATTAATACATAACCAAGTAGAGTTTATCTGATTTCCATTCTGCATCACTTTGTCTCTCAAATTGCCTGACATGATTCTGCCCATTTCAGGTGGAGTGTTTGACCAGAAGGAAATGTTTTCAGACACATCTCTCAAATAAAAAAATTGTTTCTGTAAAGACATTTTTCTCCAAATTTCAAAAAGTTTATTTTTGTGACTAATTAAAAAAAAAAACTGAGAACAGACAAACATTAAAAAAAACCAGTTTTCAGAGGTAACACATGCTCCTTATGACACTCTAAGATTTCAGATACAACACAGGGATTCAGGCTCTGGTAACATGACTTATCCCAGCTCACTGAGGCTGTATGTGGGATGAGCAGTGAGGTACCTGTAATTGTTCAGACCCTCATCTACCAGAAATAAACAACAATTCTATAATGTTCACAGTAGCTGTGGGGGTAAAAAAAAGGAGCTTGCAGGGAACTTGGGGGCACAAGGCTACTTGCCAACATCAGAGAGATACTTTGGTGTTCTCTGGGCAGTTCTGCTCCACATCCCCTCTCTCCTCACTCGCTGCCAAGAAGGGTAAAGAGATACCACTGCCTCATGTGAAGCAGGCAAAAAACTACTGTTATCAGGCCATTGTCCCAGCTTTGGAGTCTCTGCACAGAAATCAAAGATGTAAACAGAGCATTCCATGTTTTCTCTGGATAACCATTCCATAGAAAGGACTGGCACCGAGGCAGCAAAGCCCAAGGAATCCCTCTGTCCAACACAACAAACAGCAATTTTTTGGTAACAGGGTCCCTTTAACCCCTTGGCCATGGAAAGGGAAATGTAGATGTGTGTCATGTCCTGCCCAGCCACTGTCCTGGGCGGCAGCAGCCCACCCAGGCCGGCTCTGCTGCTGTGGGGCTCAGAGCTGGTGCTCAGGGCTGATCTCCCCACTGCAGCGGTGCCAGGGTGGCCTGAGTGCCCACCCACGTCTCTGCCCAGCGTCTCAGGCTGGTTTTGCAGCTGCCACAGCCAAAATTTAGGCCAGCACTGCTCCAGCCAGGTTGCTGACTGCCTCCAAGCTGTCCCTGTGGAAGCTAGCTTGTGTTTTTCTACATTACAAGGCAGCAGCAAAAGCAAGACTACAGTGTAGACATACCTTGTATCTCTCAGACCCCAAGTGCAACTTTATTTAGACAGACAAAAAGAAAATGCAAGTAGGTAAATAAAAAACAAATTTTCTGGGTGATTTTGGAGAGTGCTGCCTCGAGGGTCCGTGTTTCCTCACGTGCACTCAACTAGGATACCTTCATTTTGCCTTTCTCAGGAGCTGCTTCATGGATGAGTGGCTGCTCATCCCCGTTCACCGACAGCATCCTCTTCTCCGGCGGCAGCTCCTCGGGCTGGCGAGCGATCAGCAGGCGGCAGGTGAGCAGGATCCCAAAGACCAGGGCGTGGGCATAACGCTTGAGGGGGTCCCCCACGAGCTGGTGGAAGAAGAGCACAGCCAGCACGAGGAGGAGGAGCAGGAAGTTGGCCACGTCCTTGGGGCGACCAGGCACCAGTGTCATGACAATGCCACACGCCACTTCCAGGGCACCGATGCTCTTGCGGAGGAGGATGGAGCTGACTCCCATCTTCTTGAGCATGGGCAGGGCCCGCACATAGCTTTTGTATGCTCGTTTCTAGAATCAAGCAGCCAAGGACATCATGTGAGAACGTGAAGGCAAAGGTGACTTCCATTGAAACAGATTGATGTGCAATATGACCTAGAAATTATTTCTATTGTCACAGACCCCCTGGCACAATAGCCAATTTGTAAAGCTTCTGTTTTGGGGTATATTAAACCATGAATCTACAATTCACCCTTTCTAAGATGCTGTCTCCTTACTGGAAAACAGTTCTGCAATCTCTTATTCATCTTTGGAACTACAGCCAGGCCAGGTGTACCTTACCCTGAAACCTCAGGTTCGGATTGCTGGAATTAGCAGTGCAGAACCATGTTTTAAAACAAACAAACATCTTTCTAAGAGTACCTTGGGCTTTAAAATTGGCTAATACACCCAATCCCTGCAAAGCCAAAGCACAGTAAGTAAATACAAGTCTCTTTCTACTCTAAAGCAACTTACAACATCCCAAAGCAACTTACAACATCCCAAAGCAACTTACAATATTCCAAATCAATTTACAGTAGTTATGGGCAGTGCAGGCTTAGGGTGGGACTAAACATCAAAGCTGGGATTCACCAGTCCTATCCTATGTTTACATACCTTTATGATCCTTTCTTTCCTCAGGTGAAAACAAGCTGACATTTGACCTTATTTGCTCTCTGGTTTATGCTGGATTTAGAAGCAGTGTAAGTTGCAAGACTCAGCCTGCTTAGACAGCTGCCTCATTCTTTTGGGGAAAGAAGCAGCCTTTGTCCTTACATATGTCCACATTCTTGCATTTGAACTTTAGGTGCTGCTGGCCTTACTGTTTTGTTTAGGTTTGTTTCTCTTTTTGTTTTGCAATCAAGTATTTACTTATACGTATATGTATATATAAAAATAAGGCTCCTATATTCAGTGTGAGACACTGAAATTATTCCCACTTATACTTCAGTGTAATATCCCTGAAGACATTATTATCATTGTGTCCTCTGTTTTCTGATCAGTGTGAGGGAATTGGAAGCCAAATCTCAGGTACAGGATTGTTCAGCTCTCACAGGTACTGATCAGACTGTGGATTTACGTCCATACAATTTTGGATACCTACATTACAGGCATACAGGACTTTCCCACATCTCCATAGAATTTGCTTCCTTCTGAGAGGATCTGATGCTTCACAGGTGGTTTAAAAATATCCAGCATTGTGATTTTTGCTACAAAATAACTGAAGATATCCTGACACATTTACTCCAAGTGTTCGCATTGTAAGGATGTATTTTAAACCATCAGTGACTAAAACCTCAAAGCAGAGTATTTTTAAACAGTTGTGAAAAATACAACATTTTAAAGAAACATACTGTAAGCATGTCCTAGAGTACTCTGGTGTTTTAGGTATTTTAATAGGCAAGCTAATGTGTTTTTTCTGAATGAAAAACTACAGGTTTGGTGGTTTAGGCAGATAACAAGAGGTTATCCGTTTGCTGGGGGCAAAAAGCCATCCTTATGGATTAGCAAGGTCAGGTTTTTCCTGTCTGCATGACCTGACAGACCACCACAGCATGTAGCACAGCAAAGGCAGGAGAGCCTAATGAACCATGAATATGTAACAATATGGACTATGAAGAATAATGATGCTGTGTAATACCTGCTTTATAAAACCAGAGATCACTCCTACCTGTAGGCCTGAGTCTTGGTAAAGCAGAAGGGAACACAGAAGCAATGGTCCTAAAGTCTCTGTGCTTTTAGGGGTTTTATTGTTTTGTTTTGGGTTTTTGTTTTGTTTTTTTTGTTTGGTTTTTTTTGTTTGTTTGTTTTGGTTTTTTTTTTTGTTGTTGTTGTTTCTTTTTTTTGTTTGTTTGTTTTTTGGTTTTTTGTTTTGTTGGGTTTTTTTTCCCTGTAGCAGAAGCTTAAGAGCTTTGTTTTCTAGGGGTTTTACCTCATGTGTCTCTTGCCCATGAGTTACTTCTTGAGGATTTTCCTCTGTGAGATCCCTGTGCTGGGCTGCAGACTAGGCACTGCAATTGAGATGTTATTTGAGAGCTAAGGAAAAGCAACTGGGCAGGTGGAGCAAAGAGGGAGAACAGAATGTGCTGGAAACTTCCAGCATTATTTTTTTAGGGGCACAAAAATTATACTAATCTTTTCAACCACCACAATAAATAACTGGGGAAGCAGGAGTCTGGGGGGTGGGCAGGAGAATAAATAAACACAGATGAGGAAGCAAAATGTGGCAGCCAGTTCCCCACCTGCCTGCAGCTTGCAGCTGGCAAAGCTCTGCAGCAGGGCTGGCCCAGAGCAGAGAGAAGCATAAACCAGTTCACCAGGTGGGAAATGCACAAAGTGACTTCTCCGTCCTCTCCTCACCCCTTTCCTCTTAGGCAAGAGGGGGAGAGGCTCATTTCCTAGGCCAAAGAGAATAATAAGAAGACTATTAATAATACCTTCCTCTGCCAGCTAAGAATCTCAAAGCATCTCACAATCATTAATTAATCCCTGCACAAATCTGGTGAGGTAGGGACAGTCAGGATCATTATCCTAGTTTTAAAACATCGAATTTTGAGGATGAAGATCTGCCAGAGCAGGCATCTGCTTTTCCTACCCCCTCCAGTGTATAGGTTTCCCCTCAGGGATCAGCTATCCCTGCCTGCTGCATATCTGGCACTTCTGCAGGCCTTGCTTTTAGAGACCCTTATGTCCCCATCTTCTGCAGGCTGTGTGTGCTGTGCCACTCCATCCTCCTTGCCTCCCCTCCCCATCCTTATCCACCAGAGGTTTCTCTGGGAATAGGCTCAGCTGGAGCCCAGGGAAGGGCTGCCAGGGTATCTTGGGCGCTGCGTATTGTATTATTGGCTTCTCTCCATGTCTATCAAGTAAGGAGTCAGATCGGCTTCTTCCCTCTCCTGCCCCTCGCTCGGGGTTCCAGGGCAGTCACCCCCTGCATCCCCCACTGCTCCTGCTGCAAGGCGGGAGAGCCCTAAAGCACCTCCCTCGGTGATGCCCGACTCACCATCTCATTGTAGGCATCCCTGCTGAGCCGGGGGGTCAGTTTGATGGTCCCCATAAAGACGAAGAAGAGCCCCAGGGCCACCGAGAGGGCGACGATAGTGATGGTCCTGGGAGATGCCATAGAGCCGCGGGGATCCGGTCCTAGCGAGGCCTTTTGTGGCTCTGGCTGCCAGCCCGGGTGGGAGGGAGTCCGTCACCATTGAAGGCTGTAGGAATAAAGCTGCAGAGGCAGCAGAATGACAGCGGGAGGGGATTCGGCCTCCTCCACTCAGCAACCCCTGGGTCCTAAAGCCCTGCAGCCAGAGCCAGGCGGCTCCAGCACTGGAGCGCAAGAGGAACTCGTCCTCTTCTTTCCTTGCGTGTTCCATAAATCGCCCACAGAAAGCCGAAACGGAGACAATTCTGAGGATGTGGGATGGCAGCCAAAGGCAGAGCACAGTTATTCATTAGTGGGAAAACAAGGACATGTTAGCAGAGGGCACAGGAGTAATGTGCTGTGGAGGGGAAGTGGGCAGCTTGTACATAGACAGCTTTCAGTTTCAGATATTCAGATGTTCAGACATAGGAAACAACAGATTGCTTCGTTTATTTGCACCAGGAAAGAAAAATAAATGTTTTGTCCCTGTGGCTCTCCTGGAACCTGATGCTTAAAAGGGAAGGTGAGGCCACTTGTGTCACCCGCCCCCACTGCAGATAAAACCTATCCTGAGCCATCCACAGCTATTCTGTGTATCAGCTCTCCAGAGGCTAGTGGAAAGGTTTTATGATCCTCTTGTACTTTCAGTTTTAAAACCATTGTCTCCCCTCCAATTAATGCAACACATTTCCTTTTGACCAAAACCTAGCAGAAATCTATTCAGATCTTGCAGTGAGAAACCAAGGTATAATTATACAAAACAGAATAATATAATTACACAGAACAGGAATACCACATCCTTTGGTATAAAATGAAAACAAAAGGGTGCAAAAGGTGTGTAAAAACCTTCACTCATGGGACAGTGCAAGAGTGGCATTTCCTATGCCTGGCAGGAATCTTATCATCACTCCCTTTATGGTGCAGTAATCTTCACAGTTTTAAACACATATATTTTGAGTCCCCATGGCTTGAGAACTGGTTGTTGTTGTTGTTGTTCAAAGCTCAGGACTGGAGTCAAAAGTCTGAAAAATACAGGCAGCTCTCTCAGCTTCCTTGGGAGTTTATCAGCCTCGATTCAAATAATTCTGAGACTCAGCAACACAAGGGAAATCTGCTCATTCAAACTCCCCTCCCACTACAGCAGCTCCATCTCTGAAAGAGCTGGAGATATATAATAACACTGTGAGCCCGACAAGACACATACAAAACAGAAGAAAAATTTTAATTAGCTATTGCAGAACATCCTGAAGAGGAAAAACATTCCAGCTGACATTTTCACAGGGCATTTCATATTTAGGCATCAGCAATCATTAGCGGAGAAGGGGGAGGTAGATGTGCAAAGAGAGACACTGAAATCTGTTTTCTTTATTTTGTTTTATAGAAAAATCTCATTGTCAAAGCTGGTGCCTCCTCCAGGCTAGGACCCCAACAAAGGAATCCTTGGGCTTTCATACTCTTCCATCCTAAATCTCCCACAACAGTTCTGACCAGTGGAAAATTAGAGGTCTCTAATCATTGTTCATCGGTTTGTGCGGAGTCTGTGGGTGAGAAGCCACCCACACCCAGCCAGCCCTGGAAGTGCCCTGTCCTTTGTTAGGCATAAGGTCAGCACCCATTCACGGCTCCTTGCCTGGGGCTCCAGCGATTTCCCACTATACAGGGCACGATTTGCAGCTCGAATATGTGCCCTGGGCACATTCCTCAACACAGGGAGAGTCTTTTCCAGGCTGCTTTAACCAGCAGCCCAAGGTTTGCAGGGGAAGGAAAGGTGATGAACTGTTATAGAGAACCTTTTCACCCCAGAAATCCAAGTAGTTCTTTACAGAACAGTGTTGGTAGGCAAGCCAAAGTAAGAGAGAGTTTTATACAACTTCACAGAAAATAAGTTAAAATCCTAATTACATTGGCTCTTCAGGACAGGAGGAGGTTGCTTCCCAAGCTCTCAGAGCTCATTCCTGCCTCCTTGTCAGCGGGTGAACAGCAGCAGCAGCTCACAGTGAACAGTGTGAGGAAACATGTCAAAAGGAATAGCCAGCACGGGGGCAAATCGCTTCCCTGTCAACTTCTTCCTTGGGTCAGGTGGGCAGCATAGCCTGTGGAAAGCAAAGAGCATCCTTTAGACCAGTAGCAGAAGCCTTCCCACCACTGTATCACAATCCAAGGGGGATCCACAAAGGAGGTATCATGTGTTTGGCTAACATTCCTCAGAGTCTTAACATTCGCTGAGGCATGGAACCATCAGTACTTAATCCCCAACCAGCTCTGAAAACTTCAGGGACAAGCTGAACAGTCAGACAAGCTGCAAGTTAAAAGCTCCTTTTCTCAGAAGCCATCCCAGCTGCAAGACATTCAATTTCAGTTTTGCACTGCCCTTATGGCTGCCTGCAAACAGATTTATCACCTGGGTCTACCCCAAGCTAAAAGATGACCAGATAAAGCTACATGATTAACCCCTAAGCAGGTGACAAATCCCCTTGACTTCCCTTTACTGGCAAGGGGCCAACCTTCCTGCAGGGAACCCGATGGACTCTGTATCTCACATTTAGATGTGCTTTGGGTTTTTTGTTTGTTTGTTTGTTTGTTTGTTTTTGTTTGTTTGTTTGTGGTTTTGGTTTTGTTTTTTCAGAAGGATGCACAGTGTCATTGTGCCATGTTTGCATTATTTTCTGTTCCTCACTGATGCCTTGTCTGGACTGGACTTAACAAGATCTTCACTGAGATCAACAGAAAGTGCTCACTCAAGGAAGTTCCTCATGGCTTCACCCTCTGGCTTGCAGGAGATGTAGAGCAGCCTGCGGATGGACCTGCAGTTCCTGATGGCTCGAACAACCCTGTAATCTGCAAAAACAGACACCCTGCTTTCCCACCACCATCCTGAGCTCTCCAGAAGGAATGACTACACAGCACCACAGAACTGTCAAAAATACAAATGCATATTTTGACACATTCTATTTCAGATGGAGTCTCTCAGGAGGTCACGGGTGCGACCCACACTGCTGACAGCTTAGCCAATTTGGCAGGCAGGGCAGAGCAATGGGAGAAGTCCCTCTGCTTCCCAGGCGGATGGAGGATGGGAATAAAAATGTTACTCAATTATGCAAAGGCATATCAAACCTTCCACACACACTTGTGAGAGTGTATCTGGGCATCAGGATCAGTGTGTGACTTCCCAGTACACACTCCAGGGGAGACCACTGAGACAGTTTGAGGGCTGGATTATTCATCCTGGGGAACAGAAGGTAAGCAAGGATCCATTTGCTATCTTCAGGGACCTCATGGGGGATTACAGATAACTGAGAATCTTCTCAGAGGGGTGTGAGAAGAGGATGAGAAGCAATAGATGTATGGCATCAAGGGAAAATTCTGATTAAATACATTAGGGGAAAAATATTTTCAGGAGAGGAGATATACCCTTGGACACATTCAAACCTCAGCTAGGTTTTATATCCCTATGCAACCTCATACAACTCTAAAGTTGGCCTTGCTATAGTTGAGAAATTGCACCACAGACTTCCAGAGGTCCCCTCTCTCTTAAATAATTGTGTAAACCTGTGATAGATGGAAAAAAGATTAGAGCTAAAGAGAAAGCATAATGAAGGCACTGAAAACAGCAGACTTTATGGGCTTTTAGCTTCTGTCAGCAACAAGAAATGAGAAACCAAGCAGGGAAAGGGTTTAGAGCCAGTGTAACAGGTGTCACAGGACTTGTTCAAAACTCTGTTTATAGGATGAAAATAAACAGCATTTTCTCTCACGTAGGCCAGCCCGAGAAGGGTTCACCACAGCAACAAGCGATCGGGCATCCTCCCACGATGCCAGGAGCTGTGGTAACACAGCCTCTGCCTTTCCACTGTGAAACTCACAGTTTGAGATCCCTGTGAAATAGAACAGCAACCACATGAACTGAGTCTCACCAACAGTTAAGCATAACATGAACCACCCTTTGCTGTAACTGGTTAGGGTCCCTCTGCTCACTTCTACTCTGATTTTTCAGCATTTAGTTGGAAACTTTTGCCACAGCAAGTCTGAACTCACCATTGAATGCTGCATTCCACTCAGCATCCTCTATTGCCTTCTCTACCACCTCGACACCAATAACCTTGGACACTCGGTGAGCCAGAGAGAGACCAATTGTGCCTGGAAATACAGGAAACAAAAATACTCCATACATTCACGCTGAAGAAATAGGCCCTTACATAGCAAGGATCCTCTCTGGAATGCAAAGCTCTGGGAGCCCAGGAACCCACCTGTTCCACAGCAGATGTCAAGGAGGACAGTATCCCCAGTAGCCTGGCAGAGCTCCCCAACTTCCTGGTACAGAACTTCTGCTCCAGCCGTGTTGACTTGGAAAAAGGCATCTGGAGAGATGCGGAACTTCAGGCCGAGCAGTTCTTCGAAGATGTGCGGTGCTCCGTGGAGGAGCTGGTAGGGGGACTGCTGGTGGGAGCAGCGTGTCATGGTGCTGGCGGATCACACAAAAAAAAGCTGTTAGAAGGCAGCAAAGAGGATCTGGTTTCCATTCCCAGGGTGCTCATGGGCAGTCGAGGATGGTTCTTCCTTTCAACACCTTTTTTTTCATGTGAGCCTTTCAACAAGATTAAAGCATTTTGATTCCTTGTAAGGAATCTGTGACTTGCCTAAATTTCACTAAAAGGATCAAAATTACTTAGCAGAAGGCAGCCTTCCTTGGGTCTATTCCCCAGTTTTGCTGCTCATGTGATGTACTGTCTTGGGATAGTCACTGGAAATTTTTTCTTTAAGCTTCCCAGACTCCTAATTCCCATGAGGTAGAACCACAGCATGTTCAAATAAGTCTGGTAAAATAAAAGATGGGTCCATCTTAAAGCCACATCTTCAAGAGGGATCCAAACATCTGCCATTCTCTTCCAGCACTCCCTGAAATGGTGGAACTTTAATTTGGCCAGAAAGGGGGTAGAAGAATGAGGTGGCTTTGCTTCCACTCATTCCCGCAGCAAGGCATTTACCTCTCTTGGAAATAAAGTGAAGTCAAGTCACAGACTGCTCCAGGCCCACATGTGAAGAAATCCTTCAGCAATGCTTTCTGAGTAGCCAGTGCCTCCTATCAAAGAGTGAGAAAGACAAAGCTGCCTCTTTGGGTAACCTCATTAGACCCCTCTCCCCAGCAACACAGCCAGCAGGCTCAGCTCATCCAGATGCCTGCTGTGCCTCTTGCCCTGTCCTCCCCGTGCTCACCTGGCCCAATTGCTGGGGGTGGAAGGTGATGATAGCCATGGTGTGGCCACAGCTGGTGGTACGAACCACGAGCTCTCGCCAGTGTCCACCTTCATGGAAGAGGATGCAGGAGTCCAGGGGGGAGTGACAGATGAACTCCTCATAGCACTGAGGGGAAGGGAAATGACACCTTTAGTACCATGAAGACAAGTGCCCTGTTCTTAGCCCCTGCAGACAGGCAGCCCTTCCATCGATGTGGTCTGCTTTTCCTGTTTGATTTTAATACACTGGATGAAAGCTCCTTTCAGGCTCTTGAAAGACAACACATTTTAATAATTTCAATTTGCAATTCTTATGTATTTTAATAGATTGGCAGGAATACATTGTCACTTAATAACTTCATTACTCAGGACACCTTATGGGCTGCAATATTAACGTGTGAGTTTTTATAAAAGTACTTTATCCACCAACTAGAATCAGGCATGAAAATTTTCAGAACATGAAAGTGGACTTGAAAGCACAGCACAATTAAAATTACAGTGTTATCCCAAGTAAGAGATATTGCAGTCTCTCTATTCCACAGTGAAGGGACAGACATGACTTATTTATTTACCTGGGCTACTTGTTTGTGTTTTGAGGGTATGTTCTCCACATGGTTGGCTTTCACACAGACAATATTTCTTTCTGTAGAGAGATGGACAGGTATTTAATTGCTCTGGTTCAGGGCATGTAAACCATTGTAGCATCTGACATGATAAATTGCCAAGAGTCCTTTCCCCATTTCCACACCCATGCCAGCAGTTTTCTATGAGTTTCTTGTCCTGCACTGACCTCTGCCAGTTCCTACATACAACCCCACAGTTTTGGGGTTCCCATCTGGTCCTCGGTTCACAGAGAAAGTGGATTTGTTTCGGTAGCCATTAATGATGGGCTGAGGGAGAAAAGAAGAAAAAGCAAAGCCTTGGATTAAAAGAAAAAGCAATTGAGGAAAGCCAAACCCCAGCCTGGTTATTCTGTTGCCAACATGGAAGGATGTATGT
Source organism: Cinclus cinclus (assembly GCF_963662255.1). NCBI lineage: Eukaryota > Metazoa > Chordata > Aves > Passeriformes > Cinclidae > Cinclus > Cinclus cinclus. The sequence continues at coordinate 3,925,145 of NC_085060.1, forward strand.
GAATGGGCAAAACACGGAAACAGAGCTCAAGAACCTCAGTACTGCCCCTGGGGTACAAGAAGTGGCTCTCTGTGACAGAATGGTGACAGGTTTAACAGGGTGGCCTTAGGCACAAAAAAAGGGTTCATAAGGGCTTATTTCACTCTAGGGCAGCCTCAAGCTGCAAAGCACAAGTTAGCAAGAATTGACTTAGACACAGTCCCTGCAACCAAATGATGCCCCCCATGAGACTCTTGATCTGTTGAGTGAGAGACTGTTTGTGACTCAGAGGGAAGAACATTCCCATGGGACACTCACCGAAGGGACTACAGGCTGCAGAGGACAGCAGAGCCCACCAGGTTTCTGTGCATCTATGCCCAGCTCCTCAAGACGAGATGCCAGTGTCTGCAAAATCTTCCTCTGGTTTTCATACTTTACCTGCAGAGGAGTTCTGAGGCAGAAACACTATCACAGGACCACACGATGGTGGGCAGCTCCTCATCACCCACCTCTGGGGAGTCCAACAGGAGGAAAAACTGCAAGTGAAAATATAGCCCCAGAGGAACTCTGCCTTTTTCATAACCACAGCTGCTTGGTGAAACAGGAAGAAAAATCCTGGTCTATGGTCCCCAAATGCTGGCCTGGAACACTTTGTCTAACCTGAAGTCCCAGTGAAGCAGAGCAGTCCCACAGAGGACAGGATAAGTGTGCAAATGTCCATCCTCTGTACTACAAGGAACCTCCCATTTCTATCCTTCACAACAGGATTAAAGCAGCAGTAAATGGGTCTGGAGAGTTTGCAGCATTAAGATGCTAAGTGCTACTGCTCAGGAGGATAGGATGGACAGTTGGGGCAACATAACAGACAAAAGTCTATGTAAACACACCTTACCTGCAGCTGCTCTTGGTAGGGAAGTCTCCACAGTGGTGTCACTGCATTTGCTAACCTGGAAAGCACAACAGCAAGGCAGTGCCCAGAGCTACTTGACTCCTGATTCCTATAGCATAACATCTCTGTCAGCTACTTGATGGGCAGGACTGTTCTGGTGTGGGCTCTGCACCAGGGCTGGCTGTGAACACACAGACTCCCAGGGAAACACTGTGAAATGCACAGTTTGTATGTAGCAGGAGGGAATTTCAAGCTGTCCATTCGCACTGACCCAGCCACCCACAAAGAATTAGTTCAGAGATAAACCTCACAACGTGACACTACTCATATCCAAAGCAGAACAAGCAAGAACAAAACACATAAAAAGCTGGTTAAAAAAAAAAAAAAGACATATATACCCTAAAAAGACCCCCCAAAAAGATATGAGGCTGATATGATTCAAGCACTCCTAATTGACTCCCTGAGACCATGTGGAACACCCCACAGCTGGATAGGCTGCAGCTATTGCTTAGCTAGGATTTTTGGAGCTGCTTCCAAAGCACCCAGTGCCAACTACTCTGAGGTCCAAGACTGCAAATCGAATGGACCACCACTTTTTGCTTGCCAAAATGGGAACTTATCTGCTCCTTTTCTCTCAAACCTTTTCATTTGTCTTCTCTGCTATCCTCTCCCCAGGCCAGACTCCAGGCAAATGAGCCGAGCCCTGGCTCTTCTATTCCTACTGGGTGGAAGTAAACCCCCCCAACCCACCACGTTCAGAGCTTTAGGTGCCTGATGCTTTAAAAGAATGCTTGGTCGATTTGGAAAAGCCATTACCTCTCCTCCCAGGAAGGCTCCGACAGGCTGCAGCTCACCCTGGCCTTTTTCTTCCCTCCCCACGTCGCTGCTGTGGTTGTCACCAGGCTGCGGTGCGGAGCGGGCAGGCTGAGCATGGCGAGCGGCGGAGGGCGGAGGTGAAAGCGCGGTGGCCTCAGCAGGCAGGACAGAGCCATGGCGAGTGCGAGGGCAGCCGAGCAGGGGCACGGGCTGGGGAACCGGGCACGGGCTGGGGAACCGGCCCCGCTCCGGGCACGGACACGGACACGGACCCGGACCCGCTCCGGCGGCGGCGGCGAGCGGAAAGGGCGCGGTGAGAGCCCAGGGACCTCCCCGTGCCCGGCCCCGCTCCCCGCCCCGGGCTGCCCGCGGAGCCCCGGCCGGCGCTGGGGAGGGCAGCGACTGTCACAGCAACTGTGTGGCCTGGGACAGACAGAGGGCTCGGTGCCACCTGCCCGATGGGATGGAGACTCAGGACTGCGGAGAGAGCAGGAGGGAGGTCTGGATGCCGTGTCACTTCGGCTGCAGGGTGGGTGCAGTTGGGTACACGTGGACAGGAGCGCAGGAACAGCCTCTCCCAGCCAGCCCAAGCCGTGCCTCCAGCGGATGCTCCGGGAAAACGAGGAGAACGCAAGCACGCGTGGTCTCATGCTCACTTAGCTCCCTCGGGTACCAAATATTTTCAGTCCTGGGGATTCTCCGAGTTTATCTACGCGGGGACCCCAAGAGTTCTCTTGTTCACGTGTTTACCTGAAAGGTGGTAGCAGTCGGGGGTTTTGGTCTCTTTCTCCAGGCAGCAACTGACAGAACACATGGCAGAGCACTAAGCTGCGCCGAGGGAAATATAGGTTGGATATTAGGAAAAAGTCTTTTAGGGAAAGAGTGATTAAGTACTGGAATGGTCTGCTCGGGGAGGTGGTGGAGTCACCATCTCTAGATGTGTTTATAAAAAGACTGGATGTGGCACTCGTGTGCCGTGGTTTACTTGAGGTGTTAGGACATGGGTTGGACTCCATGATCTTGAAGGTCTCTTCCAGCCTAGTGATTCTATGATTTTATGATATCTGTCACTCTTCGATTCACCTAAAATAACTGCTGCCACACATCCTTTAGCCAGGAGGCTCACCCACCCACCTTCTACCATTCGGGTGAACCGTTCTTGTGTGAACCTGGCTGCTACGATTCCCCGCCAAGAGTTCCAGAGCCTGGCCCTGTTCCCGTCCGCTCCCGCGCCTAATCCCGGGTCCTCCAATCCGCAAGGGGGCGCCACATGGCTTCAGGCCCGCTTCATGCGTGGGGCGCTACGCACCTGGTCTGTGTCACGTGGTCACGCCCATCGTGGGCGGTGACAGCTGGGACGCGCTGGCCGCAGTAGCCTCGCCCTCGCCACGCCTCACTGTCCACGGGGCCCGGCGCGGGCGCTGATTGGCCGGCTGCGAAGGGCGGGGCGGGTGCTGATTGGCCGGCAGCGCGCGGCGGAGCGCGGCTCGTCAGTTCCGCGCTGGACCCGCGATGCTGTCGGCGGGCGGCGGCTCCGGCCCCGGCGGGGCGAGCGGCTCCGGGCCGGGGCTCGGCGGCGACGGCGATTTCCTATCGCGGTACCGGCTGGTGTCGGCCAAGCTGCGGCGGCGGTTCCTGCGGAAACCGAACGTGGCGGAGGCGGCGGAGCAGTTCGCAGCGCTGGCGCGGGAGCTGCGCGCCCAGGAGAGCCTGCCCTACGCCGCCTGGTGCCAGCTGGCCGTGGCGCGCTGCGCCCAGAGCCTGTTCCACGGTCCCGCCGAGGCGGCAGCGCTGGCCGAGGCCGCGCGGCTCTTCCTGCGCCAGGAGCGGGACCTGCGGCAGCGCCTGGGGTTGCGCGGTGGCTTCGGCGAGCACGTAGCGGCGGCGCAGAGCTGCGGGGCCTTCGCCGCCCGCCTGCACCTGGAGCGGGGGCAGCCCGCGCTGGCGGCCGGGCCGTGCCTGGAGCTGGCGGCCGCGCTCCGCGACACGGGACAGCCCGCCCGCGCCGCCGCGCCCCTGCAGCGGGCGGCGGAGCTGCTGACGGCGGCGCGGTTGCCGCTGCAGGCTCTGCGCTGCCTGGCCGAGCGCGCGTCCTGCCTGCTGCTGGCCCGCGACTACGCCGGGGCGCTGGCCACGCTGACGCGGGCGCAGGCGCTGGCCGGGGCCGGGCTGGGCGGTGCGGCCGGGACCGGGGCCGCGCCCGGCGGAGCCTTCCTGGACGTGCTGGCGCGCTGCGAGGTGTCGAGGGTGCTGCTGCTGCTTCTACTGCAGCCGCCGCCCGCCAAGCTGCTGCCCGAGCACGCCCGCACGCTGGAGCAGTACTGCTGGGAGGCGCCCGACGGCGGACCGGGCACCGGGAGCGGCACCGGCCCGGGCGGGGGGCTGCCGCCGGCCGCCAGCTACCTGCCGGCCGAGCTGTTCCTGCTGCTGCAGTCGGCGGTGCTGGCGTGCCAGGAGAAGGACGCGGAGGCGCTGAAGGCGCTGCAGGCCGAGCTGTGGCCGCTGCTGAGCGCCGAGCAGAACCATCTTCTGCACCTGGTGCTGCAGGAGATGCTGAGCCCCGCCGGACAGGGCCTCTGAGCACCACCGCCCGCAGGGACAGGTCGGACTGGTCGCTTCAGCCAGTGCCAGCACAGACTTTATCCCGTTATTTATTTTTAATACGAGTTCTGTAATGCAGTAAAGTAACGGTTGATGAGAGAATGCATTCATCTACACGTTTGCCTTGTGTCATAGTAAAGTACTCATTATACGTACTGAAAGTTGTTGTGCTTGGAAGAAGTGTAAGCCTAAAGTAGAAAGGCCATTTGAGGGCAGAAGGAAGCTGTTCGTTAAAAGACTGGCTGCAATTTACATGTGTTGAAGGATTTGGGTATCTAGGAATCAAGTGTTTTTAAGAGTGATTAAAAAACAAAACAACCAAGCAAAAAAACCTACATAAAAATAAGATTTAATTTTTCCCTGTCCTGAAAACAACAGGCATTGCAGCCAACTTGAGGCCCTGAGATTTGTGGTGGACAAAAGGAGTTGGTCACTGACTTATGAGTGGTTCCTAGGGTGATGGTGGCCTGACTGTAGTCTGTGTAGCAGCTGTTAACCCAGAGAACTGAGCCTACACAATGGCAAATCTACTTCAGCTAAGGGAATTTGGGAGTGGAATTAATGGTGGAAGTGGTGAAGTTACTGGAATGTGGACTATTTGCTTAATTCTTTTCACTTGTTCTCTGTCTGCTCTCAGGCACTTGTGTCTGTGTCACTTGTATCTTTAGAGGAGAAAAGACCTTGCTGTCTTTGGTGTATTCGGCTGTTGGGCACTGGCCTTGCTAAATTCCAGCAGTGCTAATATACAACCTAAAGCAGGGTAGGCTTTATCCTGGAAGCTGGAGATGCCCCTGGGGTGTGCGTGTTGGGTGGATAAAGAACAATTCTAGAGTACCCAGCGACTGGTCAGTGAAACAAATGCTCTCAGCCAGCATTTCCAGAGACCCTACAGAGGTTGAGGCTTCCAGAAAAAAGGCAATCCTGTTTGTACACCTGGGAGAGAAGCCAGAGGTAAGAAATAATTCTGTTAAACAGTGGTCTTAATATTTGGGTCTGGAGACGGCATTTTTTCCAAATGCTTTGCCAGTGTTTGTTTTTCAAGTATTTTTCACCTTCCACATTGACATAATGAACTTGCCCTTTCTTCTCTGAAACACAAAGCTGCTAATTTTAAGAAGCCTCAATTACCGCAAGCCTCTTTTCGACAAGGTAAAAGGGTAGTTGAGAAAGGCTCGGATCCGAACTGGATGTTATTTTATGGCTAGAGTTAGCTGTGGATGCGCCAGGCTGGGAGGCAAAACTAAAAACCCACGCGGCGAACTCGCACATATCCGCGTCCCCCCTTAAATTCCAACAGCTGAAACTACAAGCCCACGGTAGTGCCGGGGATGGGCGGTCCGCAGGCGGCGGAAGGGGCGCGGTGCCGGTGACGCGGCGGCGGGCGCGGGGCCCGGCGGGACGGGGCGGTCGCTGGTGCGCTCCGAGCGGCGGGGACGGCACGCGGCGCGGCCATGGCGGACGGGGACGGTGCGCAGCGGTGGGGACCGGCGGGGTCGAGGGGGACCCCCGGCGGGGAGGGGCACGGGAAGGGCTCGGGGCCGGAGCGGAGGAAGGGTTTGCGGGCGGTTTTACGTCCCCCCCTCCTTGGGCCTTTGGCTCTCTTCTCCCCTCCCGGCCCTGAGTGAGATCCCCGCGCTCACTCCCGGCGCGTCGCTCCCGCAGGTTCCAGCGCGAAGAAGCGGCGGAAGAAGGAGAAGAGGGCGCTTGCCGATGATGATGTAGCGGTGAGCGCGGGATGGGGGGGTTTGGATCGGGCCGTGCTCGGGGTGCGGGAGGGGGGGGAAGGTCCCGCAGCCCCATCCTTGCGGACGCGTTCCGAGGACCGTGGGTAGGGCTGGGACGGGCTCTCCCCGCTCCATCCCGGCCGGAGCGCGGCCACGCGGCAGCGGAGCCTCCGGGGCCACGTGGAGAGGGCGGCGGGAGCGCGGCCCGCCGGCTTCCTCCTCTCTGATCCCGCTTAACTTCACCTCCCCAGGACATTCAGCACACCGAGGATTTCCTCATCAAGCCCGAGTCCCGGGTGGCCCAGCTGGACACGTCGCAGTGGCCCTTGCTGCTGAAGGTAGGGCGGGTTCTGCTCAACCTCGTGGCCCGTCCGTGTTCCCGCTCCTTTTGTCCTCTGCCCCTGGAGGTGTAGCCGCGCTGCAAGAGCAGCACATGTGGTGCTCTGCCTGCAGAAACCGTATTACCGAGTCTCTCCAGCAGTATTCGTTAGATTTTGTGAGTTTTCCACTCCTTGGAAAGATCTCGCCATGTTTCTTGAGTGTTTAATTTGGGTCTGACCATGGCTTGTGTTGTGTGTAGACGTCCAAGTTGCTTCTCCTGAGTTTCTGGGGAATGTTCTGTTTATCCTGCATTGTCAATTTGTATATTGTGCTGGTTTTCCATCTCCTTCAGTCCAGGATTTCTCTTTTTCTCGATTTTTGTAAAATATTAACGTGGTTTCATTGTTGGGTCATTTTCATTTTGGAAGTGGCTCTGTAACTTATATGTACGAATCAGACCTCGTGTATCTGGGGAGATGTACTGCAGCACAGCAAAACTGAAATCAAGGGAGCCTAAGAAGACTTAAAACTTATGCTTGGATTTTGTAGAACTTTGACAAGTTAAATGTGAGGACAGCACACTACACACCTCTTCCTTCCGGTGCTAATCCCCTGAAGAGAGAGATTTCTGACTATGTTAGGTGAGTGCAATACAGGCCAGAGTGGTTTATTTTTCTTTCACAGTTAATACCTTCAAAATATTTTGGCTGGATTCCCCTTGTACCATTCTTCTTCATTCAGTGCCTTGCCATAATCAGTAGACATTTAAATAGGACCCGCTGATCTCTCCCTGTAAAGTTTTGTTTATTCTGAGGTTGTAGCAGATATGTGGGTGAACATGCAGACCACCTAAGGAATTCTGTGGTGTCTTTGGAAAAGTTCCTTGGCCTGTTGGGTTTTGAAACTGCTTGGAGTTTGTAGAATTTTTTTTTTTAAGTGCAGAGTAGCGATAAGGCAGGGGAGAAGTCCTTGACCATGGATTAACTTACCCTGTTGTGCGTGAAGCAGGTTGATGTGGACTGACAGAGCTGCTGGGAGGCTCACTGCTTGTCTGGCTGTATAGAAATACACTTCTTTGCAGCCAGGACAGCATTTCAAAGTTACTGCACTGTTGCTATGTCTGCCCTGATGCTTAGCTCCCATTCCCTGCCTGTAGGTCTGGCTTTATTAACCTCGACAAGCCCTCCAATCCATCCTCTCATGAGGTGGTTGCGTGGATCCGGCGCATCCTGCGAGTGGAGAAGACAGGGCACAGTGGCACCCTGGATCCCAAGGTGACTGGGTGCCTCATTGTGTGCATCGAGAGGGCGACACGACTGGTCAAATCTCAGCAGGGCGCAGGTTTGTTTGGTGCTCAGGGCCATTTGCAGTGACTGGGGATGTGTGAAGATCTTTTGGACACAAAATGGAGATTCCTAAAACTTGAAAAGGCCAATCTTAGTCTTCAGTGCTGTGACCTTTAAGGGTTGCATGTTATTCCAAGCCACTGAGGACATATCTGTGTTGCCTCAGGTGGGTTTTTTGTTGCTTTTCTGGTGCTTGGGCTCTTACAAGTCAGTGAAATCACCTCTGGCATGGTTTTATTTACCAGTTGAACTTACAGCCTAAGCCTATACCAGCACAGAGAATAAATAAATGTAGTTTAGATTTATTTCCCTGGAAGAATAACTAACTATGTAATAAACCATGCCCATTTCCTAGAAGAGGTGGTAGGATTTCAAGGTTCTGGGGATGTGTGTCTGTGAAGTAGGGTAGACCTTGAGGTCCAACATCAAAAGCAAGCGGCCACTCCTGACTGCTCTTGTCATTCTTTCAGGCAAAGAGTATGTGGGAATTGTTCGGCTGCACAATGCCATTGAAAGTGAGGCTCAGCTGGCCAGGGTAAGTCTCACATGCTCTTAGCCATGCTGGCATCTGGCATGCAGAGTGCTGGCCACTGGTGGGAGATGAGGGGCCAGGAATGGAGCTCAGGTGTGCTGTGTGTGAGGTGATGACACAGTTTATCCATTCTCTGAGTGCAGTGGAGCTGCCCTCCTGCAGCACCCCAGCTCCTGTTCTAGGGTCTAGGTGCTATGCAGCCTCCAGACATCCTGCAGTGTCCCAGTGTCCTACTGGGGGCTGCTGTGATGTGTGGCTGGCTGCCTGCAGGAGGGGGGCAGTGCTGGCAGGGTTGGAGCCCCTCTTTGGGGGCTCCATCCTCACTGGGACGAGGGATGGTGTCTGATCACATGCTGCCATCTAATGGAAGAATCCTGGCTGTGCTCACTGGCATCTTGACCACATCACTGGATTTGCTTTATTAAGTATGGCATCACCAAATCAGGATTAACCTTGTGGTTTCTCATTCTTGGAATTGGACACAATTGCTGCAGACTCCAAGGTGCTCCTGCATTAGGGCTCAGGTGTAAACTCTTGCTTCTCCTTCCTCCCTCAGGCCATAGAAACCCTGACAGGTGCCCTGTTCCAGCGGCCACCTCTCATTGCTGCTGTCAAACGACAGCTGAGAGTCAGAACCATCTACGAGAGCAAGCTGGTGGAGTATGATCCTGAGAGAAGATTAGGTAAAACAGGGCTTTCCTGCCTTCTTCCTATAAAACTGACAGCTGATAAAGTTTTCTGTGAAATAGGGTGGTTTTGGCAGATTTCTTAACACCTAAGTCCTCTCATTGTCCAGAAGTAACTGCTTCTTGCATTGCTTTGGTGTGCTGGGAAGCAAATCCCATCTGTTTTTGTACTGCTGCACTCTTCATGGAAGAGCCAAATGATGTCAATTAGATGGCATTAGCTCTCAGGGCAAAGATGACCTTCATCTATCACCCCATGCTGATGGCTCTGGGAAGGTCTGGACATACAGCTTCTCTTGAAGGATGTGGTTTTATTTTCTGCTAAAAAACTCTATCCTGTCATGCCTTTCAGGTATCTTCTGGGTGAGCTGTGAAGCAGGCACATACATCCGAACCCTCTGTGTCCACCTGGGCTTGCTGCTGGGTGTGGGGGGCCAGATGCAAGAGCTCCGCAGAGTCCGCTCAGGCATCCTGGGAGAGACGGTACACTGGCACCAGCCCATTTGAAATTGTCAGAATTGCAAGAGCTCCTTAGGACTGTGCGTTTTACAGTGTTAGGAGGAGGTTTAGGGTCAGGAAGGAGTTCTGTGAATAGCCCCCAAAGAGTGAGAGCTGTTGGTGTAGATGTTCTGTAACCAAAGTGTTGAGTTCAGTTCAGGATGTTGCTCCTGTTCTGGTAATTAAACTTTGGGACAGCGAGTGACTGGGAAGTGCATTGTGGTGGCTGAAAGTTTATGTCACCTGCATTTCTCAGCCTACAGACCCCAGTGTCCTGTGAGTTCACTCCCATGACTGCTTGGAGTCAGCACAGCTCAGGGAATGTGGTTCATTGGAATGAGCCTGGGAGATTGTCTTGTGTGATCTTGGACACTTGTACAGTCTTTTCACTCTGGTCATAGACAGGTCCTGCTGCTGGTCCAAACTCCAGAACTAGTTTTTTTTGCAAAGCAGCAGTATCAGAGTGCAAGTGCTTCCACACCCACCTGTGCTCTTAGCACCGCTCTAGTCACTGGGCACTTTTGAATTCCAGGTGTTGGGTGCTCACAGCTGCCTCAGAACTTATTCCGTGTCCCAGGTTAAAGAGCTGGTTAGTTTATACCTCTGCTCACTAACCTTTGTATAGGAGCCCTAGGAATTTTGGTTAGGTCATGTTTAAAAGTTTAGTGTGGGTAGACCTTAGACTATAGATCCATATGCTGCCTGAGATTAGGAAGGTCGAAGTCTGGTAGCTCAAGCCAGGCTGACCTCAAGCTGTATTTTCATGCTCATGGTGGTTGTCTGGTTTTACTCCCTTTTTCAAACACTATTTGCTGTTGGACTCCAGCTATTCTCTTGTGCATGTTTCAAGTTGGTGGCTGGTGAGAGAGTTTAGAAAGGTTTTGTCTTTGCAGGACAACATGGTGACCATGCATGATGTGCTGGACGCTCAGTGGCAGTATGACAACAACAAGGATGACAGCTACCTGCGAAGGGTCATCCTGCCCCTGGAGAAGCTGCTGACTTCCCACAAGAGGCTCGTAATGAAAGACAGTGCGGTGAGTTCTGAGGCAGTGCCAGGGGAACTGCAGAGTGTCCTCCTGACTTGTGCAGCTGCTAGAATACACAGGATCAGGAGCCATGTGATGTCCAGTGCTGTCCTGATGATGTAGAGCCTCCCATGGGCTGCTGCCAGAACAGAGCTAAGATGCAGGAGCCATTAAATGACAGAGGATCTGCCCTCCTTGCTTGAGGAGGATGATGATGATTGAGGGATCTGCCTCACCCATTGTTTGCTGTGATAGGTGCTTTTCTTTCTCTTTCCAAAGATATGAAGTTTTATGTAGTGGACAAAAATGAATAGTTGCTTAGGGATTATATTGCTGGGATGGTAATAGTGGTGGGAAGCTAAAAATTAGAGACACTTTGTACTTCAATTCTTGTAATAGATTCCAAGCCCTCACATTGCCTACAATTTCAGGTTAATGCCATTTGCTATGGAGCCAAGATCATGCTGCCTGGTGTTCTGCGATATGAGGATGGAATTGAGCTTAATCAGGAGATTGTTGTCATCACTACAAAAGGAGAAGCCATCTGCCTAGGTATGAAATGCCTCCTTCTTGTGTCCAGCTAGTTGCAGAAATAACAGACCCTGTGACAGGAAAGGCACCTCAAATTAGTCCCCATGTGCAGAAGGTTTAATTAGTGGTTCCTGATAGGGAATGTGGGCCCAAGGCAGCTGTTTTTGGGCAGGATGTTAAGAAGCAGAAGCAGTGGCTGCATCAGTCCTGGGCAAGGTGTGAGGGTTTCAGCAGCTGTGTGATGCTCAGGTGTGTTGTGTGTGAGGTGATGACACAGTTTATCCATTCTCTGAGTGCAGTGGAGCTGCCCTCCTGCAGCACCCCAGCTCCTGTTCTAGGGTCTAGGTGCTATGCAGCCTCCAGACATCCTGCAGTGTCCCAGTGTCCTACTGGGGGCTGCTGTGATGTGTGGCTGGCTGCCTGCAGGAGGGGGGCAGTGCTGGCAGGGTTGGAGCCCCTCTTTGGGGGCTCCATCCTCACTGGGACGAGGGATGGTGTCTGATCACATGCTGCCACCAGGCACGTCACATCTCCTGGCAGATCAGTGCAAAGGGACTCTTAACAGCTGCCAGCTTGACTTGAAGGGGTGCCCAGTTCTAACCAGGGTATTCAGAGAAGCTGTGTGACAGTCAGTGATTCCGTGGGGTGACACTGTTGGGGGGGGGGTTGGTTATCTTTGTGCTGACAGAGGCAGAACAGGCTGTCACAGGTTCACTCTTCAGGAGTTACTGACCTCTATGCCTGCTTCTACAGCCATTGCCTTGATGACTACAGCAGTCATTTCTACGTGTGACCATGGCATTGTAGCAAAGATCAAGAGAGTGATCATGGAGAGAGACACATATCCCCGGAAATGGGGGCTGGGTCCCAAGGTGAGTGCTGCTGTGGGCATGGGGTCAGTCCCAGGGCCATGGTGGAAGCCCAGCTATTGGGATGTGGGACTCCGGGACCCTTGGGCAGAGCTGTGCCTGTGTCTTCTTCAGGGCCTTGCTGTAATTCTGCTGTGGTCTCCTGGAGCTATGGTGGTGGCAGTTCCAAGTGCAAGGGCTGTGGCAGCCCAGTGCTGGTGTGGGAGTAAGGCTTTCTCTCCCAAAAGAGCCTGGGGACCACTGCTGGTCTTCAGGCAGGGTTTCCTCAGATCTGTAGAGCACCAGCCCTCCTCTGGTGAAGAGCCAAATGATGTGAAATGGATGGCATTAGCACTCTGTGCAAAGATGACCTTCATCCATCACCCCATGCTGATGGCTCTGGAGGGGCTGGGCAGGAGCTTCACACTGCTTAATTGTACACTGTCTGTAAGACACCAAACTGTACCTGAAGGAGAGGAGCAGTGGGAACACCCAGTGTTGGGTTCCTCTCCTACTCAGGCATGTGGTAGCTTGACTGCAGCAAGGCTGGCCTGATGCAGGCTGGACTCAAAACTAAGTGTTGAGTTGCAGTGGCTCATCCCATTCCTGTGGTTCAGGTGAAAGCTTTGGGGGTGCTTCCACATCTGTCTCATGGCAGAGGTGGGGAAATGTCCTGTGACAGTTCAAGCATTTTGGAGTCCTTTGCGAAACCTCACAAACGAGTGGTCTGGCTCAAACGCTGCACGTCGTTAAGCTGGAAAAACCAGTCAAAGATCCAGGCTCCATGATGTGCAGTTGTATTAGTGTTGCTGTGACTCCCCCATCAAATTAGCCATTATTTACTGATAAGGATGCTTCTTGTCTGATACTTAGGCTTCTGTGCAGGGAATGTTTTGTCTCATTTGTTTCAAGGTCCTTGGAACTGTGGTAAATAGGTAATGCTGTAATTGTTGGCTTGGCTTATTGTTGGAGTCTCTCCTCTTGCTTGAGGAAGGATTTTTCGTACCTGGAGCTGCAGTTTGACTTGCTGCACTTTGCTTTCAGGCCAGTCAGAAGAAGATGATGATCCAGAAGGGTCTGCTGGATAAGCATGGAAAGCCCAATGAGAGCACACCAGAGTCCTGGAGGAGGGAATATGTGGATTACAGGTTGGTACTGGGTGTGTGGCTCCCACACCGTTGTTCAGAGGGGAGCACTGTGCAGCAAGGGCTGGGCTTGATGCTGGTATTTGTGCATGGGTCATGTTAGGCTTGTCCTAAGGCTGTCTGGAGCCTGGGATGCAGTTGCATTTCTTGGTGTGTGTTGCTCTTGAGTGTTGGGAGAAAGGCCCTGAGCAGACAGTTATCCCTTTTTAGCCTGTTGTGGTTTTAGAGGGAGTCAGTCTGCTAAATTAAACGGGGGACGCCGTGCTGTTGCCCAGCCCAGCTGGTCCTGGTGCAGGCTGCAGGTCTCCCCCACACCAACTTCTCCACCCAGCTCCTGGGGTGGATTACAGAGCCCCTGTGAGGGGACAGGGATTTGTACAGTCCAGAGTAGCATGAGGCAACCAACGACTGTCCTGTGCAACCTTGGGTTGTTTTCTTTCAGGGATACTTCCAGAAAAGAAGAAGCAGCTGCTGATTACCAAGCTGTTTCAGAGGACAGGGCTGCAAAAGTGAGTATTACCAGTTTTTTCTGGCTGTTACTCTATGTCCATTATTCCCATTATTTGCACATACCTTGCCCTTGCATTTTGGTGCAATGATGATTTTTAGTCCAGGATCTTCCATGCCCTTTGTTAGGCACAAGGTTCACAGTTCCTTGCCTGGGACTCCAGCAATTTCCCACCACCCAAGACACAATTGCAGCTCAAACATGAAGCTACTGGCTCTGGGCTTACTCTTCCAACACAGCACAAGAAAATACATTGTATGGAGCCACAACAGAGATTTGTTGTGCCAGAGAACTTTTGAAGACTATGGAGAACTGTAAAAATGTCCATGCAAGAGTTGCACCTAAAATTCCTTAACTCAGGGCTTTTGCATGCCCTTGGAAAGGAGCAGCAGTGTTTTAAACTAATACTTGGGATACAGGAAACTGAAAAGTACAGGGGGCAATTCTGGCAGAAGCAAATCCTAGACAGTGTATGCTGGAGAGACTGCAAGTCACCCTGTTGTTAAATAAAGTTGCATTGAATCAGGCAGTCATTTTTCCCCTCGCCTGAGCTATGTTGGTGTGTCTGACAATGTGTTCCCCCAACAGAGAAAGCGAGACTCAGAGAGTGAAAATGAGGAAGCTGTGACCCCACCGTCCACCCCACCACCAGAGGAGCTGAGCAGAAAGGAAAAGAAAAAGAAGAAGAAAGAGAAGAAGGCCAGAGAGGCAGCTGAGAGTGGGGGAGAACAAATAGAGAGGGTATGTAATTGAGTACTGCCATGGTATGGTCCAAGCATGGTAGAGATTCCTCGCTGTCCCTAATTACCTCCAGGATTAATTCATCAGCAGCCTGCAGTGCATGTGCACAGAGTGCCAGGTATAGGAGGATGTATTTGAGGTGCATTTTAAACTTGAACTTGTGGTGGGAGATAGGGCAGGTGGCCCAGGACAGTTGGTGGGTTCCTGCCAGGCCACCTGTGTGCTCTTGTGCCCTATCGTGGGTCCCTGTGGGAGGATGGTGCTGGAGTGTGCCCTGGGGAGCCTGCACTGCTTCTGGGGTGGAGCTGTTCCGTCTGAAATGGGCAGTGGGGGATTCCTTTTTGATGGCTTTCTGACCTTTCCAATCTCTCCACAGACCAGTGAGACCAGCAGCAAGAAAAAGAAGAAGAAACAAAAGGAAGTAGAAGAGAGCTCGGACTAAGCAGCTGGGTCTGTCCAAAGCAGGCAACCTCATCAGTCAGGAGGGAGGAGTTCTGGGTCTTGAGAAGAGGACTGGCTGCGTGGCAGAGGAGCCAGCAAGTTCCAAGATCTTTCCTCCTGTTTATATGAGTGAGTGGGTGTTTGCCCTGCTCAGGTGCCCCTCTTCATCCTGTTTTAAGGGTTGCCAGAGGAGCAGGGTGCCTCACTGTCCCTGCACTGGATTGATCTCTAAGCTGAGCACCACGATGCCAACGGAAGTGGGATCTTCGGGGAAGCTGTAGCTTCTGGCTCTTCATTGGTCTCTGTTTTCACCTAGAGAAGGTGGAATAATCTTTCTCCCTCCTCATATACTGCCTCTTTTTTTCCTTTTCTCCCAAGGCTGAAGCTGTTACCTGACAGTCAAAGAATGTGTTGCTGCCTGGAGGAGTGGCTTTGTCACAGCCCGTGTGTTTGTATGGGGACAGTCAGATCAGTTATTTCTGAAGGACTGTGTTTTAACCTGGCCACAGGCTTGGCTTTATTCAGTTAAATGAGAACAAATAGTCCACCCAGATTATTTTTCACTCCTTTTTAAACCTTTGTCGTGAAAGGATTAGAAAATTTAATTCCTCCTTGTTGTTTATAGCACAAGGACATGCTGGTACATTGTCTGCTGATTCTCAAGCCCACTTGTCTCAGTGATGTTGACAGGGTGTCCCTTTTGCTGGCTTTCTGCTCTTCTCTACTGATTTGTTGGACTGCAACGCTTTTGGTTGCCTCGCCTGGTTCTGATGCCCAGTGTGCTCTGAAGGCTGGAGGTGACTGACCAACATGTTCTTCATGCTGCTGGGACTGGAGCCCTAAGAAAAAGCTTGGTCAGAGGCAGCTCTGCCAGGGGGCATTGGGTGTGGGCTTGAACGGTTTTAGATAAATTTGTTGCTAAACTATCTGGAATGGCTTACCGGGGGCAGGTCTTTCCTGTCACAGGGGTAGTGCTGAGCCAGGTTTTAGCTCCCTTTAATGAGGAAGGACCCCAGGCTCTTGTTCTGAGGTTCATTCCCTGCAGAGATTCTGTTAAATGTTGGATTAACCTCATGCATTGCTTTAGTCTATACTGCCCTCCAGTGCTGGAGATGCAGGCAGTGGGGACAGCAGCTAGTGGGTGTTGCAGTGTGAGCAGGGAAAAAAAAAAAGTCCATTTTTATTTACTCTTTTTTTACTAAAGTAAATAAATAAATAAATAAAATTTCTGGTTTTGAACAGGTGATTTTCACACTCCTCCCAAAAAGTCAGTGGCATTCATGGGGCAGGGGGGCAGATTTTACCACCTGTCCAGCCTCTGATTGTTTTCCTGAAGAAACTGCTGGGGCAGAGGGATGGGCATGTTGATGAGGACTGTCACTAGAAGGGCCTTTGTCATTGCTTTGTCAGTGCCCAGCCTGAGAGGTAAAATAACAGCCATGGCAATGTTTCAGCGCACATTTATTGCTGCTCATTGTTTCCCTGCAGTGGATCAGAACGAAGGTCCCTATTGCACATAGATTTTTATTTTTGGCATCCTTAAAAAAAAATTGCACAAGACCTTTTAACCACCTTCCCCTTGCCCCTATAGCTGACTGAACACACATGAGGTTTTTCACCTACACGGTGGATGTGATGATACTTCCCAGACCCATGGTGGTGTGAGGCTTATGAGTCAGTATGAACCCCGGGGTGAGCATGGCTTTCATGTTTGCATACAGTGTGAGACACCCTAGACTGGAAAACATGCCTGGATGATCTTTGTAGACACTTTTCTACTGCATGCAACAGCTAGTTGTGGCTGGATGTAATTTACCCATTGGAGAGGCCCTTTGGGGTTTGCTGTGTGGGACTGGCTCAGCTGCTGCCCCCTTTCTCTGGCCAGGCAGTAACAATTCAAGCTGCACGGTGAGAATTCAAAATACAGTGAGTTTTTACACTTATGGCTGCACAGGGTAAATGAGAAAACTCCTACATGGGAACATGGGGTGAGGCCTGCCTGGGGGTACTCCATGCCTCATTCATCATCTTCCTCCTTTGTGAGAGGAAACCCTTGGATGGAGTTCTGGGAGAAACCTCCCAAGGATGTGGGCTTCCCTGAAGCCTCAAGGACAGCAGGAAGGGTTTTGAGTTGTGTGCATTCCTGCCCTGGCAGGAGACAGCTGCCTGGAAAAGCCCCTGATCTGCCACTTCCCTTGGGACTGCTGCAGGGAAGATCAGCTGGGTGCTACAGCAGGACTGTGCTTTCCCTTGCCTGGGGAGGGCAGGGAGCTGTGCTCTGAACTAACCTGGGCTCTGCTGTAGCCACTGCCCCACCCTGCAGTGCCACAGGAGGTGGCCGGCCCCCAGGTAACCTCTATCCTGTGTTCCTGCAGGAGAGGAGCTGAGGGCACCCTGTGAGTGTGTGTGAACCGAGACCATGTCCGTGGAGCAGCAGAGGAGGGGAGTTGTGCTGGGCTGTGTGGGGCAGGGGAAGTAGAGGAGGTGTTTCCCAGTGGCTGCAGGATGGTTGATGGGAAGCAGCTGGGTTTGGGTGCCCTCTCAGTAGACCCAGGAGACAGGCACCCACTGTGGAGAGTTGCAGGCCTGCTCAAAGGCTTCCTGCAGCAGCTGGAGGCTCTCTTCCACACTGTTGTTGACCAGGGCCAGGTCGAAGTAGTGTGCGTACCGGCTCCGGATGCTCTCCGAGTCCTTGCGGAGCTGCTGCAGAGCCTCCGACTGCAAGGGACACGACAGTGCTCAGAGAGGAACTTCACAGCACACCCCAACTGGGAAACACCCACCACCAACTCCAGGGCTTGTGAAGTATCAAGAGCGCAGAGAAGCCTTAGAGCTTGTCTGATGGGCCGGGAGCTGTTGTGTGACCTCTGGGCTTGTGTCTGGGGCTTTTGTGTGGTGCTGGGAGCATCAGGTTACCTGCTAGAGTGAGGCCAGACCTGCTGGCTCTCATAATTACCTTTAAAATGCTCTGTGGCAGTTCCCAGGGAGAAGGTTCACAAGCAGCAGGCTGTTCAGTGTTCTGGTGGCCATTGTCACCAGCTCCAGACCTCAGGCTGGGTTGGAGATGGGATTCCTGCAGGATATGCTCCCTTCCCACTGGCTTTTGAGCAGAACAGCACCAGCTGCCAGAGCTTTACCAGCCTCTCCACTGGTTTTGGCTGGGTTTTTAGTGCTGTACTTCAGTGGTAAAAGCAAAGCTGCCTCTCCTCCCCTGCCAGTGTGGCTGGGCTGTCCAGCTTGTGGGGGTATCCCTGGACAGCTCTGCCCCTGGCAATGAGGTCCAGACCATTTCCACGTATTTCCCTAATGGAGCTTGAAAGACAGGTAGCTTTCTATGCCTGGAGAGGAGGGACAGCTTGGTGTGTAGTGCTTGCTGAGCTCTGCTCTATGCAGATATTAATAGACCTAAATGGGTATTATTAATTATACTAATTATCCTATTTATTATATAATTATATATATTATAAATACATGAAACAGACCTACAACTATATTAATAGACCCAAATAAGACCAGTCTTTGTCCTCCCCTTCTTTTTTGTTAGACCAGCTGGGTATGTATCACAATACTGATACCTTTAGTGGTCAGCACTAAAAACATAATACAGATGGCAGAGTAATATTTCTGTTACCACACCCTCCCTCAGGGCACAGCAGGCTTCTGTCTTTTAAGGTGTTCAGTTCAACACTGACAAACTTTAAATATAATTATTACCCTAGGGGCAAAAAAACCCATATATATATATATACTGCTTAGCTACCTTCATTTTGAAAGAGTTACTGAAAATACTCATCTACTCTTATAAAATTAATTTTTCCTATAGTGTGAAGCCAGCAGCTGTGCGGGGTGGAGAAGGGAGGAAGGGTAAGCAGCAGTTTTTGCTCGCGAGCTCTGCAGGGTCACATTAACTCTGCCGCATCCCTCCTCAGAGTGAGCAGAGCTGCAGGGTTATATTTAGTGCCTGGCAGCAGGGCTGGCCCTGCCCACTGCAGCAGGATGTGATTCCTCTCTGGATGGAGGCAGCGGTGGGTGACAGAGTGGCCCTTTCTATTCTGAGATCTTCCCCCCCTCCCCAGCCTGCTGCATCAGGCAGTTAATGTTCCTCTAAACACCTGCACAGCACTTGCTCTGAAGGTTGCATACATACCCTCTCTGCAAACTATCTGTAGCTTAAGCTTTACCAACACAAATTTAATAGGTTGGAAGAGGTGGCCATTGAACCCAGAAGGAGCACAGCTCTGGGTTTCCTTGTTGGCTTCTGTCATCCCATCTCCCTGCCAGGCTGGGGTGTAGGGCAAGGGTGTAGGCAGCATCCCTGCAGCCAGGGGGCTTTCGGGGAAGCGATAGCCTGTGGCTGCCAGCCTGCTGCTTGGCACTGAATGAGTTAACTGCGCTATCAGTGCTGCCTTCATCCTCACGTTAAAGGGATCAGCATCCTAATGAGGCAAAGAATGAAAGCAGCAGTTGTTTGTATGTCTATTTGCATAGCTGGTGGCAGGATAAATGGTCCTGCCCCGACTGCTAGGCTGTGCTCCCCACTGTGATTATGCTGCTGGGATGAGGATTGCTGAGCCTACAGCCGCAGGAATTGGCAGTTCCTGCTCCTCAGGTCTACGCTCAGTTCTGGACCACCAAAAGCCAAGCAGAGAGGAAGATGCTGATGGGGACCCCTGGGTTGCTGCAGCAGGTGCTGCCATGGACCAAGAAGCCCAGCCAGAGGAGGACAGGAGGGGACACCCTGCTACTCACCTCTTCTGCCTTGTCTGTGGGGGCGATGAAGACAATGAACGGGGAGAGCTCGGCCGTGCGGACGATCTTGAGGGTCTGTGGTGAGAGGGGCGCAGTTACCAGAGCGTGCCCCTGCCCCAGGCTGGGAGCAAGCACAGCAGGCACGGTGCCTCTGAAGGAGACACCCCTCGTTGGGGACACGAGCTCACTGGGTGCACTTCTAGAAAAGGGTCCCCACAACCCACTCCCATAGCAGCCTGGCCATGGCCTTGGTGTCAGAGCCAGGTGTGTGCTGTGACAGCGAACACCCTCACTGTACCCGTGTCTTGGGAATGGAAATGCCACCCCAGGGCTTGCTGTTTTTTTCCTCTGGGAGGAGAAGGCAGGGACAGTCACAGCCAGCACCCAGGTAGTTCAATCTGTGGCAGCCCCCACCCCTTCCCCTGCTCCCTACCTGGGGCTCAATGTCCAAAATAGCGACTTTATCCTGCTGGTGGATTTTGTGCACTGTTTCAAACTTGGTGCCAAACATGTTTCCCTGGTAGCTTCCAAACTCCAAGAACTCATTGGCTGAGATGTCCCGGGTCATCTCCTCGGTGGAGACAAAGTAATAATCCTTCCCATCCACCTCATTCTTCTTCTGGGGGCGTGTGGTATCTGGGGAGGGAGAGGGAATTGAGTGCTGGACCACAGAAGGAGAGTGGGACAGAGTGGAGCAGGCATCAAGACTCAGCTGTATTAATCCTCTGCTAACTGCTTCCTGCTTTGGATAAGTAGGGACCTCAGCCAGCTGGGGACAAACACTGGATGAAAAAAGTGAGGTGCCTGTGTGTGAGTGGCAACAGCCCTACAGCAGGTAAAGGTGGGTCCATGTGGGACTGCAGGCAGGGAAGCCCTACAGGTGGGGACCTCTGACTTCAGTGGCTTGGTGGTGCTGGAGGAACATCTCCCCTCCCACTGCTATCAGAAGGTCCTGGATCAAAGAGGTGAGAGGAAATGTAGCCTGTGCTTAGTACTTACATGGGGGTGGGTACATGAACTTCTCTGGGTTGTTACTGAGCAGAGCATTCTTGATATGGCTACGGCCCACGCCACTGGCCCCTGGAGGGAGAGAGAGATGGACACTAGAGCTGGGCTCAGAGCAGCCTGCTGGGTGATGCTGGGGCTCTTCCCCAGCCCTGGGTCTGACAAAAAGTGCAGAGCTTGGCCTGGGCCCTGCCCAAGATGTGCTTTCTGGGCTGGTCTTCCAGCCCTGGAAGATGCTCTTCATGCCCTGCAGATTCTCATCTCCAGCCCCAACTGGAGACAGGACTGCTGCCTGCAGAGCAGCCAGCCTGGCTGGACTGGGTGGGCTGCCCATGCCCGTGGAGTCCACCACTAGGTGCTCAGTCCCCACAGTGTGGGAGTGCTTGCTTTGGTGCAACTGCAGACCTGCTTTTAACAGATTTTCCATGAAGATACTCAGGAGTTGCAAATTCCTGAATTAACTCCTCCCCAGCATTTCAGCATAGATGCCAGACCATGTACAATGCTGCAGAGAGGGTCAGCCTATGGGATGACTGCTGCAGGCTGAAGAAATGCTCCCCAGACTTTACCAGGTCTTGAAGGGCTGTGCTGCCCCAGCCCCTGTGCAGTCCTGGTTCCCAGCACACAGCCCCTGTGCTGCAGAGAATGCCTGGACAGGACCTACCGATGAGCACCAGAGTCTTCCTCTTGAAGGCGGGCAGCCTCACCACCTCCTCGTAGGAAACAACATCCAGCTGGTCAAAAACTGGGGTGGAGGAGAAACAACACATGAAGGGGTCAGAATTGGCTTGGCCACACCAGCATGACCCATGTACATGTCAGACCAAAGCCAGGTCAAATGGACAGGAGTGGTCAGGACTGGGCTGGGAACTCATCCATATTTGGCTTCTTGGGAAAAAGAGCAGCAGCAACAGCAAGCAGCAAGTGAGAGGAAGAGTGTTCCCAGAGGGCTGCTTTTTGCTCAGTAATTCTGCTCAGGACAGTAGCACCTGGGAGCTGGGGTAGAGAGGCAGCAGTAGGATACTGCAGGGAGCTTGTTGCTGGGGGAGCTTTATATATCTGGGTGATTTACAGCCTTGTTTGTTGCTGGTTGGAGCTGCAGGCCAGGCCAGGAGCCAGCAGTCCCTGGGCACCCACCTTTGCCAGCTCTTCTCAGTTTAGCATGGGGTGCTTGCATGGGTGGCTGAGGGGCACTTCCCTGCCCCACCAGGGACAGGCCTTGGCAGCTGTGGAGCAGTTCAGGCTGCTCCCCGACTGCTGAGCAGCAGCACTGCCACTGCCTCCCCTGTATTCAGCAGCCTGTGGGGCTTGAGACTGGGGAGCCTGAGCTCACAGGGCCAGGAGTGCAAGGGATTGTCACCAGGGGAGAGCACAGCAGCTCAGTGCTGAGCCAGCCCTGGCTTCGTGCTCTACATGGGGGACATCAAGACTGCAGAAGAGACTCAAAAAAACTGACAGCTGTGGGGTATCCTGAGATTCCACTGCTGACACAGCTGGGCTGTTTAGCTGACTCCCATGGAGGACAGACCCAGCCGTGCCCAGAGGCAGGGGGATGGCCAGGGCTAGGGATTGAGCTCACTGCCCTGCTCACACTTACTTGAGCTGTGCTTGGCCAGGTATTTATCTTTGCACTTCTTCTTTTTCCCGAAGGGGCTGCAGCTCGGGGATTCACTCTGGCTGGGCTGGGTGACACTTGCCACACGCCTGCCAAGAGAAGACACCACCATGGCCTAGATGTCACCCCAAGCCCTGGCACAGCAGCAGGACTGTCCCTCAGACATGCAAGAGAAACAGGCTGGCTGCTGGGACAGGCAAAGCCTCACCCTGCAGCATGTGAAGGGGACATTTTCCTCCTTGTGCCAGCAGTGACACTGGTGTTACCCAACACAAACTCCTGATAGCACATGGTCACTGCTCCCGCCTCCAGTCCCAGATCCAGCCCTTCTGGGTAATTCCAGGGACCTACCACTCCTGCAGCTCTGGAGAAGGGATGAGTCCTGCTGACTCAGTGCTGGAGCCCTCCACCCGGCCCTGCCACCAGTTGCTGTCATCCTTGTTAATGATCTGAATCACATCACCGATCTGAAACTTCAGTCCTGCTTCCTTGCAGGGGATCAGGTTGTCTTTCTTGGGGTCATAATCAAACTGTGCCCTCATGAACATCTGCAAAAGAGAGAGGAGACCAGAGTCAGCATGGCTATGCAGAGTGGTTGAGTTTGGCCCCACACTGGATTCCCAAGCAGTGACTGCAGATACAGCTCCAGGAACAAAGCCCCTGCTCCTTTCCAGGCCCCAACAAGGCTGTGTGGGGAGAAAGGAGATGCACAAAGCTTAGGGGGAAAGTCTTGGACACGGAGTTGTAGTGAGATGTGCTGGTGAGTGGATGAGGGATGGAGTAGGATGGTATCTTGGTGTTACTGGGAGCTAGTGACAGGGCTGCTGCCTCTGAGCACACGCTGTTCAAACTCTGTTCAAACCCTGCCATGGAGCCTCCCTACAGTGCCCTGGGTGCTGCACAGTGCTGGTGAGTTTGGCCAGCCACAGAGAAGTCCCACCAACATGGTGCACAGCTGGGGTCTGCAGTGCAGTGAACACAAAGGTGATGTCACAGCAGGGACCCCAGGGAAGGCCATGGTTAATCTCAGCTGCTCTGTGCTGCCTTTCCCCACAACTGGGCAATCCCTGCATAGCATGAGGTCTTCAGGGAGCCAAGGCTGCAGTGGTGTATCCATCCCTCCCTTGGTTTGTCCTGGTCCCTTTGGCATCAGCTATTCTCACAAAATTACAATTCATCACAGCTGCAACTGAAAACTAGCTGCTGCAATTGCTTCCCAGGCCACTGTGTACCCTCCTGAGGCTGGAGAAGCCCTGGGGACCAAGAAGATGTGAGAAAATTTGCTTTCCCCGTCCCTTCTGCTTGCTCAGCTCCTTGGGAGGGAGTCTACAGCACCCACTCCCAGCAAAACCCTGTCAGGACTAGAGTGGAGGCAAAGCCAGGCAGAGTGTGGAGGATTAGGAGTGAAAAGCAGAGTTTAGGGAGTGCTGAGCATGACCCTAGCAAGTTAGTTACCCTACAAACACAGCAGGCAGCAAGGGGGAAAAGAGTTACACATAGGGTGATGCCAATCCTGTCCTCAGATGTGACAGGCAGGGCCTGGAAACTCATCCTCCCTCAGTAGGGTAGACCATGCTGTCTTTGCTCCATATTAAAATCATTTCCCTCAGCTGCTAGAGGCACCGAGCCACCAGGACACAAACATGGTTCTCTTCCACTGCCAGAAAAGACCATATGGATCAAGCTATGACATGAGAGCACTCATAAAAAAATGAAATTAGGAACAACAGTAAGAGTGGAATCTCCTTTCAGGATGAGGACTGCTGCTTGCTTTGAAAGCACTCTCTGCCACCAGGAAGCTGATCATCCACACTAACGTGAGGGATACACAGCAGGCACTGCCCAGATCTCTGCTCCTGCAGCACTGGTGTCCCAAGCCAGGACATTTTGGAAAGACCTCGCCCCTACAGCAATTAGGAGCTGGTATCAGACAGCTCCACACATCACCCACATCTGCACAGGGCTCTTGGCCTGCCTGCTGCCAGCCCCTCTCTGGGGCCAGACACTCAGCTGCTAAGCAGGCTCCAGCATGAGAAGTCCTGCTCTTTTAAAGTCAAAGGGCTGCAGGGAATATGCTGGAGGGGCCCTCAAGAGCCTTAAATGCCCTGTGCTTCCTCTCATTAAGACCCTCCCAAGCAGATCTCCAAGAGACACTCGGCCTCATGAGCCAGGGCAGGGGAAAATCCTTATGCCAGGATCTCCACCATCCTGCCTGCCAGGCACTGAAATAAAGGTGATCATCGGGATCCAGGAGTGGAAACAGTCCACTCTTGGTGGTGATACTGCAACAAACACAGACACAAGCAGCTGTGGCTCTGGGGAGCAGACAGCACCACTGCCCTAGGTACAGCAGCAGGGAGTACAACTGCTGCTGGGAAGTTTGTCCCTGTGTCTTTCCTGACCTCAGGTGAACCAGTAACTGCATTCTTTTCCTCTGGGGTAGATTTTCCCCTGGCACAGAATTAGCCAACTGGAGCTGGCTGGACAGAGAGGGCAGATGGACAGCAGGGAAGGACACGGGCATGGGCCAGTGTTTAATAAACACACATGCAAAGCTGGTTGAGCAGGACTGGGGACAGCATGGACTGAGCAAGAAACAGAGCCACCAACACTTGCCACCACGTTCAGAACTTCAGCTTATCCGGGTAAAGAATGACATGTGCTCCCTCAGCCCATCCCAGCACCATCCAGCCCTCTGCCTCTGACCTCTCCTCCCTCCCCTGCCTTTCCATGATAGGGGAGGGCTGCACTGGGGCTGGCTCCTGCACCAAGACAAGACAGCAACCCAGCTACCACACCCTTGGCAGAGAACACAGCCTTCCCCTCTATTCTAGTTAGGCCACAGCAGGACTTCAAAGGCAAAGCCACGCCGCTATCACCCCCTGGTGACAACAGCATGGCCCCTCCACCCTGGCAGGGACAGCAGGTGCAAGGAACTGCCTTCCTTCCCCCCACAGCTTCCTTCCTCCCACGCTGTGCCGGCAGCATCCGCACCGACGTCACCCTTACTGGGGCTGGTGCACCCGGCACTGGTGACAGCAGAAACCACAGAGACAGGGACTGCCCCTGTCACAAGCGGTCCTGGCTCTGAAGGAGACTCTCATGTGCTCCCTGGTGTGCACCTGCCACTGCTTTCCCATCCCCAAACACCACTGCTGGTTCAGACATCCCAGCTCCATGTTCCTATGCACGCTTTGGGTAAATACATCCCCACAGGCCCAACATATGGTTGTTTGCAATGATGTAAGCATAGGACAGGTCCCTCCAGCAGCTCACACAAGGTAGCCACCCCTTTGCCCTGACACCCCTGGCTGAGCACAGCTCTCTCCCCAGCACTGGTCCTGCATGGTTTGCTCTGGTCCCACTCTGCCCCACATCTGTGTCCCAGCACTGCCCACAGGTCCAGAGGCTGCACTTACCTGGAGAGCAGGGAGGCGGCTTTGCTGGTTGGGAATGACTTTTAATGAGACCATCCCCTTGGTTTCTTTCTAGTGAACAAAGGGGAGAAAGAAGAGTTGGAGGAGGCGATGTCTGGAGGCAGCTCAACAGCAGCAACCTGTGCAGGGAGGTGCTGAGTGCCAGGACCTGCAAAGGCAGGGCTCCTGGGTACCCCACCATGCTGTGGTGCTGGGGGACACCACAGCCTGTTAGAAATAGCTGTGCTTGGCTTTGCCACATTTGTCCCATTCCCATGGGGGACACCAGCACTACCACAAGGGTCTGGCTGTGGGCACTGCTAAGCAGCACCAGAATGAACATGGAGACCTGCATGATCTCTGCCCTGGCTGCCCCAGTGAGGAGCCTGGGAAGAGAGGCTGATTATTCCAGCTGCCCTCCATGTTGGCCCCTTGTTCTGGCCCTCCTGGGGACATTAGAGCACAGCACTCTCTTGCCTGCCACAGGCCAGTGCACTGTTGCCTCACATGCATCACAACATCCACATGGTCCCATGGGTCAGCCACATGTGGAGGCTTGGAGAGGCCTCCTGAGCCAACCACTCTTCTTAGAAGGCAAAAACAAAGACAAGCTCCAACTTGGTCCTGCTGTCTGGAGCAGGGACATCCTGTGGCACTTTGGCAAGGCCAAGCCTCCTGCTTAAGCTGCTGGTAGGGGTCCCCAGCAGCACCACAACCTCCTTCCAACAAGGTGTCATGCTGGGCATAGATCAGGATCATCAATGTATGAACCTTCATCAATGTACGAACCCAAGGCGGATCTGAGGCCCTGTCCAAAGCTGTCTCTGACAAAGGCCTGACAGGATCACCATGACCTCAGAAGCAGACAAATGGCACCAACATGACATGCATGTGTGGCTCAGGTCCACAAGAGCAGCCAGCCCTGGGCCAGAGCTGCACACCAGCCTTGGCAAACCACCACAGAGGTGATTTCTAAGCCCCACACCGGATCAGCACACGTCAACAGCCTTCATTGTTGCTCCAGGAGGCCAGAAACAAGCAGCAAGCATAGACCCCACAGGGGCTGCATGCAGGATGGTTTCTGCCACATCACACTGCTGTATGTAGCAGCTGTGTGTTGGCTCTGGTGTGTTGGGAGGGAGTGAATGCTCACAGCATGCATGCCAAAGGGGTCCTTCCCAGGGAACAGCCCTGAAACACACACAGATACCTACCAGCATCTTCTGTAGCTGGTCAACTGAGTGGTTGCTCGCACTCTGCCCATTGATTTCTATGATTTCATCACCCACGTGAAGGGAGCCTGCCAGCAATGTGAAAAACATGAAAATGCAGAAAAGGGAAAAGAGCTGCTCAGCAAACCAAATTTACACAGCTCCATCAGCCTCCAGGGCCAGGACACTGCAGTGTTTGCCTGCCAGTGCTTCTGCGTGGGAGGAAAGCACAAGGGGAATGAATTCTTCCCCCTCCACCCAATACACACACCTAGCCAGTCCAAAGGTCATCAGGCTTCTTTCCACTGTGTGGAAAGTGCTTTGGACTGGTCAAAGCACCTGCCTCAGCATTTCAAACACAACCCCATGTACCTCACCTGAAGCCAATCACAACCTCCTTACAGGGTCCTTGACACAAGCATTCCTGACTATGTGTGTTTTCAGCTTATATACCCAGGCAGATTACACCCTCAGATATTCTACTAAAAATTAGGCTCCAGTACTGCTATTGCAATGGCTCCTATCTTATTTTGGCAGTGGTAAGCACAGACTTCCCACTTGGATCCATGGCTGAAAAAGCAGCCTCTTCTAAGCAGAGAACATCTCGTAGCCACGCCTCTTTGGCAAGACCCAAAACCAGAAAATAGCATCTATTTATTTCTTTCGGCACCTTCTTTTGGTCTGCAGAGCCAATCTACAGAATGCCTGTCCCACCTGTGCACTTCAGGAATGGGAAGAGCTTCCCCCACAGTCTCTGGGGTATGATATATCTCTTCTTACAGTGACCCTATCATGAGACAGAGACAGATGATCTCCAGTTCCTTTTCGGGAGAGCCCTTCCCCCAACCCTTCACTTATACTCTTTATTTAAGTCTCCAGTGTTTTAACTTGACAACCACACAGAGAGACCAGTGAGTCCCAAGCTCCTGACACACCCCTAGGGGAGGAACAGGCACAGATGTCCATGTCATAGGGGAAAGCCAGCAGTGCTGAGGACCTGCATTACTGCTGCATGGGAAGAAACCACCTGCAGATATGCACCCCATGTACTGTTTCTAAAAAGGCCTTGTTACCTTGTCTGTGAATCATGCCCCCATGGAAGATCCTGGCCACCATGCAGCTTTGCTTGTCATTTTGTTTCAGCGTAATTCCCTGGAAGACAGGAAAATCCATGACTGCTTGCTGCAGGGGAGAGCTCTCCTGCGCTCACAAAGTCCTCTCCAGGCCCATGTCCACAACTGGCTGTGCAGTGGCTGGGGGGAAGACCCTGCTAGGCCAGCTCAGGCTGCTACAGCTCCTCTTGGCACAAGCATCACAATTATTTGTGGGGCTCGCTTCAGGTCCCCGGGCAGAAGGCAGAGTCCTGCACCTTCTTCCCATGGCCGAGATCTCCAGTGATCTGTTTCCCTCAAGGCCAGCCTGCTGGCACATCTGAACCTGCCCCTCCAACCCCCGGGTGCCATCCAGCTTTGGGGCCTTGCCAGTTCTCACCATGGGCTCCTCGGTGACCTTCTCGAACTGGACAAGGCGGATCTTGCGCACCTCGCGGCTGCTGCTGTGCGAGGGGCTGCCCAGGGTCGCTGAGCCGTTGGTGTAAATGTCCTCAGTCATGGCGTATGGGGACTGAGTCATGGCCTGTCAGGGCAAAACAGAGACCACGGTTTAGGGGCTCCATCTGGGAATGTTGGATCCCTGTTCTGGGGCTCAGCTACTCATCCGTGTTACAGTGCCTGCAGCGCAGATGGAGCACAGGGGAGGAGAAGATACTAAGGGCAAGAAAAGTAGCAGAAGAGCTTGAGCCTTGGAGATATAGACATGGGTTTAATCTGCAGTTTTCCAGTCTGGGAAACACAGGAAGAAAGAAAACTTTGGAAAAGGTACAGGTAGCAGAAGCCAAAAGAGTCCACAGCTGATCTTCTGAAGCAAAGAGTCACGAACACTCCTTGTGTGTTGAAGCAGCACTTGGTTCACAGATAGCTTGTTGCAGAGCATAAAGCCCAGGACATCTCCACCAAGGGAACAGAACAGTTTGGGACTCACCCCTGAGAACTGGAGCCAGGCTTTGCTCTTGCTCAGTTTGCAAGTTCAATCTACATCAGTGGGCAACTGACACAGTGCAAAGCCATGTACACAACATCCACGCACTGAAGGCAGTGTGCTCCCGAGACAGCCAGAAACATCCCACTCCCTGTCCCAGCTCCAAGTCCTTTCATGGTGGTTTGAACTAGGAAGCCAAGCACAGGCTTTCAGACCTGAGGAAACCTCTGTTTTTAGTTTCCAGCATGTGCTCGCACCAAGGCTGATGAAGAGTGCTTGGGGTCCCATACAAGGACCTCCAAATACATCTTGCCTGGTGAGCTTCTCTCTCACAGGCCAAGAAAGGCTGACACAGTCCTGTTAAATCCCTCAGACACGCTGGGCAATGTCTCCACACAGCTCACAGATGTGCCTGCTTGTCCCCAAGTCATCAAACCTCTCCCAAATCAGTGCTCGCCCAGCAAAACCCAGACCAGCTTCGACCTGAAGCCCCTGCCTACCCTGTTGGCACAAATTTCCACACCAGCCCATGATGCAAAACAAACCCTCCTGGTTGTCCCACTCCAAACCAGACTCCTGGCTTTGCTACCTGGTTTGCAGCCTGCACCCTCCCTCCCAGCAGTGCCTGAGCTGAGATCCACAGCCAGCAAAGCTGCAGGGATACCCAGCAAGGTCCTCACTGCCTTCAGTCCTGCATCAGCAATGTGGCCATGCCCAAACAGGCAGAGCCAACACTTCTCCCCACCACAGCCTGACTTGTCAACTGAGCACCAGGGCCAGAAGCTCCATGCCAGGAGCTGGGAAACATCAGCCTGATCCTCCTGCCCCAGCTCACTCTCACCCACCCCAGACCCCCGGCCTGGAGCAGAGGGGAAGCTGCAGCCTCACGTGCTAGGTGGGGAGGCAGATCTGGTCAGGCTAGGGGAAGGCTTGTGAAGAACATCTGCTACTGGGCTGCAGCCATGGCACTAAACCACAATAATAAGAGTTTTGGTAGGAAGGTGCTGGAATGCTGCTGGCTGAGACAGTGATCCAGCAGTGTGCAATGGCAGAAAGAAGGGAGAGAGCCAAAGAGAGGGGCAGCACAGTCAGGACTAACAAGGATAACAGGAAAGGCACTGGCAGAGAGAGACAGTCCAGGCACAGTCACTGTCACAATCCCCCAGGAGGGCATTGGTGGGGCTGGGCCAGTGAGGGAAGGGCTCAGGGAGCTGTGTGTCCATGATGCAGCGATTTATTTTTAAGCCAACTACTTCCAAAAATGCCAACCAACCTCCTCCTCAAAAGGCAACCACGTGGGCTCCAGCTGCCAACGGCTTAAACATAGAGAAGAAGGCTGAATGCCAGCCCAGAACAGCACCCAGGCCATGTATTTGTGGGATGGAAGGACGAACAACTTGCATCCATCCCCCCCAGTGTGGCTTGTCAGCACTAGCAGGGCTTGATGCTACCACACCATCCACAGTGCAGAGGAACATATCCAGCAGTGTGTGTGCCTAGAGGTGCCCTACAGCTCTCTGTCAGCTGTCTCCCTTTGCCAAACCAGCAGGTGCAAGGAGGAATAGGAGGACAAGGATCTTCTCCAGCCTGACCTGAGGCCAAAGTGCCCATGAGGTAGTTGGAGTCAGCACAGATCATACTTATCTTGGTCATGCCTTGGGAAAGCGTTAGACCATGCAATTCCTCGCTTCAAACCTCTAGGCTCAGCAGAGCCCGATGACCCAGGAAACAGCACAGACTGCTCCAGGGACTGGGAGTTCCCATCCTCACCATCCCCATCAGCTGAGCCTCCTGGCCCCGACCTTTGCTTTCTGCTGAGAGCTGGAGAAAACATCCAGCCCTCGATGCTGACACAGCACCAGTGTCACCCTGGTGACTCCTGGAGATCAGGGTCTGTCACCAGAGACTGGCTGCTGTGCCTGAGGATGGCCACCAGTCACTTGATGGCAACTCTGAATGCAGAAGGGTCCTCCAACAGCAGAGCCATGCTAGGATGGTGTGAGTTTTTTTGCTAATGGCACTGGGCAGCCAGTGTACGGGGATGGGAAAGTGCCTGGTTCATGAGGACAACCAGGACCCTCAGAGTGGCAGACTCAGCCCTGATGTTGGCACCCAGAAACAGAAGACGTGCGTGGCTCTCATGCCCCATGCACATGAGCTGGCTGGCCGGATTGCCTTGCACTCTCCTGGAAGCTGCCACACTCTTGGCTGGCTTGGCCCAGGGTAGGCTGTGACCTCAAGAGCCTTTAGAGTCACACTGGTGACTGGCCAGACCCTGCTCCTTGTGCACTGCTCCACAGGAGACATCTGTGAGTGCTGCTGGGAGCCAGCGTGTGGCCAGCAGCCACTTCCAGCTCTGCAGAGCCCCAGGCTCTGTCTGCCCAGGGCCCGTGCTGGGGCAGACATGGGGCAAGGAGGCTGGGGCTCTGAGCTGTGCAATATGGGTTCTGGACAGCCCAGTACCCAGCAGCCCTGTGTGCCCTGCAGCTGACTGACAAGGGTACAAATTCTGCAGAAATCCTGCTCCAGTGAGAATGCACACAAGAGTCACCAGCCCCATGGGTCAGAGGTGCCCCACAATCCCCTGTTTGCACTTTTCTCAAGAGCCCAGATTTCTGCCCCATATCCTGGGCAGAGGGAAGTGTACCAGTTCATTGGTCAATGTTTACCAACAGGAATGGGACGAGGATCCCAGGACTTGGCATCCTGTCCCCCATTGGGGTCAGCACTGTTTGCCACGGTTGCTGCCGCTACTGCTGTGCTGGCTCCACCAGACTGCACCAGGCTGCACATCGTGGGCAAATCAAACATTAACTGGGCAGCTTGTTTGCAGGAGGCTGAAGCAGCACTTGAGGAAGGCAGCACTACAGTGCAAAGGGCAGATTCAGAGATTTGGCTCCTGAGCTCTCCTTGCTGCTCTAACCAAGAGACTTCAGTATCAGGTAGCCTTGGAAAAACAGGGCTGCCTGGAGAGTACGGGGAGAAAAATACTGCTGGCTTTGCCAAGTGGGCCTCCAAAGTAAAGCAGCTTGGATGCAAGAAGGAACCCTGGAGCCAGGTTGCTCTGGGATTGCCCTCTTGGCTGGCAGGAAGACACACTCTTCTCACACTGTGAGGAACAAAATCCCAGCTCCCTCCAGGAATCATCATCCCTCACATTATAATCACCATGGATGCGTGCAGGGAGGTTGAGGCACTGCTTGGTGCAGACATGTCCTGATCCAGCAATATCTCCTCCCATCCTCCAGTGCCTCCAGCCTTGCTTCCCTCCCCATCCAGGTTCTGTCCATCTGAGTCTTGTACAGCTTAAAAAACACAGCAATGTGTAAAAAAAAACAAAGTAGAAAAAAAATGAACTTGGGAGGTGCTTTAGGGCTGCTCCAGCAGTGTGGGGAGCAACAGCCACATGGACATTTAGAAGTAATTCATTCTGCTAGGGGCTACTGACTTCTCAAGTCTGCCTGCACAGCCACAGGAACAATCTCACCTAAAACCCCTTCTAGCAATATGACTGAAGTTTAAAAACAAGAATCAAACCAACAAACATTTAAACCAAAAAGGATTACATTGCTGACACTGGGAAAAGGCCCAGGAATAACTAGCAGGTCTCTGTGGGAAGGGGAAAAGAAAAATAGGAAGTAAAAATGGTGCTGCCAGCTCTGTGAGCCCTCACACTGACTCCAGATCTCAGAGTGCTGCAATAGAGATGGGCCAGATTTTCAAGGGAGCACAGTCACTTTTGCTGAGGCACCACCTTCCCACCAGAAAAGGCTGATGCAGCCTTCCAGATGTGTTTGTGAAGCTGGTAACCTCCAAGGAACAGCCAGTGAAACCACAACACTGACAGAAGGAGGAGCTGCCCTGCCAACTCCATCCCAGCTTCCAGAACAAGCCCTGTGAAACAGCTTTTCCCCTGTAGCTGTTACACACAGCAACACAGCAAAATACATTTGAGATTAAAAAGTTGGAACCAGCCCTCCCCACTTCATTAGTCAAAGCCAGAAGTTTAGCTTGGCTTTCAACTGAGTTTTACCTGTGGTTGATTCAGGATTTGGTTCCTGGGGACTGCGGCTTCAGTCTGCTTTGGAGCTGCTGCCAGCTGGATCCTGAGAACTGCTGCCCAGAGGCAAGTGCAGTGTTCCCTCGGTTCCCTCTGCACACTCAAGAACAGCTCTTCCCAGAAGTACTCTCCTTTTCTCCACCGAACTCCCAAAGGTCACATTTGCTGCCCATTTTACAGCTGGGGAACTGAGTCAGAGATGATAAAGGGACAAGCCCCTAGGTCATCCTGCCAACCAGGTGCACAGCTGGAAATAAAGCCCACACCTTTCTGGTAAATCTATACTTGTCAATCAGGAGATATGGCAAAGATATACAGGCACGTGGTGAGGCTCAAGAGGAGAGGCCTGGGGTTGTTTTCCAGCCATAACATGGCTCCACTTGCAATGATTTGCATGCCCTGCCACCGCGTGAGAAACACAGGACAGCATTTTCCCAGCATGTGGCTCTGCCAGAGAAAATGCAGAAGAGAAACCTCCCAGTCACCCTGTTTGACTCCAGACCAGGAGCAGCCAGGCAGACTCAGCACCCTTCCCAAGAAGGGACATTGCTGCTGAGCCACGTCCTGGAGGGGCCACAGTGGGCCAGCACCATCTCTGCATGCCCATGACACAGAGACAGGTATCTGTGACTCGCAAGCTCAGGACCCTGTTGGAAGCCAGCCCTACAGAGCTCCTTTTAAAAGGCCTCATGCAGATCTCAGTTCATCATCTCTCCCTTTATCCCTACTGAAATAAATACACCATAACACCAGGAAGCTGTAGGGCAGCTCCTACACTTTCCATGCTCTGCTGCTATTGGCATTTTATCTGTTTGCAGCCGGGCAGGCCCTCTAGCAGGATCTGTCAGGCAGAGGAATAGGAAAGCTCCTCTCAGCAACTGCCTGGTCCAGACACTTGGCTTTAATCATTTTTTCCCACTGTTCTTTTCAAAGCAACCTGCCAGGGTTGAACCATGAAAAACAGATGAGCCTCTTTTGCACATTTAAGTGTCCAACCCGATGAGCCAAGGACAACACTTCAAGGAAATTTCCTCTCTGCTCTCTCTCAGAGGCTCCCCACAGCTGCAAAGAAACCTTAGCCCAGGCCATTATGCCATGACTTCATCAAGGATGCCTTTTCAAAGCTGGAAATCTCTGCTGGGAGAAAAACACCAGCTATTTAACACTGGCAACTGCTGACCTTCTCCTGGTTGCACACAAGCTACCCCAAACAACACCAAGTGAGGAAGGAGCCCAGCAGCAGAAGCGAGAGGGCTGGAGCAGCCTGCTCTCCTGTTGGAGGTGGGGTACATGCGGCTATCCACTCACTCCCTGTCCCGGGGCAGGACTGAGAAGGGCTGCTCACATCCTCCTTCCCTGGGGAAGAGACCCCCAGCCTCCTCCGGCCCATGCTGTGGACCTGGAGGTTGCTCAGCAGCTGAATCAGCTCATGTGACAGGCAGTTCCAGTTCAGACCAGATACAACTTTGCAGAAAAACAAGCACAGTCTCTTCCGTGGCAGGATGCTGGAGCCTTCCTCCCCTGCACCCAGCTCCTTCTGCCCTGCCGACTATGCTGGCTGACCATTCCCCGGAGGCACCCCACGTCCCCAAAGAGCATCCCTGCTCCCGGGGTGCTGGAGACCAGCATAGGGCACGCACCGGGATGCGCAGCGCGGGGTTTCTGCCTTTGGGACCCTGCTTCGCCCCGCATGTGCGGGAGGGTCGGGAGGGAGCGGGACCCCCGGGGGACTCGTGCAGGGCCTGAGCCGGGCGCAGAGAGCTGGGCTCCCGGGACCCCCGCAGGAGAGCGGGGCACGGCAGGGGATGGGGATGGGGATGGGGCCGGGAGAGGGGCGCAGGCGGCAGCGCGGGGTCTGGGGGCGCAGCGGGCCGCTCACCTCGGGCTTGGGCCGGTTCTGCAGGAGGTGCTCCAGGTAGAGATCGGAGAGCGCCGTCCTCATGCTGCCGCCGCCGGCGCTGCACCCCGACTTGAGGGTCATCCTGCCGGCGGCTGGGCCCGGCCCGGCCCGGCCCGGCTCGGCTCGGCTCGGCTCGGCAGCGCCGCGGGGTCCCCGCACGCTCCGCCCGTGCGCGGCGGGGGCCGGGGCGGCCGGGCGGAGCCAGGCGGAGGGGGCGGGCCGGGGGCTCGGCAGGGCCGCCCGGCGGCAGCGGGACAGAGCAGCCGGGCGAGGGGAGCTGG
The DNA here is from genome assembly GCF_963662255.1 of Cinclus cinclus. Lineage (NCBI taxonomy): Eukaryota > Metazoa > Chordata > Aves > Passeriformes > Cinclidae > Cinclus > Cinclus cinclus. Next base: position 3,960,053 of record NC_085060.1, read on the forward strand.
TTGTGGGAGGGTCGCGCACGTCTCTCTCCGCCCCTCAGCCTCGCCTCGCCCCGCCGGGGTTTTTCCCCCCCCGGGAGTGTCCCCGTCGCATCAGGTCTGTGCCAGCCCCTCGGCCGTGGTTCACCCTGGCCGTGCCCAACCATTCAGATCACAGAGCGCGCCCAAGCTACCCCGAAGCGATCATCGAGACCAGCTCCGGGCCCTGCACTGGACAGGCACAGGAGTCACAGCATTGCCCCAAAGCATTGTCCAAATGCTGTCAGGCTGCTGCTGTGAGCACTGCCCTGGGAGCCTGTTCCAGTGCCCCAGCACCCTCTGGGTGAAGAACTGTTCCTCATATCCAACTTAAACCTCCCCTGACACAACTTCAGGCCATTCCCTCGGGTGCTGGCATGGGTCACCACAGAGAAGGGATCAGTGTCTGCCCCTGCTCATGAGCAAGTTGTAACTGCAATGAGGTCTGTGCTCAGTCTCTTCTCCAGGCTGGACAGACCAAGTGACCTCAGCTGCTCCTCACATGGCTTCCTCTCAAGGCCCTTCGCCATCTTCATTTCCCTCATTAGGACACTCTGGGCAGGGGCCCAGCAAGGATATGGGGAGCACCTCTCCAAAGTGGCACTGGTGTATAGCTGGCTCTCACAAACCAATGGTCATTCCTGGGCCTCTGCCAGTGTGCAGTGCTCCAGGGTTCATCCAAAACAAGGAGACCTGGGGATTCCTCTGCACTGTAGCTGGACAGCCCTCTTCTTGAGCTCCTCTGGGTCTTCCACCTCCTTCAACTTTCATGAGTGGGATGGCAAATGCCTGCATTTGTGAGCCATGCATGGTGCAAAGGGCTTCCGTCAAACCATTCCTGCCCTTGCTGTAGGTCTTACTGATGAGAGGGTCCAAGAGAAGTCTGAGGTTTATTTGGGGATGGAAAGTTAATTTTGCTGTATTATTCTTTAAGAAATCACTGAAAGGGGTTTTCACACCATCCTTGGGATCCTGGAGGTTTAGAGGTTGCCTTGTAGCAGATTCCCACAATGCTGCTAGATGAGTTCTCCAAGCTGAGTTGGTCTAAAGTTACACTGAGAAACACAAGGAGAAGGGTGCAAACTCCTAGAGAAAGGAAACAGGAAAACAGAGGGAGAAGGGGGTGGGAGGGGAAGTGGTGAAGAAAGAAGGAAATCCATCTTGTTCTGGCAGCAAGTTTCTCCTGCCTCATGGGAACAAAATTGTTCCTGACTGGGCTTGAAGAAAGCCCAGAATGCTGTGAGATGCAGGAAAAAGGAAGTGTGGGAGCTGCAGGCACTGATGTGTCTGACTCCAGCAAGCTGCACTAACACTACCAGGAACAAAGAGTCCCAAAGCACAGACTGGACTGGGAATGCTCTTCCCAATAATCCCATTCCTGTGGCAGCTGTTGTTCACTTTTACGGGATCGCCTGCATTGTCCAGACGTAGCTCCACTTCTTGCCCAATCCTCAGCCTCACACTGCCCATCTGGGACCTTGGGCTTTGTTGAAGGAATTACCCCACCTGCCAGAATGCCACCATCAACAGGGCTTGGGCCTGCATTGCCAATCCCCTGAGTAAATGGGTTATTTATCTGACATGTAGAGCAGCTTGAGCTGGGTACCTCCAAAGAGGAACCCAAATCAAAGAAATCTTTGGGCAATTATATCCTTACAATGTAAGTTCCTCACCCCTCACATGACAGTTCTGACCACTAGTTAGGATCTGGGGTATTCATGTTCTTTATTGGGTCTCCTGCCTGTCTCTAGGTGGGCTGTTCCTTCTCTTATCTCTAAGACTGCTGTGTCAGCTGACCTAATGATGGTAGCAGCCTTCCCTGCTTCCTTATCTTCCAGCTCAAACCAGCTCTGGGGCCCCCTTTTACAGAACCTTGTAAAAGTTCAGCCTATGTGGGTGGAAATTCACAACTTGTGGTCTAAGGCTTCATCAAATTTGGCTCCTGACGCTAAGCAAGTTCTTTGTACCAAGCACAACATAGGGTTGCAGTGTTAGTAGATCAGGGGAGTCAATACCAGGAGCAGAACAAAGACGGCTAAGAGGGCTGTGTTTCCCAGCTGCACCTGGTGGAACCTGTGGCCCAGACTTTGTCTGCAGTGTTCCCTGGACAGCCTGATTAGGATGAGAAAATAATGGACTAGAAAAATCAAAGAGTGCCTGTCTGCCTTCAGTCCCAGCAGATGTGCCCACCAGGCTGGAGAATGCTGCTGGGAGTCTCACCTCCCCATCCCTGCCCAGCTGACCAAGAAGGCTCTTCGGAGCACTTTAAAGCATCCTTACCCAGCAGCTGAAACAGCCTGTGAGGAGGAGAGGGGAGGTGTACACACACTGGGATTGGTAGAGCACGGCTTTGAGATGTGCTGGAGGTAGGACCCCTTGGTGCAGGGCTTCTCTTGCACTCACGGGCTAGAAACAGGCTGGTAGAAATGTGGAGTAGGAGGCGGGAGATACAGAGAGCAGAGACAAGCCCTGAAGTTAATCATGGAATGTGTAGTAGGAGGGAGAAATGTGACAAGAGACACCTGACAGAGAAAAACGATCTCTAAGTTTGTTCATTCCCTCTTGGTTGCGTATGGGAAAATTGGGGTGGAGGAGGTGGTGAGCAACTTGGCCAAAGCTCTGTGGCTGAGCTTGGATTTAAGCTGTGATTACCCAAATCTGCTATGTTCCCCATCAGCCATAGTACCTGCCCAGGTGCTCTCTTCAGCCTGATACTGCCTATTTCTGTTATGTGCTGAAACTTTTTCAGAGAATGGTGCCCACCTGCAATAGCTGCAAACTCCCCACATCTGACTCAGGTAGGGGAGCACACCAAGAGCTCTCTATCCAGCATGAAGGAAGGGAGATTCAGAAACCTCCCTGGCCCATGGCTTATCTGGCTGGGGCTCAGCATTGAAACCTCACACATTGTGGCTTGCAAATTAATCTCTGCTTGAGCTGTTATAGAAAAAAGACTGTCAGGATGTGTTTTGTCTTCCTGGATACACCAGAAAGCTGTGTGAACACCAGATTAGCCAACCCAGGCAACCCTGGCAGCTGAGCCAAGATCCCTAGGGTCCAGGAGGATTCAGCCAGGCAGCCTGTGCTGCAGCAGGGCTCTTTGCAGGGTTGTGGCTAGACAGGGTATCTCCTGGTTGAAAGGCAGAGGACTTCATGCTGGTCAAGTCCTTCCCCTGCACAGAAATGTCTGTGGCTGGGGGAGGACGTGATGCATTTCAGATCTGTGTCGTGCTGTGAGGAAACAGCGTCTGGTCTCCGTTCTTCACAAGATAAATGTCAAGACATGCTTCCAGTAATGGATGCCAGAACTTGGCAGGCTCAGACACATCTGCCTGCCTGCCCACTACTGCTCTTGCTCAGCACAGTCCCTTCCCTGCTGCCTGGCTGGCTGGAGAACATCCTGGAACTGCTTGGGGCTGGTGGGTAAAGGCTTCTAGGACACCTGCAGAGATTTTAGCTGTGCTTCTTCTTTGAAAATAACCCAAAATGGGCTCTGGTGCACAGAGCTTTTGCTCTGATCTAACTGTCACCAGACAAATGAGCCACGACGTGGCATCCTCTTTCTGAAGGGAAGACGACCCTGATCATCCACTGGTAGAGACCCTGAAGGGTATTTATGCTTCATCTGGGCTGAAGCACAGGAGAGATAGACTTGCCTTGGAGCTGAGGAAGGATGCCTTGAGAAGGGCCTGAGGTGGCAGGTTTTGTCTTCCCAGGCTGAGGGCTGCTCTGCCTCAGGCAGGGGTGTTCCCTTTGAGAAGCTCATGGCTCCTATCCCTCTCTTGAGGCCAGGGCTTGCCAGGCAGCCTCTCCTCACCTCTGTGCCTGGTTACTGTCAGAATGCAATTAAGCCAAAGGGTGATTGCATCTCCTGCTTGTAATGTAATCACTGCCAGGGCCACAGCAAAAGCTCCCTGTTTAACAGTGTGGAATATGGCAGATGCATGAGGTTTTTCAAGCTGTTATTTGAAACACCAGTTTCTGATCTCTGCTGGGTGTGGGTTCCCAGACAGGTCACACCACTGAGGTGGTCTGCAGCCCATGTCCCTGCTTCCTCCAGACATAGGCCCTGGAGAGGAGAATCTATGTGCACCACATGGCCCTGTGCAGCTGATGGCAGGCAGGAGCTGGGTGCCTCAGAGCAGCCATCCCTCACACAATCACCCTGCTCATGGCACAGTCCTGGTGTCCCCACCACAGCTGTCCCCTGTGCTGCTGGCAGAGCTGTTCTTGGACCTGCTGCAGGCCACATCTCATGCAGGTGTGGGCAGAGACTGCCCAACTCTGATGGGGCACTCTGGAAGTTCACAAGGCTATCCCGGGATGTTGCTGGGCTACTGCAGCCATCCTGACCATCCCACCTTGACAGCACCCATATGATTCCCCATAACCTTGCTCTCCCTGCCACACCAGCTGCCAGAGGCTTTGTGGAGCCACCCAGCTGCCCCATCACAGGTGGAGGACTCACTGCCCTGGGGGTGGGAGGCACAGGCTCTGGCAAACTGCTGGAGAAGTGCTGCCCAACAAGGATGACCCCACAGCCCTCCAGATGCTCCCCACCCTTGTGAGGTGGCCGTTGTTCTGGAAGGTCCCCACCCCACAAGAGGAATGAGGCAGGAGCCAGTATCACCCTGCTCTTTGTCATACTTGGGAGGGGAAATATCTGCCACTGTGTGGTGTGGGTGCAGGAAGGGGCAAAGCCACAGCTATCAGGAAGATGGCTCTGGTCCATGGCACATCTTGCTGGGGATTATACCAAGGTGGCAGCTCATCCACCAGGGTCCCTGGGAGCCACAGGCACCCACAGAACTCCTCCTGGGGAGAGCAAGAGGGCTTGCTCAAGGCAGCAACAGAAAGTGGAGCAATGGCACCTAGCCATAGCAGCAGGAGCACTGTGGAAAGGAGACAAAGGGAAGTGCAGGGCCAAAGCCCAGCGCTGAGTCAGACTGAGCCAGAGCTGACTCCCTCCAGCCTCAGATCCCCACCGATTGTGAAACAGACATGGATGAGGGAGCCTGGAGCAGGGCCTCCACACCCCCCCCCCCCCCCCGCCTTTATCTTTGCTCTTCCTCCCCCAGAACTGTGCCCAGAGCAGCAGAAGCTTGTGCAAAACAAGGCTGAGAAGCTCTGGGGCTAATTAATTAGTAGCTTCTGATAATGTTGACTGGGCCCCTGGGGAGTCCAAGGCTAAAGTAGAGGAGAAAATGCAGAGAGATACTGGAAAATTACTGTTTAATTCTTTATCATTACCTCTGAGTATATGGCATCTGGTAGAGGAAAAACAGGAAAAGGCAGATAATGACCCAGCCACTGCAAAGCTTCCCCAGCAGCAGGGGCAGCCAGTCCCCTGGAGGAATGGCTCCAGCCCTGGGGAGGGCTCAGTGCCTGGTGGGATGTGTGTCCTTGGGCCAGCACTGCCTCTTCCTGGCCCTGCAGCCATCAGTACTCCTGCTGAGTGTCACAGCCAAGGAACTCTATTCGCAGAGCAATGTGGTTGTGCCACTGGCGGGGATGTATCCTCACATAGCGGGCAAAGAGAGGGGACTCCAGGGTATTTGTCACCGTGCTCTGATGGTCTTGGTTTGCCTTGAAAATCTGGAGAGGAGAGAGAAACCAGGGATGCACTTTCCTCTGCTGGCATAGCAAGGACAGGATCAACCCAGACAGCCACCCCTGGGAATGCTTTAACGAAGGAAGAAGCACAGCCTGGCTCACTGCTCTTGGAAAGAAATCCTGTGAGCACGTTTGCTGCCAAGGGCTGTGCTTGCCTCCTTGGGGGTAGCCATGGGCTCTGGCCGTGGAGCAGCTCTGCCTACCTTCTCCTTCCCACTTTGCAGGACTGGGCTCCAGTGCATACCGTCCTGGCTGATGGAGACAGCAAACTCCTTCACAAACATCTGGGTGAAGAGAGCTTTGGCACCTTGGGTTATGATTGCAGTCACCTTCTTGGTTACTTCGAAGTCCACCTGCAGCCACTCTCTGGGGCTGTTGCTCTGGGGAAGGACAGACTGCCTTCAACCCTCCAGCAGCAATGAGAAAGACACACTCATTGCAGCTGAAGCCAAGCTGGTCTTGCACTTCCCTCTGCTTCACCTGCCCTACCAGGCATCTGGTTGGAGCTGCTGGGTGCTAAATCAGTGTGGCAGTGACTGTGCAGCTTGCATGGTGCATTTGGCTGCACACACTTCCCAGACAGCCCTGACTAGGAGACCCTGCTGGGATCTCAGCTGCCAGCCTGGTATCTCCTGGCACAGGCTACCTTTGGCCTCCAGGCATTGGTCCTGCCCTGAAGGTTCAGGCGGGCCAGGGCAGGTGTCCATTTGGAGAAGACGTTGGCGCTGTGGGAGGATGCGGAGATGTGCTCATCAGGAATCCCTCTGTTCTCCATTCCTAAGGGCATGGAGCAGCCTGGAAGAGAGGAGCAATGCTTAGCAGGGGCTAGAACAGACCCATCATGGAGATGCCTTCTGCCTGCTCACTGCTCCATGCCTTTGCCCTGGTTACATGTTCTGTGCCTTGCTGCAGTGTCATGGTCCCTGCACTGCTTGGGGCCCCTGGCTGCAGCAAGGCAATGGCCAAACTACTCCTAACTTCTTTTCTCCCTGGAGATTTTATCTAAGAGGAATGCAAAGAATTTATTGTGTAAGGAGACATAAGGAGAACCTGTCTCCAGGGAAGGACAGGAACACCTGGCAGGGAGACACCCTGCATATGTGTGATCAGGTGTGTCTGTGCACAGCTGCTTCAGAGCCAGTTGGAAGGTTTGGGGCATGGGCTGACAGCACAGCCACTGCTGCTTTTAGGTCCTGCAGACCAGGTGTGCAAAGCCAAAGAAAGGATCCCAGGGCATCATTTCCTCAATCTGCACTGTTGATCAGAGCCATGTCAGCATCTGTCTGTTTGTTTCCTGCTCCCCCAGACTGAGGCAGCAGCTCCTCACCTATCAGCTTAGCTGCTGCTGGAGGTTTTCTGTGATTCAGTGAAAAAGCTGGTGAGAGCTGGCCCCAGGCTCTCCCTCTAGTATTGTTATCTCTAAGTCCACAATGAGACTTTCCAGCTTTTTCCCCTCAATATCTCAATGCCAGCTCCAGCTCCCTCCTTCCCTCTCCATAACTGCCTGGGAGCCCTGGCACACATGGAGTAGGCACTCAGCAGCCCAGAGGCCAGTTTTGGTAGTCGGTATCTGGGTGGGACTCACTGTTGAGGTCGCAGCCCAGGAGCTCCATGCGTAGCGTGGCCCGGATGTTGTAGTGGGTGGGATGGATGCGAATGTACCGGGCTACAACTGGGGGGTTGAACTGGTTTTCTTTCACTCCTGTTGCATCCACGTTTCCAAAGAACAGCTGCAGGGAAGGGGAGGAAAAGGATTGTTGCACCAGTGGAAAGAGAGATAGACAGGACAAGGAATACTGGGGAGAAGAATGTTCATGTCTGGCACTTCTGTGTCTTATTACCATCCTGACAAAAAGGACAACTCAGGGAAATTATTTGAGATGAGGTTCAGGCCAAAGAAGTGTGAGTGGGCCACTAAGAAAGAGAAGAAGAAACTTTAGGTCTGTGCAAATTAACTTGGTTTTATATTTTCACTAAACAAGGGTGAGAAAAAGAAGGAAAAAAGTCAGTCATCAAACATCTGAACCCAGGAAAATTTCTAGCCACAGATGGTGCACACAATGGAGGCTTTTCTGGCTGCTCTTCTCCCAATGGATTGATCAGCTTATGCATATTTAGATTGTGGGTTTTTTCTAGTGACTGTAGATTCTCCAAATTATCTGCATCTGCACAATATTTTTAGAAAGGCAAATTTGCCTTTCAGGTCAAAAAAGATATTCAGGTAGAATCTTATGTCTAACTCTAAGTAAAATGCAATATAACATTAAGAGGTGGATCTCACAGCCACCTGGGATAGTGGAAAGAGGTAGCTCAGACAACTTAAAGTAAGACAGATGGACACAAACAGCGAGTCCCTTGCAGATCTGTGATTCAGTCACCTGGCACTGAATGGTCTCTGTTTCTGCCCTAATCTCAGGGGCTCAGGAGGTTTCTGCCTTGTGCGCAGAGCTCCCCAGCCCTCATTACCCCGGGACACCCCATTCAGGGAAAGCACTCTGCTCAAGACCCTTCACCTTACCATCTGTGTGCTCGTGGCATTCCCCTTGTATGTCTTCCACCTTTGCCCATCAAGACTGTAGAACACAACAAACTGGGAGATGTAGAAGCTGGAGAACTTTTGTCGGGCCCCTTGGGTTTTTATGCCATGAATAATGGTGGGATGCAAAAGATCCACCTGAGAATGAAAGTCAGGGATTCACTTCTGATGGAAAACCCAAGTCATGTTCAGGCAATGCCCTGTAAACTCACAAACTCACTTCCTCCTGACATAACTGAGCACTCATTATGAATGTAATTAAAACAGTTGTTCATAAAGGTGCAAGTCAGCCAACAGCTGGAAGTGAGCATGGGAGAGCTGTTTGGAGAGATGAGCTGTTCTTCCTTGGTCTTTGGGGGATTTTTGCAAAATTCAGTGCTGCAGCTGGACCATCAAGAGACTCCTCTGCTGCACTGAGGATGGATATGGGGGTCAGGCCAGCAGCAACCTGACCAGAGCAGCTGCCATTAGGATCTTAGTGCTCCCCCTCAGAGGGAAGAGGAAACAGCAGGATATAGCTGGGAAGGCACTGCCCATCCATGAGCCCTTCTGCATGAGCATGGCCTTGCAATGTCCCCAGTGATGCCTCCAGACACAAGGCCCCTCTTACCTGGATCCAGGCATTGCTGTGGTCAGTGCTCCAGGCATTGATGGAGCCAGTGTTGCCCAGCCTGGCCAGGTAAGGAGCCCACTGCCCTGCAAGGAGAGAGCATAGACATGAAGGTGCTGCTGGCCCTTGGTGCTGCCTAAGGTGGTGAGAGGTCCATCCACAGGACTGGGCCTGATGACCACTCTGGGTTGTAGTAGCCACACACCGGCTGGGGGAGTACTGACACAATGGGTCAGCCATGTGGGAGGGCTCCAGGTTCCAACTGAGATGCTGACATGGGCATGGATGAAGGACTTTATCAGGGACCCAGTGCAGCAGAACAGCAGAAAATGGGGCATGCAAACACATGAGTTGTGTTAGCTGAAGCTGCCCTGACCCCACCTGTCCTCCAGCTACTCACCATATTGCCCCGAGGCCGTGATCTGAGAGTCTGCAATGCTGCCTGAGGCCATACCCAGGGCATTCCGGCAGTCTGCAGGGAGCAGGGGAAGACAAAAACCAGGGAGATTTGGTTAGACAGCTAAAGTCTAGGCTGGGTAGCAGCCTTCAGGCTCAGGGAGGTTTGCAAGCCTCCAGGAGCTCCCAGGCTTGTTTGTCTCACACCAAGGGATAGGTGGATAGGTTTCATAGGCTTCCACATCCATCCCTGAAATTTAGGATAGCTGGAAGTTCTTGCTCCCACTCCCCACATCAAGAGCAGAGAGTTTCCAGCATCAGACACAGCAGCCTCTTGCCAAACTCTTTTTCCTGAGTCCATGACCTCTCATTCCCACGTCCTCATGTCCCAGCAGTGCTGACAAGTGTCTCCTCCTTATACTCACATCTTGCTTCTGGGCTTTTTTGTTGCTAGGCAGCATCTTTTGAAAACAAGTATCACATTGCTAAAGGAAAGTCTACCTGACACCCCTGTCTCTCTCTGTCTCTCTTCTGGTCTTCTGAGCACAGGGATGTTTGTCTCTTATAATAACCATTATTATTAGCGACTTGTCACACCTTGGCATCTCCACTGCATGTCAAATGCTCCTGGGGAAAATGCAAATTTGAAATCTTAAGCAGATTTTTAACTTATGGCAACGTTTTCTGGCTGACATTTAATATTCTCTTATAAACAGAAGAGAGGCCGTCACAGTGTGATAAAATACTACTCTCCCACACGACTTCCCCAGTCGTTACTTATAGTGAGTTAGAAACATGTTGTTCTGGGGTGGAATCAGGGGTTTACTGTGGATTTTGCAGTTGCTCTTGAAGCTATTTCTATCAGACCAACCTGCAGTCAGGCAGCATCACTCACGCCTCCTGTCATTGCTCTATGCTTCAGTTTACCTCCTGATATATGGCTAGGCAGCTGGGCACCGTACCTTACGGACAGCCTGGGCAGGGACCAGCCCATGCATGAACTTGCTTGGGTAAATGCATTTTATGGAAGGTCCAGGGACTCTCAGATTTGGAAAATGAGAGCTCTTGAGTAAATATTTGCAGACTGATGAAGCTGCCTTCTCCCAGCCTTCACCCCAGCTGTGTCCCTGAGTGTGCTCTCTGCTGCGCTGAAGTAGTGACTTTCTTTCAGAGTGAAAATCCAAAAGATCCCATGTGGGTCACCCCAAGAGAAATGCTGAGAGATCTGAGGAAGGACGCTCAAATACATGCTGGTCATGGCCGTGCCCAGGTGGGCCAGGCACAAAGAAATTACTCACTCAGGTCGTACACGAGGAAAAGGGCACTCATTCCGGCTTGTTGGTGCTCTCCCACTTTGCACTCGACCCTCCAGATCCCAGCATGTGAGGGCCACATCTCCACTGTTCCAAAGACACCTGGCCAGGAATAGACAGCAGAGCAGAGGTGAGTTACTGCCTGTAATGGGATGCCACTGTGCCAAGTGCTGTACAACCACAGGAACTGAATAGTCCAGATGTTCAAATCCACTTCCCCTCCTTGGTATTTCCCCACAGAATAAGGGAATTTGCCCTCCTAAGGGCACAAACATGAAGCCCTGGCAGAGGGGGTGCACAGTGCCTGCGCTGCATCTCACCAGGATAAAGGTTGTAGACTCCCATGCGGTACTCCTGGCTAGTCCTGGCGTTGAACAGCTGCCCGTGGAAGTGGACAGAGTGGATGTCCTCAGTGCTGCCCATGTTCAGGAGGTGCCATCGGACCCGTTGCTGCTGGGCCATCACCAGCCCAGGTAGGGTGTCACTCACATAGCCGTTGATGGCTGGGAAAGGCAGCGGTCAAGAGGGGCTCAAGGCTCTGGGGTATTTCCATCCCAGTATAGATTGTGGGATGGAAAGGGCAAGGGCAAGGATCCTCACCATGGAATGAATGGTTCCTCTTAAAGTCAGGGCTGTCCTGCTGGATCCGGCAGGGAGGGCGGCAGTTTCTGTTCACGTTCTCCAGGAAGTACCAGCTTTTGGTCTCATCAAAGATGGTGAAGAGCAGAGAAAATTCCTGCACAGCCAGCTGCCTCCTGGAAACATAACTCAGCACCCCATGGTTGCAGATGATCAATGGCCCGATGAGGCCTGAGTGCAGGTCCTTCTCCTGCCAGGGAGACAGGAAATAAGGGTTTGTCCCCAGGCAGGAGGCAGTGCTGACGCCAGCAAGAGGCAGAGCAGAGAGGAAAGCGGTGAACTCGTCTGCATCCCTGGCCTGGCTCCCACTCTGGGGCACATGCAGGGAGGGAAGGACATGTTGGGTTCACTGGGGCATCCCCACTCTGTCGTGAGCTAAGAAAGGCTGTACAGCAAGTGTTTGCATGTGCTTTCAAGAGACATGGTGTCTGTCTAGCCAAATGTCCCTACTGCATTGGATCTCAACTGGGGGAAAGGGTGAAAACGAAGGGAAGAGAAGAGAAGAGAAGAGAAGAGAAGAGAAGAGAAGAGAAGAGAAGAGAAGAGAAGAGAAGAGAAGAGAAGAGAAGAGAAGAGAAGAGAAGAGAAGAGAAGAGAAGAGAAGAGAAGAGAAGAGAACCAGCACATATTCATCATTGTATTAGACACCTGAGAACCTAGACAGCCCCAGGCTGCTTTCAGCACAGCCCCATAGGAAATTCCCTGACCTCACAGCCAGGACCCAGGCATGCTGCCCTCCTCCCCTTCCTGGGATGCCCCATGGAGGCTCCCACCTACCAGGTCCACATTGGAGAAGTAAGCCCAGGCTTTGCAGTCAAACTCCTGTGTGGTTGGTGCCATCTGGGGCAGGACTTTCCAGGAGTATTTCTGGAGGCCGCCGGGCTGCACCACCCCACCCTGTTGTGTTGTGCCATCATAGGCTGTCAGTGTGGAGTGGAAGGAGAAGGGCCGTGAGGCCAGGTTCTTGAATGTCACCTGCACCAGAGGGAAGGCAAAGCAGTGGAATGTGAGGGAGCAATGCTGACAGTGTTCTGGACCCTGGTGATGGGTCCAGCCAGTTGGAGGGAAGGATGTCCCTGGTTCCCAGACCTCCAGCTGGTTTCCATGCAGTGGCCAACCCCTGCTGAACCACAAGCTGTAGCTGTGCAGGGCAATCTCTAGTGTAAAGCACATCCTGGGTTCATGTCTGCTGGATGAAACCCTTTGCCTGCTCAATGGAACCCAAGGTCATCTATGCTACTGTGTCTGGAGCCCAAAGGTGCTGAATCCATCCTGGTGAAGATTTCCATGAAAATTGGGCAACTTCTCCAGGGACACAAGTCCTGAGCCTTCCATCTTCTTCTCAGGTGGGTGCTGAAGGAGCTTTGGTACTGTAGGAAGCTGAAGCCCACCCCCATACAGAGCACCTAAAAGAGCTGTACTGAGTTCTGCTTAGCTCACTTCCCTTTTTGCAATCCCTTCACCCTAAAGGCTCCCCATGGAGCCCAGGAGCTGATCAGGCCATGCTGTTGCAGGGGTTGGGTCTGTCTCAGGTCAGGGGCTTTGCATCTGAACACTCTGAGGTTCCTGCTGACCCACTCCTCCAGCCACTGAGGTACTTCTGAATGGTGGCTCTGCCTCCCAGTCTGATGCCATTCACATGCCACCAGGGCAGCTCCTGTCCCCAAGCCCCCATGGGCACGGCAGAGTCTGCAGGCCCACCTCAGCACTCCCTCTGTCTGAACTCCAACAACAGCGGGGGATGGATTTATGTTTTTATAGGAAATGGGAACTTTCTACTCACCATGATGACATCTTGAACTTCTGCCCTGATGTAGGGCCCAAGGATGCCTAGGTGTTCATCCAGCTCTCTCCGCTGCACTGGCTGCGTGAAAGAATCATCCAAGTACTCTCGGAAAACCACCTTGCGGTACTGCCAGGAATGCTTCCTCCTGCTCCTTCGGGGGTCCCTGCAGGGGGATGCCAGTTAGGTAAGTCAGGTGACACTGTCCCATAGTGAGGACAGCCATGGCAGGGTTGTTACAGGTCAGGGGGATACAGAGCCAGAGCATCCCTGACCCACTTGCAAGGAAGCTCAAAGTTTCTGAAGGTTTAAACCCCTCCAGGTAGAGGGGAGATGCTGGGAGCATCCTTCCCCTGGGCTGCTTTGCTGGGCTGTACTGGTAGAGAACTGTGATCCTGTCTACCAGGACATACTATCTCATGCATCATGCAGTGCAGAAGAAATGCATGCAGGAAAATCATACTTACGTTGCTTTTAAGAAGTGTTGGGGCCTCTGGTCCCCATATTCCCACATCACCTCCACTGCTGCAATGAAGTATTGCCGTATCTCTCCTTGGAAGGAGCGCGGATCATGCTCCTCCTCCCCATACATGTCAAAATCCTCCATGGTCTGCTCTGTGTCACTGTACTCATCATAGTCTGTCTTGGTAGTCTTTGAGGGGCTGGAATGCGTCCCATTGTTTAGGGCCGGTTCCTCCCTGTGTCCTGGGATGTGGCTTCTCTCCCTGGCTGTGCTGTTGCTTTCCCCATCCTCCTTGGGCTCTCCTAGGTCCTGGCCCTCTGGCTTCCCTATTTCTCTGAGGACATCTTCCCTGCCGAGCACCTGACATCCATGAGGAGTGTCTTGCATGTTCTGTGCTGGCTTTTTGGTGCTGTTGTTGTTGAGAGGGGGACTACTTGGAGACACTGAACAGTTCTCTCTGATTGCTGATTTCAGAGACATTCCTTCAGGGCTTTGCCCAGACATTGTCCTAGATGCATGGTCTTCTGTGGCATTGGCCTTGAGCTGCTGAGGCTCAGGACTGAACCGACCCAGCTGCTCCACAGAGTTTGTCTCCTCCTCCATCTGGCTTCTCCCCTGACCTTGCTTGCTCCCAGGAGCTCCCCACACCACAGCTCTGCCTGGCTGCAGCTCAGCCAAAGCTGGGCTATGCAAGTCCTCCGTGCTCACCACAGCCCCTGGGGAGACTGGGTCCCAGTTTGAGGCCAGGTCTGCAGCCCCAGCAGTGATCTGCCTTTCTGAGCTGCTCACTGCCACTGCTGGTCCTGTTCCCAGCGCTCCCTGCAAAGGGAAGGAGCGTCTACTGCGCTGAGAACCCTCACTGCTGCCCTGTACCCCCCTGTCTGTGCTCAGCCTCTCCTCAGGATACATCTCATCAGCCTGTACAGCATCCCTGCCTGCTTGTAGCCTCCTCTCAACCATGCTGGATTTTTCTTCCAGGCTTTGCAGGGCCACCATCACCTCAGGCAAGGTGTCGCTTGATACCAAGGACCTCTTTTGGAAGCGAGTGATGCAAAATGGGGAATGAGGTCCACATGCCTTTGGGGCTTCCTTGTTCACTGCTGTCTCAGGGGAAGGGTTGGCCAGATCCTGCTCTGCTGTCTTACCATCAGAGAGGGGCTTCCTGCTGCTGGTGTTGGGAAGACCCAAACCTCTGCTCTCCAGTGACCTGGCTTGTTTAGGTCTCCAGTCAGGGCCACTCGTGCTTCTGGCTGTAACTCTGTGTCTTGGAAACTGCTCAGAGCTCTTTAAGAAACCACTTGGGAATGGCCTGGTGTCATTGATCACAACATTTGATTCAGAAAAGGCAATGCTGTCCAGCTCTGCTAATTCCTTAGCATCCTGAAACACTTCTTTCAAAATTACTTCATCCCTCTCTTCTGTCATTACATAGCTGGATGGCTCAAGGTCATTGGTGTCTGCAAAAGTGGTGTCTAGAAGGCTGGTGCCTTTGGCAAGTCCAATGGCTTTTTCTGTGCCACTTTTCACAGGCAAGGAGTTACTCTCATCTTTGAAGATTTCTCCTTGTATAGGTTTGTCTGACAAAGAAACATTTTGCTCTTCAAAAGTTTCGTGAAAGCCTTGTGAAACCACTTTGTGAGGCCTTTTTTCCAGCCTAGCATCTAGGTCATTTGATGAATAATTGCTTTCTATGGTGTGACTGTGAACCATAGCATGAGAAGTCCTGTTATCTTCTGTCTCATCTGGAGATGCAGAAGGATTGTTCAGTGTGGAGGAAAAGTTGTGATCAATACTTAAAGACGGTGCTGTAATGTTTGTCTCCTCTGAGTCATACAGGTTAAAGGATTTTTTATCAGACCCTTTTAGCAGTTTGTCCTCATTACCCTGTGAAGACATATCTTGAAGTGACAGGTTGTGCTCCAGATCATTCTGGTGAATTGAGCTCCTGTTCTTCTGAAGAGGGGCTTTGCCAGTAGCGTAAGCAATTGAGTCCCACAAGCTTTTTGCATGAGTTGTCTTTTGAGGCTCTGTTTCCAGGTTCTCCATTGTACCACCAGACTGGACTGTCATTCCTTTTACTGGCTTCTGCAGCTCTGGGATTTTTGTCACTTCCGTTTGTGCCAGAGCATCTTCTGGAGCTGCTGTGGCTTGGTGCAGCCATTTCAGATCTTCTGAGCTCACAGTACCATGGACCCTTCCACTGACACTCACCAAGTGTTCTCCAGGTGGGGTTGCTCCAAACCCTTCATCCTGGCTGATGATTTTTGACAATTCTTCGTCTTCCAGGAAGGACTCATAGGACACTGGCTCATAGTTCGTCTCTGGCAGAGAAGACATGGAAATATCACCTGGATTTGGCATTGCTCCTAAAAATGTTGATGTGCCATTGGAAGAGGGATCAGAAATCCTGCTGTTGCTCAGGACAGCCCCATGTTCTGTCAGGCACAATCTTGTCTTCTCTGTCTCATTTCTGGAAGAGGTGATGCTGTTCAGTTGCTCATTCACACATGACTTCTTTCTTTTAGAGAAGCCCCTGGGTTGGAATTCAAAGGCACTCTCCTCCCCATCGGGATACACATAATCTTCCCCATCAGTGTATTGTTCATACTGGCACTGTGAGACTGTGAACTTGGCATGCATCCCTCGGTCTCTGAAATCAGGATTTAGGCACCCCAGCGTCCAGACACCTGTCTCAAGAGAGGGCAAAAGGACACCATCAGCCCACTTCAGTGGGAAATTGGAACAGGTGTCATTCCCATGCTGCTCCCTTACTAGTGCAACCTATATTTTCAGGCAGCCTCTGGCTCATGGTAGTGATTCCATGCTTTTATAGTCTCTAGAGTGTCTTACAGGCAGACCCACAGAGCTGCTGGCAACATCAGAGCCTTACAAGTACCATCAGCAGGGTTGGTGTTTCCTGGCAGAGCTTAGTGAGCTATGCACACCACTGAGGGCTCCAAGTACAGCTTGGTGAGAGCAGTTAATGCAGTGAGAACCCATGGAGCCTCCAGCAGCAGCAGTCATCATAACCCACCCCCAAAGATATCCTGGTGCTGTCAAACACAGCTGTCTCCCAAAGACAGTCACCACATCTCTCCCACTGAATGAGAACGAAATGAGAGGCTGCCTCTCAATCACATCCCCAGCCAGTGTGTTTGCTCCCAGCAGAGAGGGTGAGATGTGAGATTTCTGGGCTCTGCTGCTGGAGAGAGCTGCCACCTGCTGCCAGCTGAGCTGCTACTCTGCTTCTGAGCAGCAGGCAGGAATCCGAGCTCAAACGGATGTGAGGCTTGGCTGGGCTGTAGAAAGCTTCCTGGGGTGTCTAGAAACCCTGACAGCTTGGCTCAGGTGCAGTGCTCATGACCATGATATCAGTTTTGCAACCACATGGTGGATCCTGTCTTCTCTGTGAATGAGGAAATGGTTTGACAGCATTGCTCTTGCCAGCACTAAGGAAAAAGTGCTGAGTGGGAGGAAATATAACTCTGAAGCAAATATTTTTTAGGACTTTTCTGTAGCTGCTGTTTCTGTCCTTGCAAAAGTCTGGAGATAAATGGCATGACCAGCAGCTGAAGCCACAGCAGGGACAGCACTGCCACTCCCCTTGACCTCGAGCTTGGAGCCAAGATTGCAAATGTCCACCAGGCTCATGTTACTGCAGGCAGCTTACTGGTTTGACAGCATGCATGACCTTAACACACCCTACTAATTAAGTAAAATGCCATAATTCAATTTATTTGATTTAATCTTAGAAAGATTTAATCACTGCCTCTCGCTGCTGTTCTAGCAGGCTGTGAATCCCTTTCCTCTCAGAACTTTCAAAAGGAATTGGGCACCAGAGAACTGGCTGGAGGTGCTCACTGATCTCTGCTGGCATGCCAAGCCCATGGTTTACAGGATAGTCCATGCTACTAACCTGGCTTTTCCAAACTCATTATGACTGTTTCTCCAGAAAATGGGAAAAGAGTAAGCACGTCCTCAAAGACCATGTTGCGCTTGAAGGTGTTTCCAGAGAAGAAGATGGAGAGGAAATCTGTTTGGGCCCCAACACTCAGGACATACCAGTACACAACGTCGTTCAGGCAGAGTTTTGTTTGGAGGTTGTCAAATACGAAGCCATTAATAGCTGGAAGAGGGCAGAGATGAAACATTTCAAGGGCAAATTCCTCCATGTCTGCTGAGCTGTTGTGTATTTCCTGCTCCTTCCCTGGGGTGGGGATGAGACCCTGTGTGTTGGGGATTTGCAGGGAGCCTCGGGCTGAGTACTCACTGTGCATTACATTGGAGGCATAAAACTGGAGGTCCTGGGTATCCACATGGGCTGCATCAGAGCAGAACCTCTTGATGTTCTCCTGCAGGTACCAGCTGTGGTTCTCATCGAAGACTGAAAACAGCACCAACTTCATGTTGTCTGACATTATCTGGAAAAGAGAGGGAAGAAATTATTCCTGGTCTGATCAGAGCATCTCTGTTGCCTAGTGTAGCTGTCTCAGTCTGGGTGCATGGAGAAGTTTACTGCTATTTCACAGGAGTTAGGGTGCAGATTTGAGGAAAAGAGAGCATGCAATTGAGGATGGGGAAGGCAGAGGCATTAGGACTGCTGGTAGGGTTGAAGAGAACAGGACAGACAAATTTGGGTGTACTTAAATATTTCACTCACCACAGTTATTCCAGCCTTTCAGCCTAGAAGTTGAGGCAACAAAGGAAAGACCCACCTGATTCCCCCTCTGATCCATGGACTTCTTGGAGCAGATGAGGAGGGGCCCAATCAGGCCTGAGGCTGTGTCTCGGACTGGGTCGATGGAGCTGTAGTAGAAACGGGTGAGGCAGCGAGGATCTGCCTCTGTTGGGCCATCCTCAGTGGTGAGACTCCAGCTGTAGGTGAATGACTGTCCAGGGGGAATAGGAATATCCTTCACATCTTTCTCTGGCAACACATAACCCAAGAGCAGACCAGTTATGTCTGGGCTGCTCCTGCAAGGGGTGATCTCACTTTTTAGAAGAGCTCAGAAAGGTTTCCTGACCACAGAAGCTGTAGAGGGAACCACCCATGCCCATCCTAGGATCCTGGTGGGACATGGGATGGCCTTGCACAAGTCATGGTCCTAGGAGCACAATAACAAGGGGTGAAAGCAGTTCTGGGAATGAAACCTGGAAAAAATAAACCAACCCCAGAGCAAAAACTACAAAGCTGCAAGAGGGACAGTCTAAATCATAGTGAACCCCTACACGAATGCAGGTCAGACAGAGCCCAGGGAATGGGGGCTGTAAATAAACTGCAAACAAAGGCAGGATCACCAGGATGGCTCCTGCCTCATCAGAAAGTGGAGGCCTCCAGGATGGACCAATTAACATGGTCCCAGCTCTCTGGTTAAGAATGCCCCTTCTCTAACGCATCATTGAAGCCCTCCTTAAAGACAGGGTTACCTGGCACCAATGGGAATGTGAACCTAGAATCATCATAATCCCTCGGATTATAGAGTTCAGATACATGGATGAATGGACAACCAGTCTTTCCACAAGCTTCCTGGCCCAGAAAAATGGCAGTAGCCAGGTGATATCCCAAGTTCCCATGGCCTGCCTTACCTTGTGAGGGTCTCATGGCATAGTAGGGCCTGACATTGGTGAGGCCGTGAGGGTAAATGTTGTAGGGTCGGCTGGCCAGATTCCTGAACACAATCTGAAATGAGGACAGGCAGCAGGAATATTTGGTGTTTTCTGATCACTGTAAGCCCTTGAAGCTGCTCTCAGTGTTCTTGCAGAGAGGGAAACACTGGACAGCACTGCCCAGGGGTTGGCTACCTGCCAGCAATCAACAACAGGGACCCAGACATGTCTGAGACCATAAAGTCAGAATACAAGAAATTACAGTTTCTCTGTGATGAGCCTATACTGTCCATTGTTCTGGGAATTGTCTGTTTTAAGGAGGACATGAAAATATCTGATTTATTAAAGAGAAAGTTGATGTCTATAGTCTTATTTACATATGAGTCAGAAGAGGACCATCAATCCAGAGGACCAGGACATTAAGTATGCAAAGCAATCAAGAGCTTTAAAGTGCTCCCCACTTCACTGGATGAAGCCCTTCCTTTATTTCTCTAAATAGCTCTGTCACATGCCCACAACTATACAGGGAACCCCAGGGAGGGAGCAGAAATGTGAAGCTGCTGGAAACCATCCCGTTCTTCCCAGCTGCAAACAAGTCAAGTGGCTGGGAGAGGCACTTCAGGAGACAAAAGTGACAGTCCCCAGTGCTGCAAGGTAACAGCAAACAGATGAAGAAGAGCAGAGGATGAGAGGACACTCCTGCCTTAGAAGAAGGTGCTGAATGTCATGTGTCTTATATAAACTCACACAGTTCCTAAGACACCTGCAACGAAGTCAAATCAAAGGGACTGGGCATCTTACTGAGAGGATTTACCTTTAGCTGCCAGTAAAATCTGCCTTTCCAGTGAACTTTGAACATTCCCAAACATGAGAGAGCACCTGAATGATTTAAGTCAGACCTTAGCCACAAGCCAAGAGCTACTAGTAGGAACAGCATCAAGCTCTGAAGTTTCCACAGTGGAAAGCTGCATTTCTCTTACCTTAAACTGATCTCCCACCTCCCCCTTGATGACAGGCCCCAGAATTCCCTTGTCCTGTGGATTGGACACCTTGCGCTTCTTGAAGGTTGCATCCTCATACTCCACAAACACCACTTTCTTATACTTTGAACCGATCCGCTGTGGGCCAGGCTCTAGGTACAGGCTTGCCATGTTTCTGCAGGCAAAGGCAGAGAAAGAGCAAGTGGGCACATGCAGGACACTGTCAGAAACAGAGCAAAGACCCGTCATCCAAGGACCTGGCAGATGGTTGAGAAGGTCACCAGGAGAAGGGACTGATTCCAGAGGCCTTGGTGACAGAGACAAATGCCCTGGAGACAAATGTCTCTGTAGGGCACTTGGTAAAATGGAGGAAAGCCAGGTCCTGCCTTCCCATGGCCTCCCCACAACCATTCTTGTCCTGCATCCATACTGTTAATGCTAATAAAGAAGAACAAAACTGTCCAGGTTGGGCAAAATGAAAAGTAATTTCTGTGGAAAAGGGGAAGAGCTGGCAGGGCTGCCTTGAGGAGCAGCCTCACGAGCACACATGCCCACTCTCACCTGTCCAGAGACACTGGCTTCACAGGGGCATAGTCCCAGTCCATTTCCTCAGCTGCAATGTAGTAAGTCCAGGTCATGGGCTTGTCTTTGGCAAAAGAGCGCACTTGGATCACGTGATAAATTTCCTCATCTTCCTCAAGGTAATCCAGGTCCTCTGGCTCATTTAACAGCTTCCCCATCTTCAGCAGGCGTTCCTCAGGACACTCCTCCACCTTCACAAAGGCCTCCATGCCAGCTGGGTTTAGACAAGCCAGGCAGAAAGGGTCACACTGATGTGACAATACAGGCAGGCACTCACCCAGGCCCTGCCTGGGAGAAATCTTCTCAATTACTGCTCCCATCAAATGGGCCAACATGGATCAACCCATGCCATCTGGTATGGGCCAGACTGCAGGTGGATGTAACACCAGGGAGCAGGAGGGGCCTTGGAGCTGCAGCACTGCACAGAACCCTGAGCCCATGACCCATCCCCTGAACTGCTTTTCCCCTGAGCTCTTGGAAAATAAGGTTACCTTGCTGATGGGACAGTATCTGGCAGAACATCCGAAACCAGCCAGCTGTTCCTGGCATGGTCTGGGCTGTGAGATATGTAGCAGGGGAGATTTCTAGGCTGCTGAGACGGTGGCTTCTCACCAGGAATGTGTGGCCTTCAAAGAAGATGGAGTGGACTTCTGGCCCAGAGCCCAACCCGATCACATGCCAGTGGACCTGCTTCTTGAGGCACAGTGTGAGACCTGCCAGGAGACAAGGAAAGCACCCAGGAGTCAGCACTGTGTCCAGCCCTTGCCCCCACTCTTGGTGCCACAGACTCAGTGTCTGACATATGCTGATAGAGTCCCTTGCTCCTGTGCTGACTTCAAGCTGGAGAAATTACACATGGATGTGGACTGTCTGAGCAAAACAGAGGCACAGGTCACATCATCCCCTTGAGATAAGATTAGATTTACAGACTAGGGGACTTTGGGAGGGTTGCTGGTAAGAGCTCACAGTGGGATGCAGTGGAAAAAGAGAGAGATGTGCTCCTTGACTCTATAAATAGGAAGATTGGGTACCCAACAGGAGAGTCATTTGTCTGATCACATTGGCAAGTGATACCGAAGTGTTGCATCTGGAGCAGGGCTCCAGCACGTCCTCAGCAGTAGCTGAAATACCACAAAGGGCAGAGAGGGGTCACCAGGATTATTTGAGTGCTGGAGAAAATTCCTTCCTCAGAGACACTCAAAGAGCTCAGTGTGCTTAGGAAATGGGAAAGAACTTGACTGAATTGTAAAAATACTTTCCTGGGGAGAAATTGATATGTGCTGAAGGGCTCTGTAATCTAGTGGGGAAGTTCCTGGAAGCTGAATCCAAACAAAGTCGAATACAGAGTTAAGAGCTTGGTTTTGGCAGAGTGCAAAGGTGACTGGAACAGATCCCAAGGGCCTGGGAGGAAACTGGGTGGAGGTTCCATCCTGAGGCCCTCAGCTTTCCATTTCCAGCTCTCCATCAGACACCTCTCAGGCAAGGTCCTGCATCTAGGGAAGGGGATGCTGAGCGGAGGCAGATAACTTCTCCAGGAAAAACCCACTGTGCAGAGATAGTGATTGACCATGAGGCTTCCTTAGCTCTTAACCTCTACGAACCCATCAGAACAGGGAATTCAGGGGAGTTTTGCTTTTGCCTTTTACTAGAGAATGGCCAGACCCAAGTGGGAGGTTTTAGGATGTGGTTAACCAAAGTTGTTGCTGGTAATTACTCTCCTGACAGTGTTTCCCAGTTTGCCGTGGAGATTCCTCACTGTCGGGCAGCTCTGGATCTTTTCCCAGGAGAACACCAGAAAATAGCAACCTTTGTGTTTGCTGAGCTCAAACCCAGCCTTTTCTTTTGCTCTTCTGAAGGAGTCTGAGAGAAGACCTTATCACTAGCTGCACTAGAGTAGTTTATGTCAGATACTGGGAAAAATTTCTTCACTGAAAGGGTTGTCAAACACTGGAACAAGCTGTCCAGGTATTTAAAAAGACTTGTATATGTGACACTCAGGGACATGGTTTAGTGGCAGATTTGACAGTGTTAAGTTTACATTTGGACTTGATGATTTTAAGGGTCTTTTCTAACCTAAATGATTCCATGGTTCTATTCCCAAAATCCTATGGAGGTGTTTTAGTGAGAGCTAAATACTACTTCCAGCCTTGTTCACAGGGCTGCAAAAGATAAAACTCTGTTACCAGCATTATTCTTGGAGACCTCCAAGGAATTCAGCTGCACTTGGCAACACAGACAGCTGGAAACAGCTCCTGACCTGCTGTAAATGGGAAAGGCAGATCAAGGAGCTGAAATACAAGAGTCCCTCTGAGGTGAACACAGCCTAACAGATCCATCACCTGGAAACTCCTCTTGATCTCTTTTCTTACATCCTTTCCCAAGCTACCTCAAGTCTACAGACCTGGCTCCACCCCTGCTCCTAGCAGCTCCTGTGCCCCCCATCCCTGTGCCCGTCCCACCAGGACCCACCAGGCAGTGAGCCATTGATGTAGCCATTGATGGTGTGCAGCTCTGTCCTGTTGTGAGCCTGGGGCTGAGCAGCTCCTGGGGAACCCTGCTCAGAGTACCAGCTTTTTCCTGTGGAGAGAGGAGAGTGCAGTCAGTTTTCACTTGAGAACATTTCAGAGTAAAAGTAAACCTTCTAGGGAGGTCAGATGTGTGGTGCCTGTGGAAATCCACAGCACACTCGGACATGGTTCTGCATGGGTGTGGGGGTGACCACTACACATGACAGGGAGTGACTCCCCTCTAAACCTGTGTGATGAGAACAAGGCCAGGGCATGGGGTGGGATGGCAGAGCTGGGGGGGCTGCAAGCTCCCTGCACCTGGGGAAGAGGAGGAGCAGTATTGCACCAGGAGCACACTGGCTTGGGGGACTGCACAGGCTTAAACCCTTGAGGGGGGTTTAAGCAAATGCCCCAGACCTGTCTGAATGTAGGGTCTGACAACACTCATTCAGCAATTACCTTCATCAAACACTGCAAAGAGCAGCACAAACTCTTTCTGCAAGCCCTCATTCCCATCACTCGCCAGGGTCCCTGCAAAATACAATGAGATGGATTTTTTTAAAGTTGAGAAAGCACCACCCAGAGAATTCCCTTTGTGCTCTTCAAGAACTGGTAAACCAAGGCCAGGTTGTGGTTTGCTTTTTGTCATGTCTCACAATTGCAATAGCCTTGCTTCCACTCTTGCAGTCCCCAAAAATCCATGGTTGAGAGGCAGCTGCCCTTAGAAGGTATCAAAAGGTCAGTTTGTACTGCCTCCTCTTAGACCTTTGCTCAGTGGAGAAGCTGCTCCTGGTGAGTCACTGGAGCCTGCAGACAGTGCCCAGTCATTTCCAGTGACTCTAGAGGGGTCTGGACAACTACCTCCAGGATATGTCTCAGCCAGGGATGACAAATCTTACTCCAGTCACATCTTCTTGTACCTTGTGGTGTCAGGATTTCAAGACTGAACCTCAGGAGCACTTTCATTGAGCACAGCTCATGGACTCCACTGCCATGCTCAGTCTCAGGAAGGCATCTGTGATTATTCTGCTTTTCAATTAATGGTTGCATGTGGCCTGTCCCCACCCTGTGGTGTCCTTACCAGGTCGGCACACGAGCAGGGCTCCAATCAAACCAGAGTTGATGTCCTTCACACTGTTGGTGTTGGAGGAGTAGGAGTGGGTCAGGCACCTTGAGTCATCATCTGTTGGGCCCTGGTTTTCCTGGATTTCCCAGACATATGTGTATGTCTTCCCAGGATCCACCCTGTCCCCCTCCTTCTCTGGCTGGCTGGTCTCATCCTCATACCCTGCTCCTAAAACCAAAGAAATGGCCAGATGTCACTGAAGTTCATCCCCAGCATACCATGGCTACAGAAATGTCCCTTCCTCCAACCCAGAACACAGCCCCTTTCCATCCCAGGGGAGTGAGTCCCACTGGCAGTGAGTAGTCTCAGGGCAGTAACAGAGCTGTGCCAGACTCACATGTTGGGCTGTGCACCCACCACCTACCCTGAGGTTGGACAGCACAGTCTTCCTTGCCCTAAGCATCCAACCTTAGGTTTAATTTGTGTATTACCTCTATAACTGATATAGGTTTGCTGTGCACTGTTTGCTCAGCTCATTTCTGGGCTGGCCATGGTCATGTTGCTCCCCCAGGCTAGGCCATCTCTGTGACCATCTGTCCTCACAGAGGGACATGAATAGCAGGGTGAGGGAGGGATGCACATCTGGCAGGCAGGTGGCAGAGCAGGAGGTGCTACACAGGACTTGCTGCACCTGATGTTGCCCAGCTCACCTTCCGACGCCTTCCAGTAGGACACCCCCACAGCATGGAGGCTGTATGGGCGGGAGGCCAGGTTTTTAAACGTGATGACCACTGTGTCATAGACTTCTGCTCGGATGGTGGGCCCTAGAAGACCTGAAGGGCATAAGACAATGAGGTCAGGCAGCTGGGCGTCAGGCAGCTCACACCCTGCCAGAAGCCCCAAAGGGTCCTGACTTTCCACAAGCCCAGTTAGTGGTTGTCCCTCATACAGCACAGCAGCATCAACTGCATCAGTTCCAGCAAGGCTCTCTGCATCCCCAGGAGCTCTGCCATACCAGGATCCACCCAGGTGTATTCCTGCTCCTGGCTGAAGAGCACCCAGCGCCCAACTCAGGATGAGTTTGGTGGCTGTCAAGTATTGCTGCAGTTCCCCATGCTGCAGGTGCTTCTTACCCATCCATGCTGGCTTGAGCCTGGGCTGTGTGAATGAGGCATCAAGGTACTCCACAAAAACAGCTTTCCTGTACTGGGGAGGGACACCGGCTGGGGGGGGACGTGGGCCTGCATGCCCCAAAATGCTGCAGGAGGAAGAAAAAGCCAAGGCTGATTGCACAGACCCATGCATACATGGTTAACAGCCATCCTCTTCCTCCCCTCCCCTTCCCACCAGCTTGCTTGCTGGACCCCCAGGGATTGATCACCCTGCTCTGTCCTTTGGATTTCCTGACAGCTCCCAGGTATGATTGGAAATGTTTTGCTTAGCATACAGATGACAACAGGGCAGTGATTACTGTTGTGGTGTTAGTCATGATGGAAGAAGACAAAGGCCATACCCAGATGCAGCTGAGACAGGGCATAGCAGCAGCCATTGCTGTCAGTCTCCTGCCTCATGCCTTGTCCAGCTTCATGTTCCCCTGGCAGCAGAGACACAGAGCACTGGCAGTGCCATGGTGCCCTCTGCCCTGCAGCCACCCCAATCCCAACCCCAGAGCCTTCAGGTGTGGCAAACAGATCATATCACGTGTAACTCACATCCTCACCAGCTGCCCCCCCCAGGAAAGAGACTGTGGCTGCTGGCAGGTAGTGACAGTTTGTTTTGTGTCTGAGCAATGTCCTCATATTTGTTTATTTTCTGCCCAAAAATGGGATTTACACTTCATAACAGTAAGGTAAAGGAGCCTTGAATGTATTTCACACCTCACTTATCTCTGCTGGCAACTTTTGATCTGTAAAAAGCGTAACAAATTCATTTCCCAGAAGTAATCAAGCATTTATCAGAATAACAAAGGTGTGAATTTATTCAAGGATTTTAGAGGCTGACGTATCAGCCTCAGGACTAGCACCATTTCCAGTAACCAGCCTTGTTTTGTTTGGAGCAAAAGCCAGGTGGTATTTTCTTCCCACTGAAGAAGCAGGGAAGGTTGCTGTCCTGCTCTGACTAAGCCTTCATTCGAGCAGCATTTCCCTTTGCGACTCTTCCTCAAACGGAAGAGGAAGGAGACAGAGTGACTCAAATTTAGGAAAGGCAATGCACACTCACCCCCACAACACTGGCTGGAAGCCACCTGCAGCTGGAGGGTGCTGTGGGGAGAGCAGCGTCCACTCTCCTCAGGGGCAGAGCAGGATGGGAGCCCATGAAAACCCCACAGGCACCCAGATCCTATAACCCCATGTCCAGGCTGGCAGGAAGTCCTCAACAGGCATGGTCCCAGTGAGCAGAGTCACTGCATTCAGCTGGCTTTGCCCATGAACCATTATCATTCCTGGCTTGATGGCAGTGGGGTCCAGCCAGAGCTTTACTCTCCAGCCTGTCCCCACACTGGGAAGTAGCTGAGCTGCAGGGTTGCTGGCACTCAGCTGTTCACTCTCAGGAAGTTGTGCCTTAATCTCTAGCTCACAGAAAGCCCAATTTTGAGAATGCAGCCCTGAGATATGATGGTCTGGTCCTGCTAATTCTGCAGTAAACAAGGCAGAAATCCTCTGGAGCCAGAGGGATTTTGCTGGCATGCAGGGGCACGGCTGGGAAGGGACTTAGTATAAAAAAGGGCTTAGTGCTGGGTCCCAGTCCTGGCAGAGCAGAGACCACAGGAGACAAGCAGATGGAGTTCAGCCCAGGGATGTCTGACCAAAGTTCTTCTGGCCAGTCCTCTGTAACTGGGGTCCCTGCGAACTTCCTTCCACAATGGCAGCTGAAGCTGAGGCAGGCCGATAAGTTTCTGGCACCTGGGATCAGCATTGTTAGCCACACTATCTGTTCATCTCTTGGAGCTGGGAGACATCCTGCATTGCCAAAACACTCAGACATGGGCTGCTGCTACGTGTCCACCAGCTCCATGTCCAAGCTGAGATCCCTGGGGCCACTGCAGGATGTGCTGGTCCTGGCTCTGACCCTGCTGGTGGGGTTGTGTTTGGGAGGAAGAGAAACTGAAATCATGGGGAAGGTGTGAGCAGCTCTGGCCTGGTGTGTTGTAGCCCATTAATTTGACAGAGCTTTCTACAAACATGTCAGAGAAACCCCTGGATACATACAAGGGGTTTGGAGATGCCAAACCTACATGGAGATGCACCTTTGGGAGCTGCCATGAGATGCTGGTACACTGAGGGAGAATGTGTGGAGCAAAAGGCACCACACACACAGCTCAGAGACAGCCCAGCTCCAGGGGCAGTTCTTCCTGCCTGGTTTACTCCTGCATATCCAGCCTGGCTATTTTCCTATTCCCTCCTCTATTGCAGGGAACTGGGGTGAACTTGTGGGGCCAGGGAAAAGGCACCATCGTTCAGCTGGGAATAGCCACGACAAGCAAGCCCTGGTTCCTATCACAGCTTCCCCAGGAGCTGCACTGACCGGGAGTTCGCTGTGTCTCCAGGCTGGAAAACACCAGCAAGTCCCTCTGAGACAGCCAATGTTATCTTCCCCCATTTTAGAGAAGGACAAGTGACCTCACACTGCCTGCCAGTGGCCCACTCATCCCCAGTCAGGGTCAGCTCCCTGAGTCACTCCAGGGTCAGAAAGAGTGCCCGAGTGCATCATAAAGCCAATGCTGAAATGGAAAGTCACAGCGCTGAATTAACAGTGTGAGTGAAGTCATCATCTCTACCATAGCCTAATGGATCTGAGGGCAACATCAGTGAAAGCAGGGCAGGGGGAATTGGTAAGATGGGGCGTGCTGGGTGCAATTTTCCTACTGAATTGATCAAAAGGGGGAAAACCAACATAACTGGGATACAGTGACTACAGCAGCTAGTCAGGCTGACCTGGCTCATCCCTAGAGCTTGGCTTCCACTGCCTGACCACAGCTCTTCACTGCTCAGGCCACTGTCAGTCTGAGATGGGATCATGGGCTCACACCACCTCAACAGAGAGTCTGGGGAAGGGGATAGGGAAACAAGGCAGAGGGAGTGGGCACATCTTGATCCACAGGGGGTGTAGCAATCCAGCTCCATTCTCCATGCTAACCTCAGAACGTTCACAACCATGCATGCCCAAGCCAGCTGTGTCTTCAGACAAAACCATCCTGTTGCCTGAGCAATGCAACTCCCTTTTTTCCTTCCTACTTCAAAGTACACAGGCAATACCACCATGCCTTCCTCCTTCTTGCCACTGTGCATGAAAACCATTCTTTGCCCAAACACTACAAATTATTTTCATTTCCTTAAGGAAAAATTCCAGCCCCAGCAATGTAATGTACACAAAGATACAAATAACAAAATCTGGATTTTATGGGGGGGCAGCCACAGTGTAAAGCCTTTGCTACTGTCAGGGGGGCACAGCCAACCTTCCTCTGCAGTGCCAGGCAGTTACAGGTGCCTGTCTCCCTTCACACTTCCCTAAAGCCCCCAGAATGCAGAGCAGAGAAGAAAGCACAGGTGGAAAATCAGCTCATGGCTCCTAGCACAGACTTTAAAGGGTCCTAGGCATATGGCATTAAAACACTGCAGAACAGTGATGCAGAACAGGTATTCATCTCTCTCTCTCTCAATCCACCTGTCCCTCATCAGGGTTGCACTTAGTGACTCCCCATCACACCACCCCTTCCCAGCTCTACCAGCAGCTCAGTGCACCCACCTTGCCCTGTTGCCCCCATGTATCTGCCTGCCTGGAGCCAAGCTCACAGTGCCACATGCCAGGGTGGGAGAACACCCAGGGGAGGGTTCTAGAATTGCAAAAGGAAGAGCTTTACCCTGCAGGCGCTTGCAGCACAGACAGCAGGTCGCTGTGTGTGTAGTCCCAGGCGGTTTCCACTGCAGCAATGTAGTATCTTCTCACTTCACTGATGCCCTCCTCAACCAGGCAGAGGAGCAGGAGGCTGCACAGGGCTCCCACCAGCACCATGCCTCCTGACAGGGAACTGCTCTGACTTCAGGAGGAAAAGTGAAAAGGAAGGAATGAGAAAGGAAAGAGGAGAGAAAAGCCTTTATCTTCTCAACCAGCTGTTGTAATCCACCGGAGATGATGATTTAAAGCCAGCACCCACAGACTCGCTTGGAGCACTGAAAGAGTTTCTCAAAGGTGTCAAGAGGGGAATCGCTTGAGCAGGTTTGTGCAAAGAGCAGCATATGAATGATGGAATCTCCTGCTCTTCCTCTGGTAGTGGCAGGAGGAGAGGAAAAAACAAAAGGAAAGGGAGGGCAAGCACAGCAGTAAGTTCCGCTGCAGGACCCAGCTGGCTCAGTGTCCTGGCTCCTGTCTGGGAGCAAGATGAGGAAAGGGAGGGTTGCAGAGGCAGACGAATTTAGGTGTGGTCTTTGCCTGGTCTCACCTTCTCTGTCAACTATGAAGAGAAGGAGAGCGGGTTGCCAGGGATGCAGATGTACACTCGTCACTTATCCCTGTCTCTGGGATGCCTGCACCCCAAACAGTGATGATTTGGCCACACAACCTTGCCTCAAGCGACATAGGAGGGAGTGGTTTAGGATGATCCCTCAAGTCTTCTTCCCACCAGCTGCTCCTCTTCTCCCAGGGTCCTGCAGGAGAGGTCAGAGAAGATGCACATAAATGTTTTTGCAAATTTCTTTCACTTTACTCATAAATATTCAATCTCTCTTTTTAAAAGCCCATGAAATGCCTCCCCCCTCATCAATGCATACACGTGTGCTCAGGCACACACACTACCACGTGGTTGTCCCTTGGCTCACGAAGGCAGGAAGATGAGGAGGAACGCCCTGTATGGTCCCAACATCCCCTGGATGAGTGAGGTGGGGAAATGTCCCATAAATCATGTCACAGGGCAGCAGGAGTGCAAGAGGGGCAGTGACCCCTTTGGTGACAGTCCCAGTGTGTGCAGAAGCATCCATGTGACAGGTTTTGGTGATTGAGAAACAGAGGTATGCAGTGAAGACAGTGGAGGGATGGGCTTCTGGGGTCTCACAAAAATCCTCAGCACAGGACTGAAACTGATTCCCCCACACCACCCACCTTGCTCCTGGGGAGGCAAAGAGTGAGTGAGAAACATTTTCTCTGGCTTGTACACCCACAGTTGGCTCCATGACTGTGGACAACAGTCAAGAGGACAGAGGACAGTCAGGAAAAGCATCCCTTGGGGGCTGCAGTGGCAGCAGGCTGGACACAGTCAGAAATTAATGTTTGTGACACTGGCAATTCCTGAATTAACCACTTTCAGCTACTGGGAGGCAGCTCCAGGTTCCTGGCCCAGAAAAATAAGAGTAAACCTGAGAGACAAGGTCTAACCTAGGGGGTCAGAAAGAAAATATTATCAAGATACTCAGAGATGTGGGAAAGGGAATCCAGGTAGTAAAACTGGAAGTAACTTGGGGAGGGGTCCCAGATCCTGGCCTTATCTGCACACAGTGGCAGCTTTGTGCAGGCACACGAGAACCAGTGTGGAGCAAATCACACCAAGGACAAGTGGACATCAAGAGGGATCCCAGCTCCTCCTTGGCCCAGCATGCCAAGGTGGACCCCACATGCCCCAGCAAGAGAAAGCATGGTCCCAGCCAGTGGGTGCTGTTAACAGCTGTGGAGCTTCCAAGGGCTCTGCAAATCCATGTGGGAGCCTCTGCAAACTGTCAGAGTCACCCGTGGCTGGGCCAGGCCACAGCTGTGCCTTTGAGAAAGCTGCAGAGAGGCATTGGTATTCCAGTCCTGCCTAGGGCTCATCCGTCTATCCCCAAGGGCACTGTCCTCCTCTGCAAATGTGATGGAAAAGCCACAACAGGCTCCTGCCATGGAGACTTCCAGAGAAACATACTTTGCCAGAGCCAAGGACACATGCACACAGAAAGCGCTGTTTTTTCCCCTGAAATGTGCAGTTCTAAGAAGAATAACACATTGGAGCAGATAAAAATTAAAATAAAACTCACACACACAGGGACCCCCAGGGAACAGCAGTGCAGCAGGGCTGATGCCATCAACACCCCTGAGTATCCAGGAAATCCATCCCTGATGGATCTACCCTAGCATCAGAGTAGAAATACTGACATAGAAAAGGTTCCAAAACTAAACCTGCTTTCCTCTGCTGGATTTCCCTTCAGTAAGTGGGTCAGTGGAGCATTTCTGCTTTCTCTCTTGTTCCTCACATCAGAGGCATCTCTGAATGAGTCAGGCAGCAGAAGCACTCACTGGAAGATCCCATGGACTGGTGAGCTCAGCCTGGCCATGGTGGCTGGAAGGTTTTGGTGGTGCCAGGAGGGAGAGAAAGCCTTTGAGGTGGGAAATGGTGTTTCTTGCCTGTGCCTCCAAAGCTGAACACCAGGAAGGTACCTGGCAGGGAGCTGCAGTGGCTGTGGGCTGCTGAGACACTACTGCTGGGTTCTGTCCTTGCACCCACCACCCACTCTTGTGCCACCCACTGCACCAGGTTGTGCCTAACCCCACTGCACAGGAGCCCCCAGCCCTGAAGCACCTCCACCTTGTCAGCCCAGATCCTTCTCTCCTGCTGAGTGCCTGCACCAGATGAAGACACACATGTGCTAGGAAAGATGAGGCCACGCTTCAGCTGTCCAGGCCATCAGACGCTCTTGGGATCATGTGTGCAGGAGAGCCCACAGCTGGAGGTACCAAAGGAGACCTGCCTGGCACCAGGGCATGAGGGCATCCCTTTGCTCAGGGCAGGGGAGACAAAACCAGGGACATGTGCTGCACAGGAATAGAAGCCTGTCATGTACCAGACATGCTGGAGACCCCAGTGCCACTGGACATTGGTGTTCAGATTGGATATCTAGAGGGCAACTTTCCTCCAGCCATCTCTTCCCCAGTCACATCCTTTCCTTCCGTGCCCAGGGAAGTCTGTCCTATCATTTTGGTCTGACTGCGTACACACAGCTCCAGCCAGTTCCCCCTAATCAGGACAGTGCAGGAAACACATGGGATATTGATGCAGTTCCCAACATGTCCCAGCCTACGTGCAAGGGGCAACGAGGTGCTGGGATGTTTTTTAGAGGGATGTCCTCATCAGTGCAGATGAATGCTGCTGTTAGTTCCTAGAAGCGTTTAGTTCCTAGAAGAGTGCTTGCTCCTCTATCTCTCCCACACCGCCTGCACTCCTGCTCCGACTCATACACTGCTTTCCATTAGCCCCAAATAAGGGTCAAGTCTCCTCTGTCACAATCTCTCCATGAGACTTTTTTTCTTTTTTTTTTTTTTGCTTCTTGTGTCTCAGGATTTCCATCTTTGCTACACCCTGGGCAGCTGCATCCCCAGCTGGGAATTAGGTGGCATTTGTTCTACAGGAGCTCAGGTGAGTAATGGCCCAGAAATCAGAGGTGTCATTATTTCAGAGGAAATAGTAAAACGTGTTCCTGCCATGCAGCATGTCCAGGCTGCCCAAATCGGCTCCGGGGCAGAGGCATAACAAGCCACAGCTGGGTGTGCTGGCTGAACGCACTGCAGCATTCAGGATCTACAGGCTGCTTCCATCACCCCTCAACTCCAGGTGCTCCAGGTGCTCATCTGCCCAGAATGCTGCTGGGTTTGGAGTCCTTTAGACAAATGGCAAAAAGCACTGTTTCTGCGCAGGGACAGCTCGCAGCCAAACAAGAGCTCCCATGTCAGAGGAAGCAAACCACCACGGGCTTTAGGAAGCTCTTTATCGCTCCCTGGATGCCGCTGCTGCTGCACACCCCATACGGCGACCCGAGGAGCCGCTCCGGGACGGGCGATGCTGCTGCAGCAGCACAGGAGACCTTCCAGAGGGGAGCACCGAGGGCAGCGCTGACGGACAGCCGAGGCCCGGCCGCGCTGCACCCTCCCGCCTCCTCTCCCCGAGTGCTCCTCTTCCCTCCCGCCCCTCTCCCCGTGTCCGCCCATCTCTCCGCCCCCGGCCCGCTCCCCTCCGTCCCTCTCTCCCCTCAGCCCTCGCCCCCTCCCGCGCGCTCCCGCTGACGCGCCGTGCCCGCGCCTGCGCGGAGCGCAGCGGCGTCATGGCGGTGCCGGGCGGAGGTGGGCCGGGCCGGGCCGGGCCGGGCTGGCCAGGGATGGCTCGGGGCGCGGGTCTCCCCACTCCTCTCTCCCTGGCAGTGGGTGCCTGGCTCACCCAGCTCGGCATCCACCCTGCAGAGCGCGGTGTCGTTCTCTTTGCACCGCGCGGCGGCGGCTGCCGGGGTCTGGCCCCTCTTGAGGGCCCGAGGGGGCGGCTCCGGGCATGGGCCCCCGGCCCCAGCCGCTCTGAGAGGGGCGTCCTCGAGGGGGTGAGCGGTCCCGGGTACGGGGTCCCGGAGGCCCTGGGAGGGGGCTGAGGGACCTGGGAATTCCCAGAGACCGGGGGAGTGCCAGCCCCCGTGAGCTGTGTGTCTGGGCAGGGCTGCTGTGCCCCTGGGGAGGCACCGGGCATCTGCAGGGGGCTATGGTACGGTAGTCCCAGCACTGAGCCTCTCCAGGTGCCTGCAGGTGCGAAGGACGACACATTCAACGTGCTGGACCTGGCGGAGTACACCAAGAACCGGCCCTGGTGGCGCAAGATCTTCGCCCCCAACTCGGGGTCGAGCGCTGAGAAATACAATGTGGCCACGCAGCTGGTAATCGGAGGAGTCACAGGATGGTAAGATGTGCCGGCGTTGCCCTTGCTGCTCGTGGCAGGCGCTGGCTGGGTCTTTGGTGTCACACTGACAGGTGCTGGTGGTCATGTGGCAGTCATTCAGAGAAGGCGGGTGCTCAGCCTGCCGTCCCCTGGCACGATCTGCTGAGGTCTGGGAGGTCTTAAATGCTGTCTATAACTTGAAGAACTGAGACTGTCTTGAAGGGAGGAAAATTGCATTGGTCTGTAATTATTTTTAACTTCTGGCAAAAAGTGGTGCTGTTGAATTAGGACAGGCAGATATGAATGAACCCCTTGAAGCAAAGATGCCTTACCCACTGGAGGTGGATGTGCTTCAGGCATCTGCATGAAAAACTTCCTGGGATCAAAGTTCCCGGGCTTTCCTGTCACTTGTAGCTGGGACCAAGTGTGGCTCTATTTGCAGCTTCATTCCCACAGCACTGTTTGAGTTGAAGATTTTGTGTAATCACTTCTTTGCCTCTTATCATGGCCCTCGTCTTCATCTGGCAATAGGGTAATTATTTAGCAGTGTATGACAAAGCTTTGTCTTCTCAGAGAAGTGTGACCT
Source organism: Cinclus cinclus (assembly GCF_963662255.1). Taxonomy (NCBI): domain Eukaryota; kingdom Metazoa; phylum Chordata; class Aves; order Passeriformes; family Cinclidae; genus Cinclus; species Cinclus cinclus. Next base: position 3,994,404 of record NC_085060.1, read on the forward strand.
GGCCACCTCTCTTGTGTCTTCACTAAGTGTGTTCAGAAATGGGTAAAGGCAGGTTGCTGTGTTGTTTGCAGTACTCATAAGGAAACCACATTCTAAGGAAAGTGTGGTTTGGGTGGCACAACACCCCAGCTTGTGGCTGCATGACTGAGCAATGGGGTGGTGCTGGCTGCAGTTCTGGTAGCTGCAGGAATGTTTTTCATGTTGAAAGCAGGTAACCCATTTTGGAGACCAATATAGCCTTAGATCACTGCTGTGTGCTTGTTCCATCATTTTTCTCTTCTGAGAAATGAAAAGGTAAAGTAGGTAGTTGTTTACTGCTTACTTTACAAATAAGTAAGAAGGAGGCTTGTGATTGGCTCCCCATGCTCTGTCATGGAGCAGCACATGTGCTTCCTAATTTCCCCTCACAGATGATACCAGTTAAAAAAAAACCAAACAAACATCAAAACATAAAATCATTTGTTGGTTTTGGTGAAGTACCAGGCTTCTGGTTACTCTTCTGGGAGAAGGATGAGTTGAAGAGATAAGAATCAAATTGAAAAAGGCGGGAATGAGACAGCACAAAGTGAAAAGCTATAAAGCATCAGTTTTGGTTGGGTGCAAATCCTTCTCTCTGGTTGCACACAGGTTTCTTCTGCTGTTTGTCAGGCTGTCTCCAGTCTTGGGTAACTCCTGCTAAAGGCAGCCTTGCCTGTGGGAAAGCATAATGAGTAGTGGGTGTGGTGTTTCATTGTCCTGACTGAATCCTGGTTGATTTGTAGGTGTACTGGATTCATCTTCCAGAAAGTTGGAAAGCTGGCAGCGACAGCAGTGGGAGGAGGCTTTTTCCTACTTCAGGTGTGTATGAACAGCAGTCCAGGCTTTCTGAGAACTGTGCTGCTGGGGACAAAGGTCTCTCTAGGAAGCACTGCCTGTTGGGATATATGGGGTCAGTCTGTCCCTCTGCTTTGGGCTTTGTGTTGCTGTGAATGTCAGAGGTGTGTGTTCTCCAGGGCACAGGCATGCAGCAGCAAAGCAGGCTCATGTGCATAAACTCCAGGATTGCCAGTGCACATCCACTGATGATCTGCTACCCAAGGCCAGGCCAAAGGCACAGAAGAGCTGTTACTGCAGGTGCACCTGAGTGGAGCATGAGTCAGCCTTCAGCTGCAGTGAGCCATGTTTCTGCTGCAGGACAGGCTAACACACTGAGTCTGTGGCTGTGGACATAGTGTCCCTGGAGGAATAGCCCTGGATGTCAAGAAGGATTTATCTGTGTCTGTGATATACTTCCTGCCAACCTGGCTTCCCAAGGAGTCCAGCCAGCACAGATGGGGCTCACTGTAAAGCACTGGGGAAGAGGAGAGAAAGGAGATCTCTCTGTGTCCTCTAGCACTTCTGGTGGTTTCCAAGAGCCCTGGCATTGAGGGAAGCTGTTTGGATGTGTTCATGTATCTGGAGCAGGTAGAGCAGCTGTCAGGCCTTGTTCAGCTCTCACCTGTTTGCTTCTCAGGCAGACAGGTCTTGTGTGTGACTCGTTCTCCCTGGCTCTCCTGGTTCTGCTTGTTCTGCTGAAAGTCAAAAGCTTGCTCTGGGCAGAGGGAGTTCCACAGCTGAATCACCCTGAGCACATGAAACTGTTTGAGAGGAATGGGCTATTAATAGCTGTGTCCACCCACAGCAGCAGGAGAACTGCAGGGAGTCCCAACAATATCCGTGGCAGTTGCATGGGGGAGGTGTTTTACAGTGGGGAAGAGAGGCTGAAGCAGGCTAAGCTGAAGAGTATGCCCAGCTGTTGGGGGATTACTGTGGGAGACAGATGTTGCAGAACACTTGACACAGATCCAGGGGTGGTGGTCTGCCCAGTTTTTAAGTCAGTGTATCCACTGGACCAGTCAGTAGGAGGTGGTTATGGTCAGGGAAGGTGGGTGACCAAGGGATCTGTTTAGCCATGGTCATGCAGGACTTCAGGAACTTTTTTCTAATCCTCAAAACTCTAGATTGCAAACCACACGGGATACATCAAGGTGGACTGGAATCTAGTACAACGGGACATGAACAAAGCCAAGCAGCAGCTGAAATTTCACAGCAGTGGTAATAAAATGCCTCCAGAAGTGAAAAGCAGAGTGGATGAGGTGAGACAGCTCTCTCAGGGCATGTGCTGGAGGGACAGCAGAAAACAGGATTGACTCCTGAGCTGTTAAGGATGTCCAATTGTGCAAATACAAGGAGGGAATTCTTGCATTACAGCAAAATGGGAGAGATGGCAAAAGCTATGGATGTTGTCTACCTAGAGTTTAGGAAGACAGTTTTCCACAGCATTCTCCTGGAGGAGCTGACTGCTCATGGCTGAGCAGGGTGAAGATGTGGCTGTGTGCTGATGCAGCTGGGGGGCAGGGGGGAGGTTGTTAGGTGGGAAGTTTTCCCAAATTTGAGCAGTGGCATCCCTGTGAGCATCACTTGCCTCGACAAACAGTCTGAGGGATTTCTTCTTAGTGGGAGGGTCAGTGGGTGGCCTGATGTTATTGAACACTGTTGTCTCTCCTCACCCCTGCTTAGGTGATCATATTTCTGAAGAAGAATGTTATCCTGACTGGGGGGTTTGCCGGAGGATTCCTGCTTGGAATGGCATCGTAGAAACTGCACTCTCCTCTCATGCCCGACCTCCCCTTCCCTCCTCTACTGCTATCTCTTACTTAGAAGTCAAAGGATGTTGCCAACAGACTCAGTCCCATCTGCTCACAGGTTCCAGCCGTTATTTCATAAAACACTGCTTCTGATTGCCACTTTTTTCTTTTGTCTGGGCTGTTAGTGTGCTGGGGTTGGTCTGGAAGCTTAAAATGCCCAGTGCATCATGATTTCCCAACAAATATGCCCAGTCTCAAATTTTCTGATGAGTTTCAACCTCATAAAAATGTAGTGGCAGAGGAATCTCTTAAATGTGCTTCTTCCAGGGGCTCAGGACTGTTCTGTGTACCTTTGTCTGCCAGTGTATGTGTCAAACAACTGTCAGCTCTTCACCACGATTTAGCTTTCAGTATTCCTGCCCTGGTAACTGGAAGACCTCTCTTCACTTCTCAGAGGTGGTCTGTGCAATCCAAAATGTGGTTGACTGTCCTGGAGTGGATGCAGAAGTGTCAGAGGACAGCCTGAGCTGTGTCCAGGACAGGAGAATATGGATTTTCCTGCCACTGCCCTGCTGTTGCACTGCACGTAGATGGCCATTTGGCTTTGTCTCTGCTGGTATCCTTCCCCATTCTGGACTTGCAGCACTGGCACTGCTGATTGAAACTGAGCACTGAGGCTGACTCTCCAGACCCTTTCCTCATCATGTGTTCTGAAAGCCACCAAGTTCTGTGCTGTACAGCCACCTGACTGCTCAACCTTCGAGGCTCTCTTCTGCTTCCAGCAGGCCCAACCTGGCTTCATCAGATGGGGGCATTTCAGCTGTGCCACATAGTGTAAATCACCCTGGGCCTCTGACTGGGGTTTGCACATCTACCATGACCTTCTCTGGTCACTTTGGTGTTGCTGATGCTCTTTGAGCTGTAACCATGTGGGACAGGATTGTAGACAGGAAATCATCCCTGCTTAGGGTATATTGTACTGGTCCAGGTCCCTATTGGCAGCTGTACTGGAGAAAGGGGGATGGTGTGACATCTGGAGTGTGGATCTTCACTTGGTTCTGAAGAGCACAGATTCCTTCTCTGTGGTCTCGGCAAGCAGTGGAAATGGCAAAACTTGTGAAAACCAGACTATGCTCTTGTGAGAGGGGTTCATTTGCATATTTCTGCTTCAGTTATGTTTCTTCTTTCTGTGTGTTTGCTATTTCCACAAGAAAAGCTGTTTGCTTAATTCCATCAGCTGCGGTCCTTCTGAGGAGATGAGGCAGCCCAGGTGCAGAGCTCAGCTGTTTTTGGACAGTCTGACTCGTGTAGTTGTGTGCAGTACAAACAAACATCCCCCAGAGGTATTCTGTGAGCACAGACTTGCCTGACGGTCTTGCCAATGTGGTTGTGTCCTCCAGCAGGTATAGGTAGGAGTTCTTGCTCAGAATGTGGGGTTTTATGTGAAAGTAATTTCATCCTTCAATAGGAAACATGGTAGGGAGCAGTGACACTCATAGGTGGGTGGTTTGCAGCACCTGGATCAGCAGCTGCACCCCATTTCCAGTACTGTGCAACAGCTGTGTGATCTGCTGGTCTCAGTATGGCTGGGAAGGGGATCTTCCCCTCAGAGCTGCTGGCAGAGCTGAAATGGTGGGTTCTTCACCAGAGGGTTTGGAATGAGCACTTGCAGTGGGTAATTCTGTTCCAGCTCTGTTGATTGAGGTGTCTGTGTAGCATCACATTGATTAAGCTGAGGTTTTTCTCACCTTCAAGATCTGAAAATAGGCTGCAGGTAATCAAGAGATAGAATTTGCTGGTTTTGCTCCTGTCCTGCCATACATGGCCGAGAATGAAGGAGCAGCTGATATCACATCCTTTTAACAATGGCTTTCCTACAGGCCATCCTGGACTGCAGGAGTGATGGGATGCAGCAAATAGGTCTTCAATAAATTGGTGTTTAGCAGTGGAGTGACAGATGGTGGTGGTGGTTTTTGGGATTTGGTTTGTTTTTCTATAGGAGCTGCAGATGTGAATGTGCCTAAATTGATACATTGGTCTTGCAGGGTATCTCTTGTTCCTGTAGGACAACAGTATTGCTGCTCTTTGACAGGGTGGGCTGCAGAACACAACTTCTGAGATGCACTGATCTCCACAAAGCTGTCTCCCAACGACAAAGCTCAAGCCAAATCATAAACAGACCTTAGGGATATTTTTCAGGCTCAAATAAGTCACTACTTCTGCCCAGCCCTAGGTGGGGTGAGTTCTGTCCAAGTCCCAGTTTGATGCTAAGGAGAGAAATGGCCCAGAGAGGGAGCTAAAATGCTTGATTGCTGCTGAAAGGGGAAACAATTAGCAGAGTGAGTTTGATGTGAATGTAGGCAGGGAATGGACAAGGACATCAAGATGTGGCAAATCTTTCTGCTGTGCTGGTGTTGGGCTTGTGGCTGGCACTGTTTGATGCTGTGGGTCAACACTGGAAGCTTTGATGGTGAATCAGTCTCTGTGGGGATGCATTTTCATTGCTGCAGGTGCCAAGATGAGGTGTCTCTTCCCCTCCCCACTCCTGTTCCTTTTAGTCTTGTTTCAACAACTTGTGACATCTGTTACACTATGAGAAGATTTCATACACATTAGGCTTTTAAAGTGATTTTATATATTGTATGTAAATGCTTGTTGAGGTGATATTTTATTAAACAGTTTTGCTCTAAATGTGTCTGTGAGGTCTGTTGGCTTCCTGAGAACCAGCACGTTCCTGTCTCTGTGACTGAGAGGAGCCCAGCAGCAGGAGTGTAGCAGGTAGCACTTGGGGACATGGATTAGTGATAAGCTTGGCACTGCTGAGGGAATGGTTGAACTTGATCTTAAAGGTCTTTTCCAACATGAACTATTCTATGAGGGCACCAGTCTCCTCTCACCCATGCAGGTAACCTGGGCTACCTTAATAAATCCCTCTCCCTGATCATCCTGGCACCAGTCATCCATATTCCCAAGAAGTGGGATGCTGCTAGGGCAGGACGTGGGTCTGTAGCCAGCCTGGGTTGCCTCTGCTGAGCAAATCTGTTTCACACACGTTCAAATGGACATGGAGACAAGGCTATTTCTTTTTCGTAAGTGCAACAGAAGCCTAAATACATATATATTATTGTCTATTAGTGACTTTCTTTCCACTATTCCTGCTCAGATAGGGCAAAAGAGAAAAATTATCTGTGTGTCAGTGTTTGAGGTGTTTCACAACATTGCCATCACTTTTCCCTACTTGTCAGGAACATTAAACTCCCTGTTTTGTCTTAAGGGTTTTTTCTTTGGTGGGGAGAGCAAGCCCTAAATTATTCTGATCCTCAGCCCCAGTTATAAAAATATCAAGCAGCTTCTATTTAAATATGACCACACGTGGCTCTGGGCTGTGAATGGCAGCCAAGCTGCCTGGCTTGCAGCTCAACAAACAACCAGAGACCACAATTTGTTCCAGTCGTTTATTTTGTACCATGGTATTTCAGAGCAGTGAATACAGATGGTTTGCTCTTCTAGGCTTCAATACACACAACTATTGTGCCTAGACCTCAGTGGTTTATAGAAGCTCTATTTCATAAGTAAGTTGTACTTTATCACAGCACAAAAGTCCTTTACGGCTAGATCTAATACAGAGTTAGGGCTAGTGGGTTGGAAGCCTGATACTTGGGTGCCTGGACTCCTGCTACAGGGGATAGCGAGACAGGCAGCTCTGAAGGGTGGTGCAGGAACCTGTCTATGAGCTCTTCCTACAGGTCACAGGAAATTCTGCTGCATGAGCTTCTGGAAAGCCATCTCACCTGGGGTCCAGACGTAGCCGGCTTGGGAGTGAGTCTGGAATGCTGTGTGAAAAATAACTGCCTACAACTGCTTGTTCAGTAAGCAGCACCTAAGTCAGTTCTTGGATCTAGCCCAGGGCTCTGTGACAGGCCTTTGGGTATCAGCAGTTTTAACTAGACTTAGATTCAAAGCATATTGCTTAAAGGTGTTCAATTAGACATAAATTTATAAATTTTGTATCAACAGTCAAATCTTTCAAATGAATATTGCTTTTTTAAAAAAATATCCTATCCCTGTAGCAATCCCTGAAATAATACTCCTGTAACATCTTTATCATGCAAATAGCAGCGTGTAGGCAATTCAAATACAAAAGAAACAACTCTGTCCAGTGGAAAAGTGAGGCACTTAGGCAAAGTGACTTGTAGCCACTCATGATCTATGCAAGACTTAGGAACAATCACCAGACCTGACTCCCATTCTTGAGCTTGAACCACTGGACAGGCAAATGTTGTCTTGAACTACTGCATGGTGGCAGCAATACCTTTGTTGTGTCAAGATGGGTTTGTTTCATGTTTAAACTCACTCTTCTGAGCTCATTTCCTGTACCTCCCTCTCCAGAAGCCAGAATAGCTCGGTTCCAATTCTTCATTTTTAGAGCAAGGATGGATTAGAGTAAGGTAAGCATCCTAAAAACATCAAGTTGACATTTCACAGGTGTGATGCAGAGGCAACATAGATTATGTTTTCGTACAGAAAATAAAGTTTGTTAACCAGGCCATATGTTGGTACTGTGTTATGCTTTTTGGTGTGCTGAACAGTGTGTTCCAGGAGCAATCTGGCTTTTCTGAAAGTCTAAAGAAGGCTTGAAAAAACACACACGAGCTCTTCAAGTGAGTCCATGCTCCAGCACCTGCTGGAGCTCCATTGTGTTACTGAGGTGGCGGGGAAATTCCTTCTGAAGTCAACTTAACCTTTTCTCTCTCCCTTTCTTCTCTCTCAAACCCTGAACAACAGACGGATCTGCCCTTGGGGTACCGAGCACAGCATTTCCGCATCTCCTGAAGCACAGCTTCACACTTGGACTCCAGGTAGTTGTTCTCTGGAAAATAAGGAGGAGACACCAGGTCTGCAGAGAGGAACAGGCTTTGTTCCCTGAGGGAGCACACCTAGCCCAGCTGTTCAGCTGCTTAGAAGCATTCCACTGTTTTCATGTTCATAAAAACCTCTCTTTAGTTCCAGCTATCTAAAGCTGTGGCCAAAGCTCTCGGAGAGGAGCCCTGCAGGAAGAGACTGAGGCTGGTTTGAGTTAAGAACCACCTGCCTGTCTTCCCAGAAACACAGGGCATGCAGAGCCACCTGCTGTGCCTTGGATGAGCTCTGTAACCACTATACAGTTGTACTCACATCCACACTAATTTTTAAAAGATTAAAAGAAGCAAGAGCAGCATAATGTGAGACAGAACATCCACGGAGAGCCCAGAAAGCAACAGCAAACACCTGATTAATGAGCAAACCACACTGCTGTGATCACTGGGCTATGAACTCCCTGACTGGGTTGGTGAGTGAGCTGTAAGACAAACACAGAGATCACCCCTGAGAAAAAGGTTGTGGTGATGTCTGCTAGCTGGCAGCCCGGGAGACACGGCAAGCCCTTGGAGAGGAGAGCTAATCTCTCTCTGCCATAATCTGCATCTGATGAGTGCTCCACGGCTCTCCTAACTGTCCTGCCTTTGCAGCTTTGTTTCTAAAACTCTAGCTATGTACAGGCGCACCATTATCTGTCAAGGATGCATTCCTGAAAGTCACACACAGATAAAAAAGCACAAAAGAGATTTACAGCAGGCATTTAGTCTCACAGAGGAAGCAACAAGATCTTTTGGAACAATGACTTTTGAGAAATCTGCATTTCCCACAGGTCCAGCTCACACCCTCCCATTAGCACACAGTGGGTGCAGTGACTGTGCATTCCTCAGTTAAGGCTCTGTACTTCAGTTTTTACAGGGCAAAATTGCTTTGCACTCTGCCAACTCAGCTGCTTCATCTGTGCACATCAGACAACTCACGGCACTATACATGAACACCAGCACTCCAAAATGACAGCTCAAGCAGCAGTGACAGTAAAGTGTACATGCAGCAGAGCTCTTCCAACACTTAACCATTCAGATCAACACTGTTCACAAACCTACATGGGTAGAATACTTGGCGTAACTTCCACAAATATTATAAAAAGAACATTGTCACAGCTGGAACCAAAACAGGGTCAACCACCAGCTTAAAGAGCAGTAGTACAGGGAGAGAAGGTAGTCCTTTGTGGGAGAATGCTCTGAACCATGAGGACAGTAAAAGGTAGTCTCTAGACAAATGACCACCTCATACCTCAAGGACAGATCACCTAACCTGTTCCTGACAGACTTCTGTCTCACCTGCTCTTGAAACACCTCTGGAACAGCTCTGCAGTCTTTTCATACAATCCACCTACTCCCTCACTAACCACACTGTAAGAGCTTATTACAATGTCTAGCTCTCCCTGCCCACAGCTGAGTCCCAAAAATACACCTGGGATCTCACTGCCAGCATGGAAAACACTACAAGCTGTTACTGTTACTAATGCTCTGCTTTATACTAATGATGTATCATTATTTACAGTTAAGCACAAAGCAATTCTATTAAAATCAGACATAATTTTGCTCATTTTGCAACCAGTTGATGCTAGTGTGCTTCATTCCTTCTCAAGGTGAAAGGACAACAAGGTTAAGTTAAAAGAATTAAGTTCCACCAAAAATCAAAACACCAAAGACAAAATGACATTTGGTACCTTGCAAGCATTTCTGTATTTCACAGGCTTGTTTCTGGCAGGGATCCTTCCGGGACATGTTCAGGAACTAAAATGATAGGAAAATGTTACTGTAGGTCAAGGTTCTTATTGAGGGCAGGGGAAAGACAATGTCCTACAGCCACATCTTTCAGGAGCTCCCCGTTTTCCCCACTGTCATAATTCAGGAAACATCTGCTGCTTGCAGGTGCCTGCCAACATACACAAGAACTCTCTGTGTCTGGCTAAAAGATGATGATGGGGACAGTGAATAGGGGAAGTTTTATGTCACTAAGTTTAAAAGCCTTTTTCTTTAGTCAAAATGTGTCCTTTTCCACTTGGATGTGCAAAGATTCTAGAAAAGATTCAAATTAACATGGCTGACTAAATTTTAAGAGTTTTCCATCTCTAGAACTTATACTGAGACACATATTTATGTGAAATCCACCTCTGTGAGCTTTACACAATCAAGGATTTGGTGGCAATTCATGGAACTGCAGCTGAAGAAGGCATTTTAAAAAACAATCAACCTAACACCTCAGTTATGTACATGCCATAAAGCCAACAAGAAGGGCTTTTTAAATTTTGTTTCAGAAGAAAGTCTCTTGGAAATCATCTCTCCCTGTCCAAAAAATCACTCAGCTAGATTGGAGGACAGCTCCATCTTGTTCAAATCCAATGGAAAAGGATTTCCAACACTCAAGTTTATTTTGCAGCTGTGACACCTGTAACTGCATCAGTGTAAGATCAAAAGCCAAGCAAAAGTGGTGGTACCAGTAGTTGAATGGGAGACCTCTAAGGAAAGCACCAGTGGCACTGAAAGTAGTGGTGAGACTGAACCCTCTGAGCCACAGTTCAGCCTCTGCTCAGAGCTGGGAGCTGCTGCCTTTCCAGTTCCTGACAAGTCACCAGCCCACAGCAGTTTCCAGTATCACTAGGGCATTATTTGCAGCATCCTGGCGAAATTCCACTTGGGGCAATTACATTCTGCCTATCTAGAACTCCCCCTGATGTTTCACTTGGTCACAATACTCCTCTGCATTGCCTGTCCTAACCTCTTGTGTGATGTTTCTGTGTGTTGTTTAACTGCTTCCACCTCAAAGGTGGCTGCATTTCAGTGGAGAGAGAACCTTTAATTTTACAAAACAGACAATGGCATCTTCCTAGAGCCACTGCTCCTGAAAGACAAAAATTCATATTAAAGAAAGACTGGGAGTAAACAGTGCACAGTACAAAGCAGGGGTAATGTCTGCACATACCAGATTAATCCCCAGGCACGAGTTTAAGCAGCAGTTCTTCAACACCACCAAGCTGTAAGTGACAAGGAAAAGTTCAATACGTCTACAGTTACTGTGGTTGAGCTAATGGACTTTGCAACAAAGTAACAGTCCTCTGCCGTCCCTCAAGGATCTCAAACGACTTCACAAACAGGCATGACTATGGTCTATTGTCGCCACCATCCTTACCATGAGATGGTGCTCTATCTCCCAAACGCGAGAGTTACTATCCCTGTACTGCTCACCCTGGGACAGCTGCCACATGTGAGGCAGCCGGGATGGGGGGAGCTGGCTGGGTCGCAGCGCCTCACCCAGGGGAACCTGAACTCTTTGGATCCGAGCCCTCAGCATACCTTCCTCCTGGGGGAAAGTAACAAACAGAGCAGGCAGTTACTGGCAGAGGCACCTGAAACAGCAATTCTACAAACCACGGGGAAGCTCAAAGCACACACTTGCCTCTTCTGCAGCCACGAGCCAGGTTTTGCGGTGCTCATCGCAGTAAACCCCCACTCGCCGCACCCAGAGCCGCACGGGAGGAGCGCCAGCCTCCCCTCCCTGTGCCATCCCTCGGGCGCCTCCGCAGCTCAGGTGGACGGCATCGGCCCGCGGGGAGCACACGTGGTGTCTTTAGCTCCGAGCACATTCACGGAGAGCTCCCGGACCCGGCAGACAGGTGGTGTCTGACTCCTTGGATGAGATGCTACGTGTGGAAACGTCCCTAGAAGTCAGCTCGGGAGGCTGAGGTGGTGCCTAAGCCAGCGGAAACGTCGGGCCACGTCGTACACTGGGACACGAGTGCTAGGTGGCATTGGTAAGGCATTCTGGGGCAAAAGGTGCTATTGGTACAAAGTTAAACCCTGTGAGTATTGGCTTTGCTCATTCCACTAACAGTCCTAATAACAGTCTTTGTGTAAAACGGGGGGGTAAAAGTGAGGTGGTCTAAATCCCAAAAGCAAAACTCGTGACCAGCAGTGAGGTGAGCTTAACAGGAACGAAGATCACTCTGGAGACAAAGCATGGAACTCGGTGTGCAGGACTCTCATCTTGGGAGCTCGCAGAGCTGTTGGGGTGCGGGGTCCTTTGTCTCATCTCTCAGGGCTGGCAGCACTGTCCATTCACACCCAAACTCCTCAGGAGCAGCATTCAGGATCGCGTTGCTCAGCTTTTGGCTGGTCACAGAGAGCTACCAACGCGGGCAGAGCAGCTTGGGGCATTGAGGTGGTTCCTGCTACTGTAACTTTTGTTTAACAGCACGTTTATCTGTGTGCCAGTTAGATCAAGCTGAGCCATTAGCAAATGGAGGTCAGGGGAAATGATTCTCTTTGAACCCTAGAAGAGGTAATCAAAATGGTACAGACAGTCTTCATCCTTTATCTAGGTGTAAAGTAGAACAAAGTTAAGCTGTAACACATACAACATCCTCCTGCTATGAAGCAGATGCAATATTCCTTATCCCAGTGAAACACAGTGGTCTTCTGAAAACTTGCAAGGTTATAAGGCATATTTCAAACAGGAGCAAGAAAATCTGGGTACAAAATAAAGGAGGGAAAGTCAGGGAGAGAAAAAAAAAATAAACTGTTATACATTGGGGTGCATATATAACAGAAAATACTCTTCCATGATGCCTTCCACATCTTACATCAGTGTTTATCTTTTTGAGCCAAAGAAACACTTAGCCTTTTTGAGAACAAAACACCAACCACGGATCAGCCTGAACAGCACTGTCACAAAGAAAACTTTGAGTCTTCTTTTATTACTTCTTTTTTTTTTTTTCACCCATTCTGTTTGTTTCCCTGCTTGATTTGTGGGGATGGGTATGTGCCCTACACAAAGCACCACTGTTCTGACAGGCATTTCAATGAATGCCCCACCAGCTGGATCACTGGCATTTACAGGAATGTGACAGCAGACTGACAAGCCTCACAAGGCCTTCAGGGATTAGGGTTAAAGGGACATTTCTGTCATTCTTTTCCCTTCTGCTTTACCGTAAGCCACATTACAAATTTAAACACCTCTGTGTAACTCTGCAAAACAGTGAAATGCAATTGCCACTGATCATTTTCAGTCAGCTGAATGTAATCACCCCAGGTGGAATTCGGCCAGGATACTCTCCTACTCTGCAGTAAACTGCAAAAAGTTCCATTATGATCAGAAATCCCCAAGAACTTGCTTTTATTCTGTTCAAAGCTGGAATTTTTATGGGTCATCATCCCCAGAACCAGAAGGCTCAAGACTAGCTCCAGTAACAGAAAAACATATCTTAGTAAGTGAGTTGTGTTTCCTACTGTAAGTAAACTCTCCTGGAAGGTCTCCTATCCAAATACTGACCTGGTTCAGCCTGGCTGAACTACAGGTAGGAGGACTAAAGCACAAAATGCACATCTGTGTTCATGATGAGTGGAGATGGCAGCGATGACAGATCCAGGACAACAGAACAAGGTCTTGTGCAGAGGACACTGTGCAGAATGGGCAGAGGTTAATTTGTGTTTTCACCCTTTGCCCCACTGACTTGTCCCAAGCTTCCCCAGAACTGCAAAGCTGAAAGGCTCAGTCTGGCCTGTGGAGGTGCCCAGGTAGTGCCACATGGAAAATCCTGAGGTCAGGCAAAACCATTGATTGGGTTTGGGGTGGGACAGGAAAAGGGCTCGAGGTGGGACAGGTCTGTCTGCAGCACCCAAACACACCAAAGAAACTGGAGATTCCACAAATACACTCAGACAGTGCACTTGAAAACGTACACAGTGTCTATTTCTGCAGGTCTGATCAGAAAGCAAAAATAAAGCCTGAAGGAAGACATGGATGGAAGGAGAAGAGAGCTTACTTATATTTTAAACAAGTTTTAAATCCAGGTTCTTAACACTGGGGTTATGACCTATCAAAAACCCCACCACAACCAACAAAAACCCCAACAGCTTAAATTTGCAGGATTGCAGCATCATCCTTTGAGACTTTAACATTGCCATTAACATAGCTGTAGAAGGCTGAGTTGTTCAAAGTGTTGTACTGGGGAGATTAAAATACCAATCCCCACAGACAGGAATGATACTGGTAGATGTTCTATCTGTCTTAGCATCAATCTTAGAAGTTTAACACTGTTCTAGGACCTGGATGGATTTCTCAGCCATAATATATGGATAAATATCAAAATGGCCAGGAAGAGGAATGCAACTTGTAGTGACGACAATTTATTTGGTTATAAGTGGGGTACATTAAAATATCTTATGGAAACAGTGACAGAAATTGCTCCAAATGCTGCTTGGACTAGCCCAGAGCTGGAGGTCAGCATACTGAACAAACTCCACCCTTTATCACCTGTTCTAAAAAGCAAATGAGAGTTCAGCTGCCATTTAGGCACTAAGGAAAAGCTCAGCAGTGCTGTGCTGACAGTTACAGCCCCCATAGCAAGGCTGGCCAGCCTGGCCTGTTGGGACATGGCAGCTGCCTGCAAACCTTAGGGAAACAAGGGTGCTGAGCCTTCCTGAAAAACCCAGTCCAGCTCTGGCAACAACTCGGGATCTGATGATCTGGTGACTTGAGGGCAAGTGGAGATACTCTAAAGCTTCTTCTTGGGGGTTTGGACTCTACTCTGCCTGGAGCAAGCCCCTCTGACACCACGCTCCGCTCTGCCCGACCTACTGAGGGGTAGCAGATGCTCACCGACCAGCCGGGCAGTCCAGCAGCGTGGGGAGGGCAGGCCGAGCTTTGGTGGGATCTAAAAAAAACAGGAAGACAAAAAAGAGGGACATAATGCGGGGGGAGCCACGCAGAGGGGCGGGGAGGGCGAAGGAAGGGATGCAAGAGCCGGGCCGAGGAGGGGAAGGGGGAGCAGTGAGGCCGAGCCGGGTAGGAAGGGCCGAAGGGGAGGGGGTGTGGTGCGGGCGTGGGCCCGGATCAGCCATGGCGGGGTGGGCGGGAGGAAGGCACAACCTTCCGGGCCGGGGCCGGGGCCGGGGCCGGGGCCGGGGCCGGGGCCGGGGCCGGGGCCGCGGGGCTGGGCGGGCGGCCCTGGGTGTGAGGCGGCCGCGGGCGGGCGGGTCCCGCGGGCCGGGCCCGCCATGACCTACCTGCACCCGCGCCGTGACCGCCGCGCCGCGTGCGCCGCGCAAAGCCGTCCCCCGCCCCCCGGACCCGCCGCCTCCCCGCGCCTGCCCGCGGGCCCGGGAGGCCGGGCCCCGGGCCGAGCCGAGTCGGGTTAAGCCGGAGCGGGCCAAGCCGTCCCGTTCAGGCCCGGCCCTGCCATCCCCCGCCGGTCCGTCGCGGGCATCGGCCGCTGCGCGGAACCCGGGCGGAACCCCGGCGCTGCCGCTCCCGTGGGCGGCACGGCCCTTCCGCCGCGCCGCACCGCTCGCCTCACCGGAGGCTGCGCCGATTGGCTGGCAGGGCTCTCGAGCGCCGCTGCTATTGGTCCATCTGCCGACCGGGCGGGGCGAAGGGCAGGGGGGCCGGGGAGGGCAAGATGGCGGTGCAGGCGGTGCACCTGGAGGCGGACGCGTTCCTGGTGTGCCTGAACCACGCGCTGAGCACCGAGAAGGAGGAGGTCATGGGGCTCTGCATCGGAGAGGTACCGCCCGCAGAGGGGTGGCTCCGGGGAGGGGCGGGTGGCGGCGCTGCCTATGTGGGCTGTGGCCTGCGCGGGGCCGTGGCACGGCGGGGCGCGGGCTGTGACCGCTGGTATCGCGCACGGAGCGACCCTGGTAGCTGCCAGTGTGTAGGTCAGCTCCTGGGAGAGTCGAAGCTCAGAGTCAGGAACGCTTCTTATGCCCATACCCCGGCGTATTCCGGTGTACACCTGTGCCTCTTGATGCTCAGAGCAGCCGGCTGTGCCCTGCGGTTTGTTTTTTCTCTAGCAGAGGAACGATTGATTTCCCCTCTGTGTCCTTAGGTTGACACCTGCCGGATCGTCCACATCCATTCTGTGATAATCCTGCGCCGGTCTGACAAGAGGAAAGACCGTGTGGAGATCTCGCCAGAGCAGCTTTCAGCTGCTTCCACTGAAGCAGAGATATCCTTCAGCAGAGAGCAGGCTCGCCAGTGAAGTGCTTTACCCCAGAGCTCTTTTCATGGGCTGTGTTTTAGGCCTGTAGTTGGCTTGAAGCCGTCAGCTGCTCCCTCCTGCAGCTGCTCAGCTGGGAGGGCTGTGCTGGCAGTTGCCTTTCCCTGGAATCTCTGTTGGTTCCAGCGCTTGCAGAGGAATTGTGTTATAATTTTTTTTATCATTGTTTTGTATTTGGTCGTAGGTAAAACTGCAGTGTGTTTGTGGAGGAGGGTGGAAGTTTAGCGGGGAGGCTGACTGGAAGGTGAAAGGTCAGCAAGGCTCTGGGTGCTGCAGTGGGGAGCCTCTACACACACTTGGGGATGCTGGTTTGGACAGCTGCTGAAATGTTGTTCATTGCCACATGCAAACAAAATCTAGTTTGCTTCTGTAGCAGCAACTCCTGATGGTGCTGGGGAAGAGGTTCCCATCAGCTCCCTGCACTGTTTCTTATCACTCCTCCAAAGGAATCTGGAATTCTCTTGACTCATAGAAAACTCTTTCAAAACTCTGCTGTTTTTGCTGGTACATACAGCTCTTCCCTTTGTCTGTTGGTTCCAAAAGCTCCTTGACCCCCACACAGGTTGGCTGAGATGACAGGACGTCCTATGAGGGTGGTGGGCTGGTACCACTCCCACCCCCACATCACTGTGTGGCCGTCGCATGTCGGTAAGAGGAGCCTTGGGCTGGGCTCTGGGGGAAACTTCCAGCTGCTGATCCCGAGACTCAGTCACTGGAGCTCCAGAGCTGCACATTCCAACAATTCTGAGTCTGAAACATTCCCTGATAGGACCAGATTATCTGGGTGGGCTTCAGGGGCCTCTGCCAGTGTAGCCCTAATCCTGTGTGTGCTCTCCAAGGACTCAAAGATCAGCTACTGCTGGTACTGCTGTTCTTCCAGATAGGAAAAAACCCAGACCTTGTGTGTGGGGAATAGCAAAAAAAACCTGTGTGGATCCTAGGCCTGCTGTGATGATTTTTGATATCTGTGAGTGTTAATTAATGCAGAGCTGAAAACTTCCATAAAAGAAGTACATGAGTAACTTGTATGTGCTGGACTTTATGGTGACCTGTGGCACCAGGCTAGCTGTGAGGGAATTTCTTGGTTTTGTGAGCACGTCTTCTGTTTTTAAGATTTGCTATTTAATTACATTATAAATTGGATCAAGTTCTTTATTTAAACTCAAGTCATCCAGAGTGAGGACGTAAACAAAGTTTGTGACATTTGTTACCAAATTCCAGATCACCCTTCAGAAGGTGGCAAATCATTTCCCAATCCTGCAGGTGAGCAGGGCAGCTCTCACTCTCATTTCTGTCCCTGCAGATGTCCGCACACAAGCCATGTATCAAATGATGGACCAAGGGTTTGTAGGGCTCATTTTTTCCTGCTTCATTGAGGACAAGAACACCAAGGTAGGCAACTTAAAAATGGCAACAAACCCTCCAGGGGCTCATGAGAGCAGAGCTGAAGCCTTTGGTGCAGCCTACAGGGAGGCCAGAGCTGCGCATGGAAAGCACAGTGAGAATGGTTTGGATTGTGATCCCAAGGGCAGGAGAGCAAGTGATGGTTGCTCTGTGCTGCCCCACAGCCTGGCTGCTCAGGGGGGGCTGCAGCAGCTGCAGAGTGTGCTCTGAAGTGGGGCAGGGCTCTTCCCTCAGGTGTCCAGCCCAGCTCACATAGCTCTGCCCCTCTTCCTGCCTCTCCAGGAGGTGTGGCTGTCGTGTGAGATAAACTGACACTTGGGTCTACTGTCCAGACAGCTGCTGCTTAAGAGATTTTTCATCATTAAAGGGTTTATCAATATGTGCTTTAAGCACCTCCAGCAAGCAAATCACAGCAAAACATCTGGAATTCTACTGAAAGCTTCTTAAAGGAATGTGTGGTTTTAGATGTCTTTTGCCTTTGGAATCTGACTTTCTGCTGTCTCTCTTAGACAGGCAGAATTCTCTATACCTGTTTCCAGTCTATTCAGGCCCAGAAGAGCTCAGAGTGAGTACAGCAGAAGAATATTATGTCCAATTGTATTTTGTCTTTGTCTCTCCTTTCTCTGGGCTGTCCCTTAGTAAGAGGAGCAAATGTACAGAGATGCCTACACAGGGTCTCCTGACTTCTGCTCATGCAGGCTTCTGGAAGAGAATTTAAAGATTAGGAGTTACTCATTTAGCCTAGATAATTTATTCTTTTAAGATTTGTTGAGGTCGGGGGGGGGGGGGTTTGCTGCAATTTGTTACGTAGCAGCACCACCTTTTTACTTCCAGCTCCAGAGGTCAAGCCCTAAGGTTTGCACCTTACAATTAAAATTCAAGACAAGTATGTGGCTATAAAATGCTTCCCGTTGCCTGTCAGCTCAGGCATGTGTTCCCAAAAGTGGATGTGCAGCACTGCCAGGCCTTGGACAGACTGTTGTAAGGTTGTAGAAGTATTTTTTTTGTTCACTGCTTTTAATTATATCTCATACCCTTCTAGATATGAAAGGATTGAAATTCCCATTCATGTTGTCCCCCATGAAACCATTGGGAAAGTGTGTCTGGAATCAGCTGTGGAGCTGCCCAAGATCCTTTGCCAAGAGGAGCAGGATGCCTACAGGAGAATTCACAGGTAACAGCCCTGGGACCCTGCCCCTCTCCAAGGCTGTCTTTGCTGACATGTTCCACTGTTGCTGTACTTAAGACTACCAAAGCCTTAGCAAAGCTGTAGAAATTAAGAAGGATTACCAGCTCCTGTGCTTCTGTAGAACTTACTGAAGTCTGTAGAACTGAGCCTGGGGTTAGAAGCAGAATGTTGGGGGTTTTGTGATCACAGGCTGTTATCCTTGTGAATGTGCAGGGCTTCAGCAGGTGAAGAGGTTTAGGTGTACCTGTGGTCTGGTCAGTGATTCACGGGCAGGTGGTTTTACAGCCTAGGTTTAGTACACAGTTCCCTGTTGTCTTGGCTCTAACCTGCTTTCTTTTCCTTCCCTTAGCCTCACCCATCTCGACTCTGTAACCAAGATCCATAATGGCTCAGGTAAGGATTCCTTTCTTGCATGTGACATGCCTACTCCCAGAATCAGAACAGTGGAATCTTGTTACATAGGAACAGAATTATAACTAGGAAGTTAAAATAAAAACTTCAGAGGCTGTAAAACCCTCATCCTGGGGTTCATTAATGTTATATCCTTCAGGCTTTGTAGAATTGGTTTGATTTACAAAATACTTTGGGATTGTTTGGGGTTTTGGGGCTTGGTTTGTTTAGGTTATTTTTTCTGTTGGAACAGGAAAGGGGATTTGGGATTTGTTGAGTGTTAAAAGTAGTGTCTGGCTGACCTGTAGACACACTTCTATCTCCTGGCACTTCATAGGTGGGACATCTTTCCTTTTGCCACTGTGATGGGGTGAATCCTAATCCCACTTCTGTTCCAAGTTTATTACCCCCTCGTCCATTCTCACACGTTTAGGAAATGAGGCATCCTGTGATGCTTCTAAATTTAGAAATTAATTAGCATTAGTGATTAGGTGTGTGCAGATTTTCATTGTAGGTCTGTCATCCTTGCCTGGGACACACTGAAGTGGTGTTTCCCTGTTACAAGCTGCTGGTTCTGACTTTCCTGTGCAGATGTGTGGTTGCCAGGGCCAGGATGCTGGAAGATTTCCTTGGCTGGATGTTGGCTTTGGGGGTGGTATAGCACACTGAGTCTTTTGTGTGTTGCCCTGGCATGATGTATTGTTGCTTTCTGCAGTGTTCACAAAGAACCTCTGCAGCCAAATGTCTGCCATCAGTGGGCCCCTGCTGCAGTGGCTCGAGGACAGACTGGAGCAAAACAAACAGCGTGTACAGGAGCTGCAGCAGGAGAAGGAGCAGCTGCTGGAGGAACTTGCTGCTTTAGAGTGAGGAGGAAATGCAGACCCTTCAGGAAAGTGATGTGAAAAAATCTTCAAGAACTACTCCAGGCTGAAGGGTGGCCCTGTGTTGCCTCAGTGAAGGTACTGGCTGTGCCTCTTCTCTTGCAGCAAAGAGCACAGGTCCAGGATCAGAACTTGACCTGCCCCAGCTTGGTGCAAAGCAGTGCTGTATCTGCAGTTGCTGCACTTCTGGCTCAGTGGTGGGGCTAAACAGCACCTGAAGACTCCTGTTCTGGAGAGCACACACCTAGGGAACCTGTTGTTTCTCCCTCTGTCTTTTGACAGAAGTCATACTGCTTTACATATATTCCAGGAGCCTGGAACACGAGGGTTAGAGGGGAAAAGTGTGTCCTTGCTGTCCTACTCGATGCTGCCAAATTCTGCCTTCTCTTAGTAGCTGTATTTGACCATGATTTTATATCTGGTAATGTTCTGCATCACTGGTCATTCACCCAGGCAGGTAAGAGGTGGGAGGGAAGCCTGGGAACAGACCTGGAAGATCTTTGACATAGGATCTGTCTTCAGCATATGTCAAACCAAATAAAGAATTCCAAAGCTAGAGCTGTTGGGAGTAGAAATTAAATGAATGCTACAAACTGCCAGTGCCTGCATTTTTTGATCAGTCTGTATTCTCTTACTCCATGCAATGCTGGTGTGTACCCAGTACTGATGTTCCCTAGAAAATGACCTGTTTCTGCTGGCTCAGTGAAAGGACTGTGGTTCCTTCCAAGAGGGAAGAAGGTTAAGGTGCTGGGCAGAGAACTTGTAGATAGAAAGGTCTGACATTTCTCCATGCTGAACTTAACTGCAGAAATTTCTTAAGACTGGAACAAAATAGGTGTTGTTGAATTAATCCCTTTAAATGTTCTTGCTGTTGCATTTCACAGCATTCCCCATCATGTACATCCTCATCTGTGTTCTTGTTAATCTGTCTCATGTGAGCAAAGGATGGGACAATGAGAGTGACAGAACTGAGGAAGAGGCACTCCCTGCAAGTGCCAGCCAGTATGCAGTAGCAGCTGTAAAGTGCTGTCAGATGTGGAAGCCCCATAACTCCATTGCTTTGTCAGACTTGAGTTTTCAATCTTTCTACATCTCTACTGACAAATCCCCTAAGACTAGAACTTCCTACTGTTTTATTTTTCCTTAGAAGTGCTGTGAACAGTAATTAATCAGTTTTTAAAGGGTCAGTAGTTTTGTGCTGTTGTTTTTGCTATTCGGTTCTAGTTCCATTGCTTCTTACATTCATCGTTGCTGGGGAAGGGAGAGTGGTGCCTCAGTGCCCCCAGGCTTGGTGAGGGCTTCTGGGAGATGACTCCTGGAATGGGGATCCTTGGATTGCAATCCCAGTGACCAAAGGATGTTAATGACTGTTCTGATCCACAGCCAGGAGAGCTGGACTGGTACCAGGGTTCTGTATTCTTACACAGTCATGATTAAACTGAAACAAAGCAGCCTTGGTTGCAAGAGTTTGTATCAAACTGGTATTTATTGATTATCAAAATTATTAAGCCCCTGAGCAATTTGCTTTCAGAAGACATAAACACTATAACACATATTCAGTTGCATTTTACATGAAAGACTTAAGCCATGACACAAGACCTCTTCATTCTATGGGGTGAAGTGAATCTGCTCTTCCCAGCCTGACCATCTGCATTATTTTAGTTTCTAAGACATCTCAGTGATAGAGGAGCACTACATTCAAATACAATCAAAGAGCTTCACTCTTACTGAGGGCTAAAGAGCTTTGGAGAAACTCATATTCTATTAATGAATTCAAAGCACCATCTACCTGCCACTTAATTTTAACAAAAACAGCCAAGGAGCTCTCAGGAAAATCTGTGTGGGAGAATATCTGAACCCACACTGAAGCCCAACTCAGGTATGCCCCTTTTCCTGCCTTGGAGTCATTCAGAGTCAGAGGACTTGGGCTGGTGGGCCTGGACTTTCTTGCTTCTGGCAATCCCAGCCAGATGCAGACACAGGTCTTCAGCACACACACAGTCTACAGTAATCAGGTGCCCAGATCAAACAGTAAATCCCTTACTCAATGGAGTCACTGAAGACATGCTATGTGTAAGTGCTGCTCAGAACTTTTACTACCCTCTATACAAAATTTAAGTGGCACCAAGAAAGGAGGTATATTGAGATATTAAAAGGAATCTTCCAGCTTGGTTTTCAAAGCAAAATCAGCACTGAGTTTCCTCATGACCTCTGCATGACTCAGCCCTTGCTGCTCTCTCTTAGCAAGTCCATAGTTTTCCTTCACATACTTAGCAAAGGGTGTGAGCTGTGTCCTGGCAGGGGTGCCCCCCTTGCCCGGGGGCTGCCTGAGGACCAGCTGCCCCCCGCAGAAGGCGCACACGAACCGCGCCGTGTCCAGGGACCGCGAGTGCCGCCCGATCCTGGAAGGCAAAAACAAGGACTTGGATCCCACAGGACTCTACTGCTCAGGTCAGATTTCTCAGGCAGTATTTTAGAACAGGGAGCAGTACATCACACAGTGGTACAATCAAATTTGTGTTACGCTTCTCTACCCTGAACTCTGTCCCCTGCTTTTTCAGCTTGGCTCCTTCCTCTGTGTCTTCTACTCTCAGGCTACCAGTATGAAGTGCTACATTTCCAAATACCTCCACAAGACATGTATGAACTGCCTCTTGGAGTTTCTCCTCAAAGACATCACTAAAAAAAATAAATCTGAATGCTCTGTTGCATCTAAGCAACTACTGGATTGCATGGTCCTAATAAACACTTCAGGATTCGTGAAGTGTTTCCTTTCAGTACTTACAGGAATCACACATACAATCCCGAGGTTAAAAAAACCCGTAAATTGTGTCATTACAGGCTGTGTCCTAGTGTCAGTCCTTCCCATCAGAGTGCTGCTCACAACTGTGAGGTTGTGGTTATAATTTAGTCATCAGGACTTTAAGCTGGAAGCTTCCTCTGGTAGTTTTATCTAGTATCTAATCACTGTCAAATATTCTGTTCCCAGTTTTTATGGGGATTTGTTCCTTCAAAGCTTAGGTACGTATCTCTGACTGCTTCCCAAAGACCTTCCCTCATCACCAGTGGACCTCAGATGGCATTTCTGC
Source organism: Cinclus cinclus (assembly GCF_963662255.1). Classification (NCBI taxonomy): domain Eukaryota; kingdom Metazoa; phylum Chordata; class Aves; order Passeriformes; family Cinclidae; genus Cinclus; species Cinclus cinclus. Next base: position 4,016,876 of record NC_085060.1, read on the forward strand.
CTGTCCTGGCCTCTGAACTAGAACTGAAACTACTTGGAAACAAATGTGGGATCACATACTAAGATTCCATGGGCTCCAAAATGCTTTTCAGTTTCAGAGGACCCTGATTTCTAGACAAGTTAGTTAATACACAGTTATATGCAAGATGAAAACATTACTCACGTAGCTTTGCACCGAACACACTCATAGGTGAATTTGTAATTAATTTCATAGCTGTGGCATCGTGTTACCACTGGCAGTTCTGGATGAATTACAGCTGATTTGTTGGCATAGAACCTCCAGAAACGCCCGTGTCCGTCCCGAACACCATTTATGAGCCAGGTGGCTGCATGGCAAACCTCATGGATCAGGGTGTCCCGAAGGCGATCTTCAGGTAAAGCAAACAAACACATCAGTCAGGTGTGGGGAAGAACGAGCTCACCTTTGGTCACTGCTTTATGCCTCTGACACTCATTCTGTATTAAGATACAAGTATTCTTTTAAAGGTTAGAACTACCAATGTCTTAATAAAATGCTCCAAAACAAGGTTTTATTGGTGCATTTCCAGTTGTGTGATCAGCCCAAATTCTGCATCCTGGTTACTTCCCCCACACACCTCATCTGTTTGAGTTTTTTTGGTTGGTTGCTAAGTAAAGCTGCCCCATGCCTGGAAGTGTTTAAGGCCAGGTTGGGCAGGGCTTGGAGAAACCTGTTCTAGTGGAAGGTGTCTCTGTCCATGTCAAAAAGTTGGTACAAGATGCTTTTTAAGATTCCTTTAAGATCCCCATTTTATGATTCATTTTCCCATACTGAGAGGGGATGAGAGAGAAATAACAGTCACAGTACCACATAACAGAACTTAATTTGGCACTGACCTGTCTTTATTCCAGCTTTAAATACTACCAACAAGGTGTCTTGCTGTGATGGAAGAAGTCAGATTTTAGACTGCCATTATAACACAGAATTAGAGTAACACCATGCCTATAGGTCTTCAAATCAAGAAATACAAACAATACTGCAGTTAGTGTGACTACATCTCTATTCTCACATTTTGTATATTTGCCCAGCCTCTTAGAAGGGCTGTGGAATGTGGATAAATCCATTCATGTATTTATTTATTTATACAAGATAATATAAAATTACAAAGCCGGCTTCAGTTCCGTTAAGCTCAGTTAAGATCTCTTAAGCATTACATTTATGTTTTTATCTGTAAAATTTGCTTCCTCAAAAAAGAATCAACACATCCTCAAAGAAGAATCAACCCACTCTGTCTTTGACCTACCTGCAGAGTCACAGACTTTCTCAGAGAGTTCAATGCGAGCGTAGCGCTTCCCTTCAGGGCCTTCCCTCTGCCCCGTTACACAATACCCTGCTGTTTTTCTCATTTTCTTATTCCAGATTATTACCATGTTCTCTGGTAACTGAAAAACAAAACAGTGCATGTTATCTCCCCTCTCCTACCTCTTCTCTTACCTTCTGGCCCTCTGGCTTCCCCTTGTATTTACTGTGAAGCCAGTGCAGGATGTCTCTGTTGGTGCCCTTAACACTTAAGATGCAAACTCCCCTCCTTGGCTGCTTATTCCCACCATCAGTTTTTTTTCTGTAACCAACAATGGGAGTTTCACAATGCAGGGTAAAACAGAAGTCCTTAGTTCCTCTATTTTGCCTCCAAGTACCTCAAGGTACAGGGCTGAAGCACTGGGCAGTAAGATACTCTGCTTCAGCAATAGTTCAGTTCAGTTTTATGTGAAATCATGACCTCAGCCTGTCAGCTCAACAGTATTTTCTCTTCTGCATAAAAACCACTTTCCTTCCTGGGAAAAATCATATTGGAATTACTGAGGGCAGCACCCTTCCTTTCAAGAATATTTCTCACGAGAGGAGGGTCCCCAATATCCCAGGTGATGATCCAAGACAGCAGTTCTCTTAAACTGAACCTTAAATTCAAAACACAAGTTGTAGCTTTATGTTCACCCTAAACTGTTAATTGAAGGATCACCTTTTTAATGTGCTCCAGAAAGGCAGACATGAACATCCAATAGGAACAAACAAAGATTACATGCAGCATTTCCATTACAGCTGGGAAAGCAAAGCCAAGCTGAAAACTGCTGTATCACAGTAGTGACCAACCCCTTTTGAAGCAATTGCTTGAACTAATTCAAACATAACCCACTGCTATAAAGCTTCTTAACTTCTACAATCTGAAGAGGATAAAGAGAAATCACATCAAAAAACAAGGAACAACATATTAACCAGTATTTTAGAATGGTAGTTCTTGTTTTGAAACCAACCTTTTGCTCAAAGATGGTACTATTAAACAGCCTGTAGAGCTTCTGGGCCAGCTCCTCTTTATTTTTCTTGAAATACTTCACATAATGGGAAGCTGGATTTGAAAGATCTTGCAAGAAGCAACCAGGCACTGAGCATACCCTGAGTCTGCAAGAAAAGCCATTAAGCAGTTTGCTGAAGTACAGAGATATGGAAAAAATACAGCTAAAAATAATGGCCACTGCAAGCTAATAAAGATCTCGGGGATGCTTCAAGTGGCATAAACCTCACCTGACTCTTTTCACCAGCTTGCCCTCAGGCCCATGACTGTCCTCTTACCCCTCTGAGGGCATGAAGGGACAGAGCTGTTGAAACAGCTCCGCAGTTACTTCATTAATTCACAAAATTAGATATTGAGGACTCCTAAGTAGGAAAAGAGACTCACACTTTGTGACACAGTGAGCCACAGCTATACCAAAATTTAATCAATGTATCAACAGCCCTAACATGATCATCACAATAAAGGTGTATTTTCAGAAACAGACAAAGATGGTCTAAGAATGCTCAGGAATTATTTCAGGGAAAGCAGATACTCCACCAGGATTACTAATTCCAATGCTGCAGCATTCTGACAAAGTCTCATCTTTAAAGATATAATTTGAAGGTCTGGTATTGTATACACCACTATAAAATCACTGAAGGAAAGAGCACATGGTTAGAAGACATAATAAGGGCAGAAATAATATTAAAAATGAAAAATGCATTCTTTTGAAAAGCCTAAGCTGCATCCACATATAGAAAAAGAAATATTAATTCTCCAAGTTATAAGGATACAGATTTTTAAAAAATCAATACACTCTTGTTTAAAAGGCATGAATTACTAACAAAATGAGTTTTGGTATCTTTTCAGAGGTAAGCAGCTGGAAATACACAATCTGTAGAGCCAGCACATGCTGTACAAGACAAGGAATAGCAAGAGAGATAACATTTACAATGAAGATCTGGTATTTGTCAGATTTATTTGTCATCAATTCCCCTTGGCAGAGACCCGTTTATATCCTCCCTGTCATAGTGGATACTGAAAACTCTGGTTTCCAGCTATTCAACCACTAACAAATGCTGAATTACCAGAAGTTTCTAGGTAGCAGAGGAATCACATCATCCTATGCAAAATGCTTAGCATCTCTGTCCATCTGTAACTGTCCTAGAACAAAGGAACAATGGAGAAACACTCACCTTTTCTCTGTCTTTGCTGACTGTGAGCAACTGACAGATTCATTCCCAGGAATTCTTGCAGGAGTTCTTATCATGGAAGGTGTTTCTTGAAGTGAAATGGATTTTGGCTTTGGTGTCCTGCCTCCCTCCCCTTTCACAGGCTGTGCATCTTTGGAGGGTGGCTTGATGTTTTCTAGTTCAATAGGAAGAGTCATAGGATTACACAGCATACATTAAAAAAAGAACTCACAGAATCATTAGAAACCACCAGAATGATCCACCAGATTTGCTTTCAGAACAATTTTAAAAACAAAAAAGTGCCTACAATGATAAAAACAAGCAATAGTGAAAAACTTACATCTTGACAGCACAAGATTACTTTTCTGAGCGCTCAAAGGAGTAATTTTTGACTGCACCAAAATCCTTTGTAAAGTGCTGGGCTGCACCTCAGAGGTAGATGCCACACAAATGGAAAGAACTAGGTAACTACTAACTACTGCAAGTTAGCTCAGGACTGCTCACCTGTCGTGCTTGGCTCAAAGACAGTTTTACTTGTGCTCAAGACTGGTTTTCGGGGTAGACTTCGCTTCTTTATCCGTTCCATTAAAGATCCAAAACTGTCATCTGAGCTATCTGATTCCACCCCTGTACCATGTCCTAGTGCCACAGCTGGCAATTTATTTTCTGTATTGTCACAGCTTCTTTCTTTCCTTCTAACAAGTAAATCTGGACTGCCTTTGAAAACTGACTCTTTCCGATTTTGTGGAGGTGAAAGATTTATGCACTTCTGACTTCCTTTTAAGTCTTTCACTTCCTCTTTTTGGTGGTTATTGCATGGACTTTCTACAAAGACAGAATCTTCAGTGTCACTTGAAGTGTCTGGATACTGCAATTCTTGGCAGCAAGTGTTTCTCTTTCCAGGAGTCATCAGCTTCCTGGGGGTTTGAAGATCCTTCTGTGCTGCAATTCAAAAGAAAGAGCTTAAAGTTTTGGGAGTTGCATTTAGGAGACCTGCCTTTCTCTTAACACAGAAGAAATCCCTTGAAAGACAAGAAAGCACAAAGAACAGTAACTTATATTTTCATTTTTTTTTATTATGGGTGATTGCTCACCACTCTTGGTTGTGCTCTTTTTCACTTTCAAGTCCAAGAAGAAATCATCTGAGTCATCAATGAAGTCTTTCAAACTGTAAAAAGGAAAAAAAAATAAAAAAAGGAAATTGTGTGGAATAAAGGCAGGAGTAAGCAGAAAAACAGAGCAGTAAGTTTGCCTTACTAAAACAGCAATCCAAAAAGATCCACCCAACATAAAATTATCAGCTGCTCGCAGCAAATGTCACCAACTTGCATCCATGAATAGGAGTAGCAAGAGCACGTGCACCTCCAAATATCCCATTTTATATTTGCCCTGAACATGACTGAAGATGTAACAGTTCTGTCTGCACTCTCTCCTACACTGGCCAACAGATCAATACAACTTTAGATTGTTTTCCTGTATTCTAATTAGTAAATATGATACAGAAAACTAAACTATGAACACAGAAAATTCATTACGGACAGCACCCACCTTTTATCTGCCTTTTTAGGAACAGTTTTGGGAGTTTTCAGTCTAGCTAAAACTGAAACAGAAGAAGATTTATTAAGAACAAGGTTCTGTGTCTCTTGTTATGCATTTTTAGAAGTTTGCAACTAGTAAAAATTTGGTGAAAAGTATTTCCGAAGAACAAATATATATAATTCCTACTCTCAATTCCTCAAAGCTGGCAGCAGCTTTCTATTCTCTGGAGACTAAGAAGGAAGCAAGTGAGTGACAGGGAACAGAAAAAACTGAGGCAATTCAAGAACACTCCCTGTGGCACAGACACCAAGACTGCACTGCAAGGAGAGAACTACTTTCCAGCACAAGCAATGAAAAAAAGTAAAATGTAAAAATACTTCACTATAATTAGGCAGAAATGTGTCCTTTTCATACTCCTTCATAACACACCAACGTTACTTACACATTTCAAATTCATCATCACTGCTGGAAGAGAAGTACAGGGCACTGCTGCAAAAATGAAATGCAGAACTTTAGGTCACAGCAGAATCTACATCTCCACTGGTCTGAAACACTGAACACTGAGAACCAAACACACATTGAGAAAAAACATTCTAAGTCCCAAATAGGCTGAATTATTTTAACTCTTTATAGAAAGCTTATTTTGTGTCTTACACATAGTCTGTGATCTGTCAGAGAAGTGTGTTATAGTAAGCCTGAAACCTCAACCCATGCACTGATGAGTAAGAAGCTGCTTTTAGATAAAATATGCTTTAATAGAGCTGTCATGAATATTTAGCAAAATGCAGCAGCTGTCATAAATCTATTTCAAGAGGCAGGATGAAGGCATTACCACCTGGACTGCTATGTCCATGCAAATCTTGAAGCAGCCCACAACTCCCTTACCAAGTTATTTATTTTGTTTTATAAGAACATGAACCAAACATTACCAACTTCAAAAATACGTTATTCAGGTGCTTCAAAAAAACCAGGAAGACAGTTTTTTAAAATGGATGTTATTTAAACCTTAAAGACTGCAGTTCTGTAAAACCTACCTGCTAATACCTACCAATCACCATAAAACAAACCAGGGCGTGATCCAGAATTATATATATATAGGTAATACGTACTACATGCAACGGAGTATGTTGTACTTACATATATATAATATATAATATATAATATATAATATATAATATATAATATATAATATATAATATATAATATATAATATATAATATATAAATGCACGCATTATATGTATATATACACACATGTATATGTATAGGCGCGTATGTATATATACATATATACATATACACACACATACGTATTTATTTATATATATATATATGTATGTATGTATGTATGTATATATACACACAGTAGCTATAGATTTAAAAGCTCTCTAAATTAATAATTTAATAAAAATACGTCAAGGCACGCAGGCCGGGGCGCTGTTTCCCTCCCCCGGCGCCCCCTCACCTGCCGCTCCGCCAGCCCTCGCTCCCTGCGGCGCCTCTCCCGAGGTTCCTCCCGCCCGAGGCCAATTCCCCGCTCGCTACCAGCCGTGCCCCGGCCCCGCTGGCCGCCCGGTCCCCCCATTGCTGGTGGCGGGGCCCCGGGGCCGGGTCGGGGCCTGGCCCGAGCGCGGGGCCCGCCCGCGCCGCCGCTCCCGCCATGGCGCTCGAACGGCCCCGCGCTTCCGGGGCACCGCGCATGCGCACACGGACGGCGCCGGCAGCGCAGAAATCCCGTTCTTACTCCAACCGAAAATACCAAATCTCTGCCCAAACAGCTACTCAAAACATTATAGGAAGAGTAAAGGCCAGCGAGGTTTTTCTTTCTGACAGCAGCACAAAACGTGAAACACGGGTCAAATGAGTCAAACTGGCAAACCAAAGCTTTATTTTTTTTTTTTTAAAGTCTTTGCTACAGTACCTAGGACTGCACCCCTTTACATAATTAACAATCATTCCTGAAAGATCTGTATTTGGCACCAGTTTGTGTTCACCTCAAACACTTGTGGGGAAGATTAATTTCAAATCAAATTTGTTTTTTTAACAGAATAGGAGCTGCCATCATGAAGCCAATTAGCTGAGTTATTGGAGAAGCTTAAAAAACAAAACAAAACAAAAAAACGAAAGTCCTTATCTTAACCAACACATTACAGAAAGCTCCAAAACAGAGGTCAAACATTAAAAGGCTGATATAGGCTCAAGTGGTTTATAAAACCTATAAAAAAAGACTACACCAGCACATACGCCCTTTCAGTCCACGCAGTTTAGAAATTAACACAGGGAGCAACTTGCTAGCTGGAAATCTTGTCATGGGAGAACCACATATATACCAGTACCCAAAATCAAATGTTAAAACGCTCCAATTCCCAATCCACATAAAAGGAGAGAGGTTTGTAGGAAGATTAAATCCATCCATGATATCATAAACTGGTTGGGTAGTTCAAACTTCCCCCAGCGACCACTTTGCCACTCATACACACAGGCTCACATGTACACGGCTCAATCCCATCCAAATTCCTCATGGAATAAAAGGATCCCAGGCTCTATTGAGTCTTTCCCTATCATGCATGAAGTTAAGTCTGGCTGTGCTTTAATCACCATCATGTATTACTTCAGCCACAGAGTACCAGGCAGATTAAGTAGAAATGCACAGTTTTTAGCTCATCATCTCTGCACAAGTGTTGGAGAGGCTCAGTTCCTGGAGAGTTCCTGGCGGGCACACCCAGTCTCTCTTCATGCAGACTCGCTGGCCTCCACTGGTTTGATCATGTGGTCTGGTTTGTTGCCCGCAGCGTAGTGATCCCACATCTGGAGGTACAGCCGCTCCAGGTCCATCGTGTACTGCTTCGTGTTGAACAGAGGGCTGGATATTCTCTGCTTCCACACTTTGCCACGGATTTTTTTCAGGCTGCAAAAGAGAGTTAAAGCAGTCATGAGACGTCCCAAATACCGCACAATACAGTTTACCTTTGAAACCTGCTGTTCTCAACCAATCCAGAACTGCCTGTACAAGTGTTTCAAAAAACAACTGCTACCCAAACTCCACCAAATTCCTGTTCTGTCTCATTTCTTATACAGACCAGCATGACCACTTCAAATCAGAAGAGCTGCAGCATTAATTTGCACTATGTGCAGTGCAGTAACACTTTACAACCTTATTTTAATTTGAAGTGAGAAACTGCTTAATCTTCAATTTAAAAAGAACAAAACATGAACTGCATTGCACTTTTCCACACTATGCAGCTCCTTCAGAATTGTTACTCAATTAGGAGTGCTGTTAAGTTACCATAAAAGCAGAAACTGAATTAACTGCAACACAAGACACCTCTAGAAGAGGACTGCCCATAAAATATCTGCAGGATTAAAACTACTGATGTTTCAGCACTGTGCCCAAATACAGTACTCTACATTCTTGATGTTCCCACATTGGACAGTTCAAGTTTGCTTACTATTCCAGGTCAGTTCCCAGTTTCACAGCAATATCCTCATACTCCTGTCTGCTTTTTGCAATTAGCTCAAGACAACCCAGGCAAGTGAGCTGTGAAGCAGCAACTCGTGAGGCAAGAGTCTCGCCTGAAGAAAAGAAAATAAAAGGCAAATCAAAACCAACAAGAACAACCAGGAATGAGTTTATCAAGTGACTTATCACACACTAGGAGTTACTTTCCTTCTACCTATACAAAAGGCAAAGTTTGACGTGTTTGCTGTAACTAAAAAATTACTAATATTCCAACCCATGTATTCAACATAGGTACACTGCTGCATTACCTGGCATAGTGACCATTGGAGTCCCAGCCCAAAGCACATCCATGCCAGTTGTGTGCCCATTGCAAAGGGGAGTGTCCAGACAAACATCAGCCAACTGCCCTCTCCTCACATGTTCTTCTTTGGGGGCAACTGGTGAAAAGATGATTCGGTTTTGGGCAAGACCCAAGTTTTGTGCGTACTGCTGGATATTGGGCTCTCCTACAGCTGGGAAACGTAGCAGCCAAAGCACACTGTTGGGAACTCTTTTTAGGATCTGTAACAAAAATAAGAATATACAGGAAGCTCAGAGAGGAGCATTTACTTTTCTGAACAGAAACTGCCACATACTAAAACGAAGCAGAAGGCATCATCATTCAGTACTTTGACGTGCAGAGCAGAAATTAAACAGATCACCATCATGAATGAGATCACTAGGACTGCATTTCTGATCCCACTGGAAGAAGGAACAACTCTGAGCAACAGTTTACAGAGCAGTTCCTTAAGAGAGTAAGTGTTGAACTTTATGATCTCATCTACTTATAGGCCCATACTCTGGAATATAAAAAAAAATACCCCAAAGTAGCTCTCAGCAATACACTGTAAACTGGAACCTGACACACATGCTCTCCACTCATCTATGTGCCAAAGCCAGCTATAACTCAACTGGAGAGACTAAGAAATTCCAAAATTATTTCACAATAGAGAACCAGCATTAAGGGACAACTGTCCCAGCACTGGGACAACTTTAGCTTTCCCAAACACAAATTTTCACTGGTTAGATTTGAAATGTACCTAAAACCCTCTATATTCTACTAACACTAAGCCCTGAAACATGAGCACTGTAAGGATTTAAGTGGCTCAAGGTCAATGTTTTCCAGAGAGAAGTTAAATCTTAACTTGCATCAAGTTTCTGCTAACCTGAACAGCCTTGCCAGAAATCTGACCTTAGCTTTACTACTGGACAGAGATACTCACATTAGCCCACATCTGCAAGGTAGAAGGATCAATCTTATAGAGCTGATTGAAGTTACAGTACACAACAGCATCCTCTGGTAAGCCATACTGAGAACGGGTAGTAACAATTATAGTCCGTGGAACTTCTTCACCAGTTGCTGCTTTGTTGTTTATCTAAAAAGGGGGAAAAAAGCTGCTGAAACACTGGAACTGCAGAAAACAAGACTATGCCCTGTGGAATTGTCTTGAGACACATTGGTTAGCATAAAGAATTACTGTAAGCATATTTTTTGTTTTATGATACAAAACAAAACTGTCTACTTACCCATTGCAAGAATTTAACTGGTATGTGTACACGCTTGTGGATGCCACAATGTTGCAACCACCAAGGCAAAAAACACTGGGCATTTTCATGCCCTTCCTATATCTCCCCGAAATTCCAAGTAACTGGAATAATTGGAAAGAAGAATCATATAAAGAGGCATTACACATGGAATCCTATCCTCTTTAAGGTCACGTAATTTCCTTGAGAGCAAAAATGAAATTAAAACTGAAAGACAGAATAAAAAGGTATTTAGAAAGCAAAGGTGGGGTTTGGTTTGTTTGGATTTTTGTGGTTTATTTTTGGGTGGGTTTTTTGTGTGTGTTTCTTAAGATAGAACACAGTAACCATAGAACAGATAATCAGTAGATGCAGACTGGTGTGTAACTGGGAAGACTGTAAGGAACCAGTTGACAAGGAAAATGATAAAAATGCTGAAAATTAGAAGAGTTAATGACAAATCTGAAAAAAATTGATCTTACAGCCTTCACAAAGAATAGGAATATCCTAATAAAAAAGCAGCAGAGGATGAAGCCAGAATAATCAAGGTACCATGCAAGAGTCTTGAGGGTTAGTAAAATGGAAGCATGATTTCAAGTTTTTTTTAATAACGACATGCTATGATGGGATCAAAACCACATAAACAGAGAGGACAAGACAGCTACTTAGAGCCTTTTTCCTTATATATATGTATTTTTACATACATAAGTATTTAAAATTTAGACAGTGGCATTGCAGCCAACCACTGGTGACACACTTGATGTGAATGACAATGACTCACTGTCACTGACTGTTAGAAGATGCACAACAGCTCAGCAAAAGTTGATAAATATGCTACCTATTCAGGTCATTGACACCTCAAAAAACACAATGCTCAGTTCTTATTGACCTATGCCCAAAAGTAGCTGATGTCAGCACAAAGAAGTGCTACATTAGCATCAATGAAAGACAGAAATCCTGTTTTTTAAGTGCACAGACAGAGCTGAGAGTGTTTCATCTCAGTGGAGCGTCAAAACAAGAATTCTCTATGATTCTCAGACAACTTCAGAAAGAATTGCTAACAGCCTTACTGACCAAAGTAAGACAAACTATTACCAACTCAAAGAAAAGTCTCAGTTGTGAAGAAAAGAACTCAAAAATAAACCAAGGTATGAGATCATGAACAGAGCAGAGGCAATTATCAAAATTATGTAAGAGGTTCCTGAGGGACTGTAAACTGAATAAAATTCACAAGATAATGAGTTATGCCAATGTCAGAGTATGGCATTTCTAAAAGGGAAAAACTGTTCTGCAGTGGAAGAAAAGTTAAACAACACCAGTAACTGTCACTAAAATCCCATGAACTCTTAAGCACTGAGAGGTGCTTAATACAGTGCAAAATTCTGAAAGATGTAAGGAGATGAATAAATGTTCTTGAAATACAGTGGAATAACCCTGCCTCTATTCTATTACTCAGGAATTTTTTTCTAACATAAAAAACCACAACTGACACTGAGTAACAGATCACAAATCTTGGTAGGCTGCAGGCAACAAGGAAATCTTGGCTTCAAATTCAGAACAAGCAAATATATTCTTAATGCAACAAGAAATAATTGCTTTGGACTTTAGATACCTCTAGATACAATTCCTCTATCTTTGGGGGAGGGAAGATCATCTTCCAGTACATCTGTGGCTTATAATGAGCTTCCTTCAGTATGACAACTAAACAAATCAACATGACAGAAAACACATTTGCTTGGAGGTTTTCTTCACTGTTATGTTAAAATTTACGTATATAACATAAACACCAAGACAACAGTGTCCTGAAGTGCCTCACCTGAGTCGTTGCTAATCCATTACTGATGTTGAAGCCATTGATAGTAATCTGAATTTGCCCACGGTTTATCATCTCAATCACAGCCTCTGCAATGGTGTTCATAGGGATCACGGGCATGCTGAGGGCAGCATTGCCATCAGTGTTGTCACAGCTGTCAGGACACTTCATCTGAGATAAATCACACAGAGATCAGAGGGAGTACTACTTTCAGTCCCCAGGACTGTACCCACACTGGAGTAGTTCTCACCTTAACAATCTTGACATCAGGAAGGCTGTCAAGGAATGCCTTCAAGTCAATGCCATTCAAAACAATCCTGTTATCATAGATATGACCATTGGATTTGAAATCAATGACTGCTTTTTTCTGTAAAAAAAAAAAAAAGTCAAGAAGTTACAAGATCCCTTGCCAGTACCAAGTGTCATTTCATAAAGACACTTGTAGAAAACCCCTACTTTTCTTGCCCTATTTTCCAACGTACCTTCAGGTGGGGGAACATGTTGGCGTGGTCTCCAATAAAGAAAGTGTTTGGCATGTAAGCTAATTTCTCTGAATACTGCTCAGCCACCTCAACTGGTGAAGTTTCTTTATCTGTGATGATATAATCCATGAACAATGCCCCACTGGTTCCAGGATAACCTAGCCACATTGCCTAAAACATAAAGAAAGGCTTCTTTTCCATGTGTACTGCAAAAATAAAGGCAGTTAAAAACCAACAAATTTTAAGTTACATTTGCCACATATAGGTTCAAGTTCATTCTTCTGCTTTAATAACTTGAGAACAATTCCTAATACCAAACTTTCAATACTAAGAGAGTGAACAGCTCAAAGATGTTCTAAAATTAATCTCTCAAGCAAATTTTCCCCATGATGTGCAGCTTGAAGCCAGAACACTAATCATCAGTGATTACAGCTTCTCTCAGCTGAGACAACTCCTGTAGTCTAGAATGACTCTGATGAAGGCTCCTCTCATTCTCTTTCCATAGGCATTTTAGAAAACCTTTAGTCAAACCCCCCCCAAAATACCTCTGATTCTGGCCTATTAAGGGCCCTGGAACTTAGTTACCTGAATAGGTGCTGGTCTCAGGGCAAACAATTCATTTCGGGCTCCTTTGGTGTAGCCATTCATATTAATGAGAATGTGAATCCCATCCTGATGGATGCGGTCTGCTGCTTTTCCATTACATGGTATCTAAGAATAAATAAATAAATACATACATACATGTTCTTTTTGTTTACAATCTTCCAGTAATAAATGTGGTCAGTCATCAGTGTAACAATGGATAGATGCCAACTGCATAATTTAATTTGAGGCTTAAATCTTGTTAGTCCTGGTTTTACAGAAGCATAAATCTTCAGCACAGCAGTAAAGCTGAGTAGCAGTAAAACTAAAACTACAGACTAGAAACTGAGGTTATATAAACCAGAACACCCTTCCCCACATCCACTCCTCGAAGGCTAATTAGTAATTAAAGCTCATATAGGGCAAGTGGCACATTCACAAACGAAGGTATACAGAAGATCAAAATGAAGATCAAGAATAAGCCAGTTAACTACTCTACAGGGTTTTGCCTTGACTTCTGTGTATACTGAAATCCTGGACAGTTTTCACACTGAACCTAAGGCAAGCTTAAATGTATATGCAGCTGTGACATCTTGACTTCTCCACAACATTTAAGTATTACTTATCTTGAGATCTATTAAAGTGAGAGCTATTAAATATTGGTAATGTTACTTTTTAATAATCAGAGGTCACAAGATAACCACCACATGGCAGGAAGGGCATAATGCCAAGACATATCTACAAACTTCAAAATTCTCAAGAATGACCCCAATTCAAGAAATAATTGCAACTAACAATCTCAAACTACATCTCTTTCCATCTCTTTCTTAATTTAGAAAAATTTAGGTTTGCTAAAAGGTAAGTGCATAAAACAAACTCACCTGAGATAAGTCAATGAAATGATTTGCTTCAGCCATCACTTTTACACGGAAGTTCGTCCCATCATCAGGACTCAGGGCATAACAGAATACCTAGAAAATGAGGCAACAAAAACTCAGTATCTATGATAGCTTAAAATAAAAGAGCCATAAAATAATTGTGATATAGTGTGATTTAAAATTACATCTAGTTTCACACAAGTAATTTTTATTTACATGGCATTTACCAATTGAGAAAGAAGTAAAAAAAGCTGCACTAGGCCATTTTTTACACCATTGAACCTAGCTCTGCCAGAGTGCCAGAGTATGGCACTGCATCCTGCACAGACATATAGCCAATGTTCTCATCAGTGCAAGCCAAAGTAACTTTGACAGATCTGCATAAGAATTAAATCTCTAAGAATGCCTTCAAGTCACCTCTGACTTTGTAATTAGTGAGAATCATAACTATGAATCAGATTGAATAGACAAGCTAAGCCTCAGGGAAGCTTTTTAACAATGACTAGTTCTCCCAAGTAGGAAACTGCAAGTGTATCTGAAAACAGCACTTCATACTGGTAAAGGAGGGTGACTTGTGCTGAAGAACTCTTCAACCCATAAAAAAAAAATACCCAAGAAGCAAAAATTTGCTCTTTCCTTGTTTAATTGCCTGCAGTTTTAAAAAAGTGCCCCTTACAGGCATATTTAAAGCTCTCAACATGCAATTTTTATTTTTACCTCGAATTTGTCTGGGTTATGCATGCCTGGAATTGATTGCATTAGGTGTGAGGTTGGATGGTTTCCAAAATCAGAGCTCACATAGCCAATACGAAGTCGACCTTCACTGGCCTTCAAATCCTTGGGATGTTCATATGGTGGCTTGTGAAGAACATTAATCTGCCAAGAAAACACAAAAGTGTTCACAAACTCGGGAACTAAAATCTAAACAAAGGGACAAAAGGGAATTTGCAGAATTAACCTTATCCCACATTCAAGCAAGCAGTCATGTACATCTGCTGTTCTAAACCTGCATTCTACATATTCTACTGGAGCCAAGTGCAGTGCCCACACACTGTGTCACAAGATGTGATGTCTCTGCTCTCAGACAAACACAGACATCACTACTGCATCTCTGCTTTTCTAACAGTTGCAGTATTTCACCCATGATTATCAAATACACTGATACCACACCAGGATCCTCAGGGAGCTCTTAAACCACAAGGCATTTGTGATCTGAACAGGATTGCTGTGAGGCACCAAAGCATTTGTTCTGTTCTTTGCTCTCCATCTTGCCCAGGCATCAGCTTGTAACCACTATCTCTGACAGGATTATCAGGCTACTCAGACAACTCACTTTGACAAAGTGTTACCTTCCATTAGTTAACCAGGCTCTCCCACCAGCTGACAGCACATTTTCAATTATAAATGGCAACCTGCACAAGTAGTCTGTCTCAAAACTCACAAGCACTAACAGCTATGAACATTACATCCCATCTCTTCACATGTCAGTGACTCAGAAAGCTTACAAAGGCTAATACTGACAAATACGAGTATTAGATTTTGAGTAGGAACAGGCAAAACCCCAAAGAACTTCAATCAACAATTAACAACTGGCCTGTACAGAACTTCCTACCTTGTCCAAACAGAGATTTCCATGTCTCTCAGCAATTGCCTTCCTAAAACTGTGAGAAAGGGGATACAGCATGCTATGATGTGGGTGTACAGAAGGCAGTCTGTTTTTCTCGAGCTGATCTGCTACAATGCTAACCAGCTTCTTCATTCTTTCATCATAGTCTGTCCAGTCACAGACAATCTATAAAAAAAAGGAAAAAATATAAAGATTAGGACAACAGCTTCCTTTGTCCTGGATCAGTTATTTCATTGAGATTGAGATTAATATATCTTCCAAAAATGGAAGTGAGAACTTCTGTAATTACTGTTGATGACTGTATAATCTTATCTCTGATTTAAGTCTAACTCTTTACATTCAAGTAAGTAATCTCCTGCAGAGGAATCTTAAGAATTACAATCAAAGCCTCAGCTTCCTCACCTGCAAACAGTGGGCCAAGTTGCAATAGGCATCTGGGAAATCAGGTTTAAGTTTCAGAGCAGTACGGTAAGAGGCAATGGCTTCTGGTATATTCCCTGAATCCTGTGAAGACACAAATGAGTCAGCAGGTAAAAATATCTTCAGGATAACTACTCACAGTGCCCCACCACACTCTTCCAAGAGTGAATCATTCGCATGTGCTACCTTGTGAATCGAGGCCAGGTTACTGTGGGCATCAGCAAAAGCTGGGTTTATCTGAATGGCACGGGTGTAGCACTGCAGAGCTCCCTGAACATCCTGCATCTCCTTCAAAGTGTTTCCCATATTAGAATAAGCATCTGCAAATGTGGGGCTGATTCTGAAAAATAAAGAGATTAGGTCATGAACAAGAAAAGCCCCTCCTCGAAAGAGAAAGCACGCTCATACCCCGACTTCTCAATTTGAAGAGCAACTATGGAAATTACAACACACGACTAAGTCATCTTCTGTACCAATCTAGGCACTCTCTCGTTAGGAAAGGCTTGGACTCTTGCAGGGAGTATCCATTTACCTAATAGCCTCTTTGTAATGCATCAGAGCTTCCTGTAACTTTCCCTGCTGTTGCAGAACACTTGCTAAGTTCGAATGCGCGGCAGCAAACTCTGGAAACACCTGGAAGAAAAAAAAGTTGACTCTGTCTCAAACAGACCATAGCAAAAATACCTCTGCATTTATTACTGTATTTTCTTACTTTTTTTTTAGAGAGAGGGAAAAAAACCTTATGTCTTATTACACATTCCCAACTCGAACCACCCACCTCTCTCTCACACTCAACTGTACCTCAAGAGCCTTCCGATACAGACGGACAGCTTCCTCAATATTGCCCTGCTCCCGCTTGATGTTTGCCAGATTGTTCAGAGAATCTGCATGAGTGGGACAAAGTCGAAGGGCTGTGTTGTAGCATTCTTCTGCTTCTACCACCTTCAAAAAAAGGGGCATTTTCAATATAGTAACATTTATTGTAAAAGCACCATTTATGAGAAGTCATTATACAATCAGTTTTAAAATGTTCGAGATGGAGATTTCGTGAATTATTCTTCCTTTTAAGTGAGGTTAACATCCATCTTAACAACTTGCCCAACAACTTATCAAATTGGTGACAGCTGGTGTCTATTAAAAAAGCCTTCACTGTACAGCATTCACTGTAATTTTAAGAAGAAGTGCTCCTTACACTGCCTTTCTCTTTCAAGGCATTGGCCAAGTTGCAGTAGGCATCAGGGAAGTGGGGCTGGAGCTCAATGGCCCTCCTGTAGGTGTCTATGGCCAGGTCTATCAGGCCCTGCTCATAGTACACACAGGCAAGGTTGCCGTGCACAACTGCGTGATTTGGGCTCAAACTCAAGGCTCGCAGGTAAGCTGCCACAGCTCTGTAAGAAAATTAAGAAAAAAAAAAGGTAAACAGTCATCCAGAGAGCAGGAATTATTTACCTTGGTACAGTGAACAAGGTCAAGTCTCCGGAAAAACAAGCACAGCTTTCAGCTACTTTTTAAAAACATTTTTCATTACTAGGAAAAACACCTTCTTCTCATTACCCCATTTTCTGCCAGTTTATTATTCAATTTGAACAAGAAAAACAGTATCACATTATTCTCTCCACTAACCTGTCAGTATTTACTTAGACTTAAATCATCACTTTGTTCAAAAGTGAAATCTTTAATTATATGCTCCTATAGAACTATATAGATGGCTGATGTATTCAAATCCAGTTTCTAGGAAAACCATAACAATATACACCAGTAAATGTTTATAAGATGATGTAGAATCTGAAATTATGGAAAAACATGCCTCAATTAGTTTGGTCCACTAATTCATGCTTCAATCAGACATCACTCACTCATTTACTATGTGCACAGTGCAGATAATTAACCTGTTCCCTGCAAGCTTTTATTAAATTTGGGGCCACAAACCACAGCTATCAGAAATTAAAAACCAATTACTAGATGCAATATCGTACATTGCATATAAACAACACAGCCTGGATCTTTTCCCAGAAACAAAACATTCATGTATCAGATTAGAAGTCCCAGAACAGGTTAGTTCAGTAACACAGCCAACACTATTGCAACCCAAGGAAATAAGATGAGGCAGAGATGTCACAAACACAGAATATTCAACCAGATGTTTAGCTGAATTCCAGCCCAATTTGTCTCACACAGAAGGAAAATTTTAGAAGAGACACATTTGTAAATTATGTTCTGAATCACATAATGAAAACAGAGAATTCAAGCATTCGGGTCTTTCTTGTGCATCTTATTTTCACCCTCCCCAGCCGTAACTTCAGAACTATTTTCATCAGAAACTCTCGTTTTTGACAACGCATTACATACAAGTAAGTAACATGAAAGAATACATTCCACTGTAATTTTTCATTTTTATTTAAATAGACCAGTAGCCTGGTCTGTCTGCACTTCAAAGTCATTTGCTTGCTAAGCTTATAGCTGAAGTCTTTGCTACCCCTGACCACAGATACCTCACAGAAGGAACATAATCTGTATCTTAACACATCTGACAAATCACAGATCTGCTTACCTGTCAAATATCCTTGCCTCCTTCAGAACATTTCCCAGATTGATATAAGCATCCAAAAAATTTGGGTCAAGTGTTACAGCCTGAAAATATTTTTGAAGTAGAAGTTTTGAGCATTAAACATGAACACATTTTCTATGAAACTGAGTTGTTTGCCGCTTTTTAAAAATTCGATAAATATAATATATAAGCTTTTAAGATTTTATCAATAACCTAGTATGGAAGGAAAACTTACAAACCAACCACAGAGCAAAGTTATTTATCTGTAGAAATGACAGCATGTACTACCTTCATATTTATTTTTCTGCTCACCTACTGAGTTGCAACTTCTGCAGAATAAAGTGTTAGGCTGATCATACTTAACACTCCTGTCTACTGCTGTTGTCTCTAGCTTGTTTCTAGAGAAGAAACCCTAAAAAACCTTATCGGTATCCTTAATCTACAGCAAAGGAAGACAGATTTTAAAGCTTTACCAGTGCAGGAAAACAGGCTGTTCACAAGAATAAGGAAACAGCAAATGCATCACGTATGCAGGGAAAACTCAGCAGCAACGTAACTAAAACATCTTTGCTCCCTTCAATACTAGTAAAACACAAAAAAACACTTAAACTGAAGTTACAAAAGCTGCAGTACAAAGCTACACAAGCCTCACTCTTACAGTCTCATGGGAACTATTAATTCCAAATTAAAATACTTCATCTATCACTAACTAGACACATATTAGAAAAAAAAAAGACAAAAAAAAAAGACAAAACAAAACTTGAGCAGCTAGACTTTTTTTCTGTAGATTTAAAGCCACAAATTTCAAGAAGAAACTGCTGCCACATCTTAAATTCAGCTTTAGGGCACTCCAGAAACTTTAGAGATAAGGACAAAATTAATTAGACACTAATTAGAAGGTATCAACCAGCTACTTAATGACACTAATCTAGAGAAGTCTGAACAGTAGTGAAAAATAACCCTGGAGACGAGAATTAATGTGTCACTTAAAACTGTTCTTCTCAGTTAGTAAAAGGACAGTAATACCTGAAGCAAAAATCACAATGCAAAATGATTTTAAGCACCAAGTTGATTCTTTCTCTTGCACACAAAACATGCAAAACATTACTATCAGATCAGATTTTTAAAAAATTTAGTCTGGTAAAGGGCTGAAGAATAATTTAATTAATTTTTTCATATCTGACGTGTGTGAAGTCCTAGGGGAGTTCTAAGTGTCTCCCTCTAGTAGCATATAGGCAGTTTGAAACATTAGCAAGTTTAAAAAAACAATCAATATGAGCTGTTAACCAACAGGATCATACAAAGATCTCCACTATCAAATTATTTATCACCTGCAAGCACACAGCTGCACGTACATTCAAATCTAGCAGTGAAGCTGACTCCCTTAGGTAGTTACCTTTTCAAAGTGATGAATTGCAAGCCAAATTTCTCCTTGGGCATTGAAAACACAGCCAAGATTACTCCAAGCCACTGCAAAGTTTGGTTGAGTCTCAATTGCTTTTAAGTAACACGCCTTGGAATAGTTAAAGAAGAGAGATACAAGGGAAGGGGAATATTTGTAAAAAGAAAAAAATGAGAAAAAATAATTGTTAGTATGCCTTCTCTAACCAGCCAAAAGTGACCCTGCAGTATAGGCTAGCTTGCGCCAAAACTAATGCGCTGCAAACTGTTGTTGATCCTGCGCCAGCGCAAACCAAAACCCAGGTGCAAGCCCACCATTTTTCAGTTATGCTGGTAACAGATTAACATTCCTTCAGACACCAGATTGCCACAGAAATCATCTTAGGAACAATTCAAGTAGCTCAACAGAAACATCTGCCGCCCTCAAGTGCATAAAAATAAAAAAACCAAAAATATTACCATGTGAAAACAACTTCACTCTGAAATATAATTTTTCAAATATTCTGAATCAGATAGAAGTCACTTAAAAAAAAAATACAAAAAACAAACAAATAAAAAAACTACTGAAAAAGATAAAGCTATTCCTCAGTTTCAAGTGTGCTTGTCAAATCCCATCCCTATCTTGTTTCCCCGTTTCTTCAAAACCAATTCAACCTCTCCTGCAGCTTCAAAACCTCAAATGACAGGATTGCATGAAGGTTTAGGTCCCTGTAATGCAAGCGCAAGAAATCGCTGCGCATCCTACCCAGCACGGCGCCACGCTATCGCTGCGAACTGCTTGGCTCTAGTGATTGCCCCAAGGTGCAGTGAACAGCCAACCAGAATCATTAATCTACCAGACAGGCCCACATAAAACTCGCATGTTAAATTTGATGTCTGGACTCTGTAAAAACGTGTTACAACCCAATTTTATCCAAAAGGCTGCAGCCTGGAGCTCGGGCAGTCGCCCGATCAGAGATTAATCATCGAGTCAACCGTTCACGGGGGCTTTAATCGCACGCAATGCGCGTTACCGCTGCGCAGCCTTTGCGCTACTGCAGGATCACAGCGCATCATCAGAAGAGCAGAACGCTGCAATCCAAACAAAGAAGAAAAAAGGAAAAAAATGAACAACCGGAAGAGTTAGAAGCTTTTACTATTAACTATCTCCAATTATTTCTTTAAAAAATATTTTAATTTACTTTTACTTTATTTCTTTGAAAGAATTTGTGGCTAATAGTATAAAATATTCTTACATTACTTGCTTGTAATTAAATATTTTAAGCTGTTTCTGAAGCCACAAGACAGAAGATTCAGGCATGGAGGCAAATGGTTTTGCTGTGGCAGTTACAAACCCGTTACCATATTTCTCATCATGTGACTTTTCGGTGCGTTCCTTGCTGGAAGAGGAGGAGGAGGTGTGTGTCTGCCCTAGATCCAGGCCTCGAGCTCCCTTCAGCGAGGCACCTTACGCATGGAATAGGAGGTTTCACCCACCTGAAACCTTCTAAATACAATATCAGTGGTGAAAAACCAAAAACAAGAGAGAAAATAAAACAAGATCATTAGTAAGAGTTCAACAAAGCAATTGCATTTTTTTGGATATGTCTTAACACATGGGAATGAGGATAATCTGTCTGTAACAAGGGAGACATGCAGAAGGGAGAGGGTTAATCGGGCAATTGCATACAGCAGGGACTTTTTTTTTTTTTTTTTGGAAGAAAGGCTCTGAAACATCTACAAAGAAATTAAATTTTAGTTCAAACTGTAAGGAATCTGCTGGCTTGATCTTTCAAATGGACTGATAACCAAAGAAACACATTGCAATTTACTCAAGATGTTTTTCCTCGTTTATTAAGTTCTCACAAAACGGAATAACACTTTCAAACTAGGTGTCTCCAGAGCTCTGAAACAAAGAAGTCAGCAACCTAAGGCAGGCGCAGTGTCTTGGCCTATACCAGTCACACTAAAGCTGCAGTGAAGTGCAATTCATGTTAGCTGTCCGCTTGGTGGGCTGAGAACCAAGTGTCTCAAAGACTGTTCAACTCTGAATGCTGCTACACAATGTTTTCAACCTGGATCCGACCAAATCAGTCAGGCTGCCCTAGGGTGGTACACGCATCCAAGTTGTTTTGAGAAACAAAGCAATACTGAATTTTGAACCTGCAGTCCCCGTTACCCCACAAAGATCCCCACCCTCCCCAAATGGTGCTGCAGCCAAACAGACAGCTACGCTGTTCATACACTCCACTTCTGAGCATGCGCGTGGGGCTTGGAGCGACAGCCGTGGAGCCCAGAGTGGTTCTGATTTCTCCACACTCCTCACCCCTGCAGCGCGGACGCGTAAGGTGGCTTGTAACAAGACAATTTCTTTCTGCAATCCAAATTTTAACGTGCCAAGAATTTTGAACTCATCTTGGTGTTCGAATTCTCAGTTTAGGAAATGCACGACTGCTAGAAGCCACCTTTCCACTACAGCAAGTTTTCTTTTGATCAGTTCATTTACCAAACAAACCAGCTTTGTCCTTCCGATTTCTTTATTTTGGGGGAGGGGAGAGGGAAGACATGAAGAAAAGATATTGGGGGATGGGGGTGGGGGGGTGGTGTGTGTCGCATACTGCAGCTATTATTTACTAGCCTTTCTTCCACTATCAAGGGAAGGGAAAAGTTAAAAGAATAAAAAACTTTAAAAGCCAATATTACAAGGTAACATTTGGATAAGTTTCTTCTCCACTTACAAGCCACAAAGGACTTTAGAAGAGCAGCCTTTTCAATAGCACCTGCATCGTACAGGAATCTCGAGCTAACCACAGGCTCTCTGCTTGGCACCAGCAGGCAAGCCTCAGATCTGAAGGATTGTTACTTATTTCCAGATGAAAGCATGATGGAGCCCCTGCCCAATACTTCAGAATGGTATCAGATAGTCTAGTTCAGCAGCAAGGCTTGGTAACTTTCCATTTCTTGACTTAAACCAACTTTTTAAACATGGACATGCCATATCTTGCCCTGCAACTACTCTGGGGTGTTTCAGTGCCTTCAGTTTTCAGAAGTTTCTCAGACTGTCTGTAGATCAACGCAGATTTGGAGACTTGGTGCAAAGTTCAAGTTTTCAAAACACTGACGTTTACATGTATTCTACCCAACACCTACCTTGGCTTCTTCCAAGCGACCCAGGGCTTTGAGCAGGTTCCCCAGGTCACTACGAACACAGTACAAGTCCTGAAAAATCAAAATCACACCATCAGCTTCAGGACTTCCCACAGGTCTTCACTGAGAATTTGCAAGGAATAACCCAGCTCAGTTTACATTCTTAACAGATGCATCACAAACATAAATTATTTCTCTTGACCTAAGATTACAAACAACAGATAATCTGAGCAAATTTAGTACTGTGTAAGTACAACTGTAGAGAATCAGAAAGAAGCTGTATTTCATACAATTCCTATTATACAGAAATAAAAAAACTGCAAACAGATGCCTACCCAGCAGCTTAAGTCAAATGTAAGCATTTCAAGCCCCATTTTTTTTCTCAAACCACAACTTCAAACCTGTACTCTTAAGATACACCATTGCCATTATAGCTTTTAAATAGATATATCAAGTGTTTTTGCTGCCTGTATCCCTAGAGAAGTTTTCCTCCCTGTTTTGCCCACTAATCCATCCATTTCCAACAGCTTTACCACATGCTCTTGTTATTTTATTTGTTTGAAATGAAAGCACAGTTTGCAACACCATTACTCAACAGTAAAGACCAGAGAGAATGTAGACATTTTGTCAACACTAATGAAAGGATTTACTAACCTAAACAAAACTCAACTCCTGCAAAAAAACCACTATCTCACATTACTCTAACCAATGCATCCACTAGTCACACCACTTGGCATGTAAGTCAGACAAGTTCACAATGGCTTAAGAGAAATAAGGTTCTGGGCCCTTGCTAGACTGGGTTTGCTTTTGCTTTTCCTACAGAAAAAGGATTTATGCACATGGGACCAATGCTGCATTTGAAGTACTTCTTATAAAAATGTTTGACCAAAGAGCAAGTAAATACCTTTACCATGCTGAGCAATACTATATAAATTTAATGAGTATGATGCAAAATAAACATACAGCAGCAGTCTGTTTACTAAAAAAGTTAATTTGAAACTGTTACAACCAAAAATCCAACCACCACAGCAATCAACTTTATAGGAGTCACTTATAGACAGTCAGTTTCAGCCTATAAAACCTAAACTGATGCTCCTGTAAACCAGACCACAATGGAAAACTAACTCAGTCTACAGCAGAAATCTTACCAAGGCAACACTCATCACCATGAAATTTCTGACTTAATGATAAAGTAATACCTGGTCATTTTCTAAGATCTCTCTTTCAAGTCTAAGCATCTATTCTCTCACTGCAGTACTACCTTAAAGCACACAAGAACTAAATATGGGGCCATTCACTGCAGCTTCTGCCTTCAGAAATGAAAAGTCAAACCTTACTTTTCTTTTATCTGAAAAGGTAAGTATGTTACATATACAGAAAAGCCAACAGCCAGTAGCACGTACTGCAATACACAACTTTTTATGACAAAAGCCTCTCAAAGATCCTTAAAAATAGCATTAACTGCTTCATTAAGTTTATGGTATACAGGCTGGAAAGATTATCTATTGTTCTTTCTTTGAAAGCTGCTACTTCTGTGTCCTAAGGCAGTAATAAAGAATGGACTTTTATAAAATAAGGCATTACTTACAGGATTGTACTGAAGGGCAGACACATATGCCTGTACTGCTCCTTCCATATCACCTGCAGCTACGAGTGCAGCAGCCAAATTAATATATCCATCAATGAAATCTGGTTTGAGGCGCAGTGCATGTCTGTAATGTTCAATTGCTTCCTGCAGCTGTCCACGCTCCTTGTACACATTGCCCAGATTTGAATAGGCTTCAGCCAACAGTGGATTCTGTTTGATTGCCAAAGTGCTGAAATGAGCAGACCTGAAGAAAGCAGACAAGTTAGCAAATAGGAAACCACAACCCAAAAACAAACCAAAAAGCCCCAAACCAACCAAAAAAACCCCAAACAAAAACACCCTCCACATTCAGTGCTTGTCTGTTTATCTAGTTACTCTAGTGAACATTCATGCTCAGGTGAGCCAAACATGCAGCCAGCAGATCTGGACTTACAGAGCTGTTCTGTATCTTTATGGCCCCACTTTAAACTCTGATCACCCTAGTTCCCATTTTAGGCTGTACTGAACAAAGCTCTCATTTACAGTCAGAAGGGTTCAAGTTGCCTCACCAAACCTGAGATCAACACACTTGGAAAAAACACTACAGGGATCCCTCTTCCAGCATCTGTATGCTTTAAGCAATCTTCCACTTGATACTCTTTTCAAGAGGCGGGACACGACTAACATGGAAAATTCTGTTGTACCCTTACTCATTTTATTTTCCCATATCTGAACTACTACAATTTCAATCAGAAGCCTGTATCAAACAAATGTAAGTCTAAAGTTCTTACTTCCTTCACCAGCAAACGTGAATTTACAGCTAGAACAAGTGAAGTTCAAAATGCTAGTGGCACAGAAAGCAAGAACAGGAACAGATGAGCAGAAAAAACATAGGAACAACTTTCAGATGACAAAATTCCTTAAACTAAATACGTTGTTGTGCAGGAAACAGTCTTACAATTTAAAGAAAAAAAATCCCCAAACCACAAACCCTTACACTGTAGGTGGAATGAACATTACACATGTAAGTCCTGCTAGTACACACCAACGTGGCTGATGTTCCAACATTAATATGTACGATATTAAAATAACACGACAATAATGGCAATGTCGTCTGTTTGTTCTAAAGCTGCTGAGTCCAATTTGTATTTTTCTTACCCCAGCAAAATTCCAGAGGGAAGAATCCTACCTGTCCAGTCGGCGACACTGGAAGTGAATGGATGACAGTAACAAAAGCACACCAGTGTTATCAGGCTCCTGTCTCCAGAGCTGCATGCAGTGTCTCTCTGCTGCTTCAAAGTCTCCTGCCTGATACTCACGATGAGCCAACTCCGCTAACCCTTGGAAGGAAAGCATACGTTTCGTTGGTTCTGGAGAATCACCAAAACATTTAAAGGGGGAAAACAAAAAGTTAGATGATGGGAACAAACAAACAAACAAACAAAAAAAAAAGACAAAAAACCAAGAAAAAAACCAAAACAATGAAAACAAATGTACACAACTAAAGGATGAAAATGTTTGAAATGATATGAAACACTACAGCAGGTGACAGTTGGGACTCTAAGAACTTATCTGTACCAGTCCTTGATTCCATCAGCTAATAATACCAAAAATGCAGACTGCAACAACTGCAAATATTTGTAAGTCAATCGCTTTCCATTATTCTGAAACAGACTCCTGTAATGATATATTTTGGTTCCTAACAGTGGAAGTGCTGCTAACAGAACAATGACTCTCTGCACTCTCCCAGATGACTGAAAATCCTATGCTTTGCTACGTTTAAAAAAAAAATTCTAACAATTTAATATGGAAATGAATGATAGGAGACAAAGATTTTAATAAAGGACTTGAACAAAAGGAAGTTTTGCTGTGCAAGTACTGAAAACCCTTAAAAAATACAAAAAAAGCACAATGGGTAAAATTCTGAATCCTGCATACTCCTATTATTTCCTCTGAGGAGTCAAAATCCCTTCACAGAAAAAAAAAATTATCTTGGAACAACAATATCTGAGGAATGACAAACACACATCAATGATTATGCAACTGGCCTACAGGAGGAACCATTAAACAGACAGGGTACAGGAAAGGAGTTACTGCTCTTGGAGGCTTAGCTGGAACAGGAGTGACAAAATAGTTTTAGTATTTAATATCCAACTGTGGAGCACAAAATACTTAAATGAAACACCACCTGTTTCAGACAAAACAACTAGAAGTGAGAAAAGTAAGTAAAATTTCTTACAAAGTAATAAGCAAACACAGCTTGGAAAAAACCCACAACCATTCATCCTAGAAAGAAGTGCTGACCTTCAAATTCTGCCTTTATACCAACAACTCTTACTATGAAAAGGTTTGATTACCACAAGTATCTCTCATTTTTCCTCCTGTACTCTGCAGTCCCTTAATTCAATCATTAAACACTTACCACTTCATCCTCCACTTTTAAAATCTGAAATCTAAATTAAATAGATAAACCTTTTCTGATACAAGAAAACACCTCAATAGCTGGGCTTATGTTTTTACTACCAGAGTAAAAAAGTCCACAGACTCTCATGCTTTTGTGAGAACTTTAAAGATGGCCAAAATAATAATGAGATTAGGTACAGATTTACTACCAAGTGTTTATTTTATGAAATTGAGATTGATGCAATTTATTTAAATTACTTTCAAATTTGAGGTTTTAGCACTGGTAGGTTTTAATATAAGACAGTGAGTCCTCTATGATATAAGTATGGTAGTTTTTCCAGATCTGTATTGTCTCTGTTAAGTGCTACAAACTGTTTCACAGTAAACTGGAGCTACTACTGCCACTCATTTTCAGATAATTGACAAATTAGTAACCAAGTATCTTCATTCAGATTAGATTCCTGTTTTTCAAATCCTAAGGGCAAAGTGGACTTCAGGATCTGGTTAAACCTACTGGCAAAGATAAAAAGGTACAACCTTTATTCAACATAAGAATGTTGAACAGTGGCTGAAAACCACACCATTTATAAATGGTGCTGACAGTAATACTGGAGCACCAGCAGACTGTTCCTCGCTCGGGCCCTGTGCTGTTAACAGGTTTTGCCCTTCTGGCAGTCAGTATATTTTCAAGTTGATGGCACAGAGAAACCAGACTGAGGAAGAGCATGCCTCATGAACTCAATTTCCTCTTCAAATACATTCCAATTGTTTCAGTAAATTTCAAAGAAAAAAAAAAAAACACCCCAAAACTAAACAAAACAACCCAGAAGTTTACACTTCAAGACTTATAACTGCAGGGAAACAAGCTTCCAATCATGATCTAAATACTACATTTTGACTACTCAAAGCAAGAAGTCAAACTGAAGTTGCAAATTCCAGAGCAAGAGAGAAAGCTGTACAGATTTAACACCTGAGAATGAGAACTATTAACAAAAGAAACACTGATATTTTCTTTCATTTATCAAGTGTCTCTGTTTACAAAACAACACACCCTTGTCTCCAGAGAAAAGGCAAACTGTGTAAAACTGCCAGTCATCTACCTTCAAGCATTTATTTTATAAGCTATTGTGAAGAAGTTCACTGAAAAGCAGGAAGTGGATAGCCACATCACAAAGTCCAGAACCAATGAAATTTTAATACAAAGTTGGCTGGAAGTTATGCAGTGCAAAAGACAGCCCATGAATGGATGCTCACTGAATCAATTTGTAAAGAAAATAACTGTAGTGTGAAGAGTCACAGCCAGGAAAATCCCTTATCAAGTCTTGCATAAATGAATTTCTGTACCTAGGCTAACTTGTGCTGAATGCTTCGGCTATGACCTTGGAAAAGTCTAGTACTAGCCTAGTGCAGTGACAATGACCTTCCCTGAGGCTTCTAGACAATACAAGTAAAACAAAAAGCTGCATAAAACCACCGCAAACGTGCCCAAGGCCATTTTCCCCCCACAAATACCATCCTAAACACTTGCAATACACTCATGTTCAACCTTGCATTCAGACAGTTCCAGACAGAAGCAGTGGTTACCTCCAGCTGGGGGGTGCTGGATAGCACAGGACTCTCTCCCAGCGTGCACGTGGTTCTTTTTAGCCCCAGGGATCCAGGCTACAAGAGGATGCTGCAGCCTCGTTGACCACACTCAGCTCTAGCTGAGAAGGTCCGAATTACCGTACTGCAGCACTTTTCTGTATCATTACCGTTTCTCTTTAGATCCCTGTCTCCGCACTGCTATCCCGTCTCTTTCTCCGAAAATCCTCCTTTTCACTTCTACTTATCCCAGGCATCATTTTCAGCTCTTCCTGCCCCTCTGGTTAAAGAAACTCCCAAAATTTGGGGGATAAAGCTGTGTTGTCCTTTAATCCTTTCAGTAAGCATAACACTTCTTTCTCTTGCTCACCAGAGAAAGTCAGACTTCTCCATTCCTCAAGTTCTGATCTCCGAACTAAATTCAGGGCAGGATCTTTCCTCGTTACAACACGCTATCTTACTGTCCAGAAAAGGGCTTTAGTGGTCGGCTATGCCACCGAATCACAGAACGGTCTGGGCTGGAAGGGACCCTAAAGATCATATCGTTCTAATTCCACCGCCATGGGCAGGAACACCTTCCATTCGACCAGGCTGCTGAAAAAAGAAGTGCTGCCTAAGTGCAGCGAGCGATTCTGGGCAAACTAATACACATTTTGGGTCAGGCTTTTACCCTACTTCGCCCTCTAACGCAGTCACCTGATAGTCTGATAAATATAGCAGCGATCCCACCGCACTCACACCTCCCCGCGCCTCCCCGGCAGCGGCCCGGGGGCTGCCCGCGGGCAGCGCCCACCGGAGCGCACCCAGGAGCGCGCTCGGGCCCGGGGCGCACAGACCCCCACAAAGGCGGCGGGGACACCCCCGCTCTGCCGCGTCTGGAAAGTTCCGCCGGGCGCGGGCCCAGCGAGCGGGGAGCGGCCCCGGGGGCGAGGGCACGGCCCGGCCCCCGCTGTCCCCGGCCAGCCCATCCCCGGCGGCGCCGCAGCTCACGGTACCTGTGCTGTCCGCCACGTTCCCCACGGAGGTCGCCATCGGGACAGGGGCCGGGGAGGCTGTGGCGGCGACGGCAAAAGGTGCGCTCGGGCCGGGCGGTGCCGAGCTACCCGCACTCGCGGCGCGCTGAGGCGGCGCTCCCGAAATGGCGGCGGCGGCGGCGGTACCGAATGGCCGCGGCCGGAACTATCTCCGCGGAAAAGAGTCCGGGCGGCGCCGGGCAGCGCTGCCACACGGCGGGCGGAGGGACCTCCTGGAATCGGCGCGCTACAACCCTCAGGTTATCGTTCCGCGCGCAGCGCTGCGCCAAAGGCGGCGGGACTGCGCATGCGCCACCACCTCCCGGTACCCCCGCACGTGGCCCCGCAGAACCGGAGCTCACGCGCCGGGAGAGCGGCGCTCAAACAAACGCCGGGACACCGGAGCTCACTGGGGCATCAGAGCTCAAACACCGGGACAGTGCAGCTCAGTCACAGGGCCAGCAGAGCTCAATAACCGGGACACCGGAGCTCACCGCCCCACCAGCGCACAGAGAAACGGCAGCAAAGGCGTCTGTGTCCCCATTCCTGCTGTGTTCCCACGAGTTCCGTCAGCCACACGCCAGGACTCCACGGAACCCCGGAGTCTGCATGAGCTTCCCCGGGGCACTGAAAAGTAGCAGTGAATCGTGAACTCAGATTACCAAAGTAATTGCGATTTATAGAAAAAGTAGGGCAGCTGTTTCTGAAGTATTGGTGGTAGTAGTTAGGTAGTTCCCAAAATCACTCAAGGGTCAGACATCAGACACTGTATTTGTGGTCCCAGAGAAAAGCCCCCACTTTATGAAATGAAAATTGAGTTACAGTTATTCATCAACAGCAAGTATTTCATTCTGAGCAAGCATTTTTTCCTCAGAGACAGGCACGTATCCAACAGGCCAGTGTTTCTGAGGAATTACTTTACATCTATCAAGACTGAAGAACAAACCATAAAATTTATATCTGGATTTGGAGCCAGTACAGGCTACAACAACCCAAGGCTTCAGCAGGACACACTTGTCTAAAGCTTATTTTTTCACCATTTACTCATTCATATAACATGTTTTATAACCAATTAAAATATCTAAACAAAAAAAAAATACTGTTAACAAAGCCCACACTACGCTGTTCCTTGCACCAAACTGGGACAAGAGAAATTCAAGAGCCAAGAGTGGTGCAGGATGACCATCATCTCAGGGAAAGGAGCTCATTCATCTGAGTCCAGGTCACTGTCTCCTGCAATGGAATGAAAGTCCTCGCTGTCCTCCTCATCCTCAGACAGATGGACCTGACTTAAGACACTCGGTCCTGAGCGCTGCTGTTCTTCCTCTTCCTCCTCTTCTGAGATCTCATACCCTCCAATGCTGCTGAAACTCGTGTCTCTTGTGTTGGACTTTGGGTCTGGTTCTTCGTAGCTGCCATAACTAGAAGAAAGAAGAAGAAGATAATTTCAAATTACCTGCTGATACCAGCAATTTGGTATTTAACTCCTGTAAGAGCTGGCTTGAAATCCTGTGAACACTAGGAACCACTGTGCATTTCAGTTCTGTCACTAGCCAGCTTTTTAAACCAGAAACTAAAGAAAAAAAAAGTCATCCAATGAAGTAATTCCAGTATCTTCACTCCACTCTGACACACTCCAGGCAGGAAAAACTGATTGCTCCAATAGCTTCTGTCACCTTCACTGTAGACAGAAACTGCAGGACTCTTTTCAGTCCATTCTCATCTTCTCTAGCCCTTCCTGCTGACTCTTGTCAAGGTTCTGGGCTGGACTGACCATTTCCTGCCAGCCCAGCTACCTATCAGTTCTGATGCCTGTGATTTATTAGGCAAATATCAATAGTGGCACTAAGGAACTGAATTCCACAAGCAGAAGAACAGAGAATCAAATACTTATACTCTACAAAATTCCCAGAAAAGGGAGAGTAGGATGCTGTTCTCTCAAATGCAATAAAAGTAAAGCTCATAGTGTTGTACTTCTGGTTTTCTAATAATTGCACACCTTCCAAAATACAGAATATGCATATTCCTGTACTTCTGGACTCCGACTAAGCAGCTGCATTTCAAGTCAGGACATGCTTGTTCTTAGCAGGAAAAAATAGTTAATCTACTAAATCACTTTTTAACTTCAAAGGCATCTTGTAGTTTGAGATAGCTTGTAAAAACCTTTATTTGTCCTGCCATCAAAAACCACTATGTACAAGAAATCGTCTAGCTTAAAGAACTGAGTGGGTTGGGGTTTTTTTTATTTAACTGATATTTTTATTAGTGAAAATCTAACAGCAACCCCAAATTTCTGTCACTAAGAATAAATGGTAATTATGGTTGCAACGGTAAGAACAGTTACAAGATAACTTTAAGAAAAATGTGAGATATTCTTCAGGTTTTTATGATGAACAGTTCAAAAATCTTTAAGAGAAGGGATTTTAACAGATTCCCAGCTCTAATTACCTGATATTGCTGTCCTCCATAACATGAGATGTCTCCCCACCATCCCCTTCATAGGACATCATGCTTTCTTCATTGTCCATGCCCATCCGTGTGTTCTCTTGAAGAACATGAGGTTGTTTGGGTCTCACTGCGCTGGGCTCCACATCTGAGTCACTGCCACTCTCACTCAGCTGGATAGCTGTGAAATGAACCAGTGTTTGGTCACGAATTTCCAGGT
Source organism: Cinclus cinclus (assembly GCF_963662255.1). Lineage (NCBI taxonomy): Eukaryota > Metazoa > Chordata > Aves > Passeriformes > Cinclidae > Cinclus > Cinclus cinclus. The sequence goes on from NC_085060.1 coordinate 4,049,026, forward strand.
TTGTTCTGCCACTCACATTTCCACTGTCTGTGTTTAAAGGCTGCAGTATTGACTGTAAGGAATGTTTACTAAGTCGTGTCTCCACAAGGCAGCAGAAAAGGTACCTAGGAGGTGACACCATACTGAGTACCCAATTCTGATGTTATTCCAAAGCAATCTCATTACCACCATTACTCAGAAAGGCCTTGTGTCTTGTCTACTCTGAAAAATTCCCCTTTCTTCCCCCTTAATAATTTTCAGAAGTTGTTGCTAAATACCACTATATGCATAAGTTTGTATTAAAACATAGAGTCTGAATAACCTCTGTACACCTCTTCCTGTTCGTGATAACATTGCTTTAACATTAAGATTTTACATTTAACATTGATAACCCTATTTCATATAAAAATAAATGTACTTTTACTAAACTACCCATTCCTGGCTCTGCATACCAAATCACACTCGCAGTGTTTTCAGAACCATTTGCAGTTTATGAAAGACAATCAAGATCTGGTCTTAAGTCTGCTTTCATGTTTGTCTGCACTTACAGCATTCCTATTCTGCTTTTGTTTTCAATCCCATTTGTGTGCACCCAGTTTCCTCATCTTGCCCCTCTGGTCTCTGCTCTCTACTGCATGTTTTTGTGATGGAAGCATGAGATCAGCTGGGTTTATGAACAATCAGAGGACACTTACATGAGAAAGGATTGTCTCCCTCTTCATCACTCCCATCATCATCATCCTCTCCATCAGACATAAGCAAGTCTTCATAGAGGACACTGGCCTGGGGCTGCTGGGCTGATCCTTCTTCTTCATCAGCAAGGTCACCATCTGCATCTTCAACTTCCTGGGCCACACAAACAGGGATGGTGAAGATCCAGCAGCATGCTGCCATTTCTATCATAGATTTCCCACTCTGTCCATTCTGAAGCATTCCCTCATTCCACAATGCTAACTTTTCCAAACTGCATTTTAGAGACTGTCTCAGGGCAGCAGACACAACAGACAATCCTGTAAGCCAGCACATACTCTGTGGCTGGGATTTCTGTAAATATACTCACTGGGGCTGGAGTCTTAGGCTTCCCATCATCATCCTCATCAAATCCTTCAATATCCACGTCAGAGTCTTCCTCGCCCAGCCTACCCCGCCCCTGGCGCATCTGGACAGGAACAGAAACAGCAATGGCACTGAGGAAGGCACAACTGGACATCACCCAGGGGGTGTGAGAGACACCTGGGCCACAGAGGTGGGTGTGGGAGTACAGGAAAGGAAAGACAGAAAGGAAAATATGTATGTATCACTCTCAGAGCAAGGATCCTTTTTCTCTTTATTGCAAGATCAGAGAGCACAATCTCCACACACTTATATCTGATGTGCTCATCCTTGAATTGGGAACCTCCAGCCTTACAGCACTGGAGTTCCTTGTTTAACTAGTTATTTCTGGAAAATAGCACTAGGTTATAAAAAAGTGCTTATTTTCATAATGTATTTTAAAAGCATACAGCATTTTCCCTGAATCTTTTCCTGTCCTTCCCACAATCCCCATGAGTCCAAGATAAAGAGGACATGCAGATTCTGTCCCAAAGACTATAAAATTCTACAGAAAGCTTGAAGACCTCCAAATCTAGAAGGCATTCACAAAGCTGCAGATGGCTAGAATACTACACAGAACTATTAATAACCAATCTCTGTTTGCCTGCATTGTTCAGAATAGCTCTCACCAGTCTTTCTGGTACCACCTTCAGTCTTGTGGCCCGTCACCTTCCTTCTCCTGGTAATTTATTTTCATATGTTACTGTGCATTCTTCTGCTATTCCCTCTCCTTCAACATTTTTTTGTTTTTGTTTAATACAGAATAAAGACTAAGGAAAAATATTCCATGGTTATTGTAACAAGTTAATTTATAATGATTTAATCCCTTTAACCTGTCTGCCTTTTTTTTCCCTTTTACAACTGCAAGGTATCTACAGTGGCAACCATCTCTTCCAAACTCCTAATTGTCACTGGATGCAACCATAATAATGTAATTGTGATCTTCTGAATCTGTAGAATATCCTTCACCATTTCCCAATTCAGAATTAACAAGGGATTGCATATTAACCCTCAGTAGCATGAGTCACCAGGTTTCTACTTCCAGAAGTAGTGAAGCAAACAAATACCTGGCCTTAGGCAGATTCTTTTGCAGCTTTTGATTCTCCATTCTTTGTTTTGCAGTGTCTCAATTCCCAGTGCTCTTTAATTTTTTTTACTTTTGCCTCAGAGCAGTCAAAATGAAGAAAATATCACAACTTTTGGAAGATATTTCCTTCTCTGATTGAAAAATCTGATCTTTGTCACCTGTTTCCTATAAAGTCATTGCCTCCTTTTAATAATTTGCTCACACAACTCCCCAACCAGATGAGAAAATGGAGGATTCTGACCTGAGTTCCTCGCTTCCCTGTGGTAGTGATGGGAGTGTCCATAGCAGACAAATTGCTTTCATCTTGATAGAATGAAGCACCATGGGACACACTGAGGGAAGTGCTGGTATCATACAAATCTGGTGGCTAAAGTATAGGTGGAAACAGTAGACAGAACATTCTCAGGTACTGAACTGAGACTGGAACAGTATCTTGAGAGGCAAGACTGGGACTTCAGGACTTAATGCATCTTTTTGGCATGGTGTTCATATTATTACACACTGTTTAATCAAAATGAGCTAATTATTCTTAAAGAATAAATGGGGTAAATGCAATGGCTCACAACCTCAGCTTTGAAGTCTGCCTAACAGCAGAACAGAAGTAAGTACTTCTATACAGTGCTATTCTACAGGGGCCAAAATCACAAATGGGCTCAAAAGGATTCAATAAATTTATAGAGAACAGACTTCTCTGCAGCTCATGAATACAATGGTCCAGGTGCAACACAAGTTTAGGGTGCCTGAACAACCAATTCCCAGACACAGAGAGGGTTTGCTGTAAAAATGATCAATGTATGTTTGCATCCACCTACTTCTGTTCCCTGCCAGAGACAGGAGACTTGATTACATCAACCTTTGGTCTGACTCAGCATGGCTCTTTTCATTTACTTCCTACAATGGGAGCAGTGTTGCAGCCCCAAATGCTCCAATCAGAACTAGGAAACGTCTAGCACATATGAAACAGCAAAGCTTCAGCTTCCAATCAGTCCTATGTAAATAGCTGTCTCCACCTCTAAAGTTGACAAAAGCAAGAAAAAGGGGATCTGGATAAAGTGTTCCAAAAGCCAACCTGCAGTTTGCATGCAAATTGACTGCTGAAGAGTTAATGAGGAACTACATAATAGGATTCTGATAAAGTTCCCTCACAATACACAGTTCATAGATCATGACAATACTGAAAATCTTAAGAACAACAGCAATAATTCTTAAATTAGGCAAAACAGGCTTCCTAAGAATATAAACACACGTGTAAAGCAAACAGCTGTCAGCTGTATTTGCCTTGTATATCCTGGAGGCCAACCTCTGAAGACACATATGGGGAGACAAATGTTGGCTGTCACACAACTGCATTTAAAATAGAAGGGACTAAAGCCAAGCAATCTCCACCAGACCTGCTGTCTGTGACAAGTTAGAGAGTGTGGGAAGTGTGACTGCCAAGAAGCAGAGGGAAAGAGTGGCCTTTAGGTGCCAAGCTCAAGGGAGAAGGTCAGAGAGCTCTTTCCTCTTACAAAGGCTAGTTCCTTGCTCCTTTCCTCTCTTCTGATCATCAGCTTGGAATAAAATCAGAGGAAGTAACATTGGTCTTGGGAAGGAAACCATCAGGTAAGAGAATGGCATTTTTTCCCTCACTCTCTGATGCATTGCGATCACCACTGAGGCCACTTCATTGTTGAAATATGTCAATAAATAGTTCCAAGAACTCATCCCCAAAGACCTTCTTGCAGCCCAATACTTCCTATTGGCAGGAAGGTCTTTTTCCATTATACTCAGTTTCAGTACTCCCAGTCTGCTGAATTTGATCATTTCTAGCAATCACATTCTACCTTCCTAAAATGCTACTAAATTTGTGGTATTTTTGTGGGGAAGAGATGGATGGAAGGGTGTTAAATATTGCCTCAAACCCAACTGTGTTGTGCTATCAGGGCTCAGCCATACAGTATTTGTATACTTCTTGCCTAAACAAATTTTAAACTCATTTTTCTCTTAAAAATAATCTTCATAAGACCTTAAATTGTTCCTGAACTTTAAACCCTTTTTTTTTTCTGCTCTGACTGCTAAAATTAAATGCAACTTTCCAGATGTAATAACATCAGACTTGCACAGAATTCAGAAATTATTGGTCTACAACTGGGATGAACAACTGCAAAGAAAGCTTTGATTAGTCTTCCTATACCACAACATTTGCATTTTATCATTCCATTATCAACACAGAGATCTTTCCCAGGGCCTATGAACTTTTCCAAATAAACAAAAGGCACATCTCAGACACTAGGATGACATTGTCTGCTTTCCTAGGCAAATTCCAAAGATAATGTTAGTTTTCATGAATTAACTTGTCATTCCTGGTAAAAGTTTTACACTGATGTTTTTAAAAACAACCAAACCACCCAAAATAAGAAGAATTATTTTTTAAAAATCGAAGTAGCTTGTAAGTCTTTACCAAACTGTAGACATTGAAAAGAAGCCCAGCATGAATTTGCTCTGTAACACATAGAAAATACCTGTCTCACACAACTGTCTGCTATAAAACAATGATACAGTTTAAAATCATTATTTTCCACTAGAACAAAGAGATGTAAAGATTCCCAGCAATGAGGGCACAGTTGGACTTTGCTGACCATATTAGGCAGTTTCTTTACCCACAGCAATGAGCCTTTCCAACAATACCACTACCAAACAGTCCCCTGGATTCCTCTAAGCACTACATCCATGCTTTGTCCTCATTTGTTCTCCCTCCTTACCTGTCCACTGCTTGACTTCTGAGGGTTTCTAAATGTTACACTTGCACAGTGTACACTTGCACGACCTTCCAACCAACACTCAGCTGTACCTGACTGTACACAGCTCATCTTTAGACCAATTTTACTACTTGCTTGGGACATGTCTCTCTTTATCCTAGGTATCTCACTCTCTGAAGCAGCAGAACTGCTTCTTACATTTATTCTTAAAAAGTAAGGATTAGCACACCATCCAACAAGATACTCTACTAAAAGACAAACTGCAGACAGATGGAGATCATGAAACAAAGAGGAAATCTGGGATCAAACACTCAGGAGATTGAAACTAAAAGAAAGTGAAAGCCTTGCTTGGTCACTTGCCTGTGGAGTGTAGGGACCAGGGGTCATTGGATCAAGACTTTCCAGATCTGCCTCCTCCAGTGCTGCTTCCTTAGCAGTAGAGATGTCTCTCTCGAGTTGAGTCAGGTGTTCATCATACTAAGAATGAAAAAGCTAGCTAAGGTTGCAGAACAGAAAATTCAAACTGTAAATATTCCAGTAAAGTTGTCCACATACCTCAGCTAAAGTCTGGTAACAGATGTTTACAATCTCCTGGGCTGTTTTTGTGTACTGGCTGTCTGACCCTATAGTAAAAACAAATCTCTTTATACATTCTGATGTTTTTTCAATTCCAGACGCTGAGACAACAAGACAGGTTTTGGTTACACAGGCCCCTAAACCCCAACTCCTTCTGATGTAAAGAGAAATACAAAGCAGGGCTCACATATGGCTAAAACAGCACAACCAGTTTGTTCCAGCATTAAAAGTATGATATAGGACACAGGAAGGTTGCAGCATGTCTGCCTCAAGGAAATTCCCAGAAACAAATCATTGGATCAGAGACACATACTGAGCAAGCAGAACATCCTCCCCAAAGGTAACTGCCCCATTCTGCAGCAGATGGTAATAAAGATTCATGTGACAATGAAAACAGCACTGTTTAAGCATCTCTTTCCTCAGGAAAGGAGAACAATCATCAAGTCCATGATTCACAGCCTCGGGCCTCAAGACACTTTGGCAGTACAGGTGCCCAGATGAGTTAATTTAAGTACAAAAGGTAGCTGAGGCCTTATTTCCACCACCTACCATTGTACTTAATGCTGTTGGCAAGGATGAGGTTAACATCATCCAGGAAAGTCTCCCTGTTCTGGTATTTGTGTTTGGAGATATTCTGGAAGAGAATTGTCACCCTGTAAGTGATCAAGACTAAATACCAAGTCTACACGAGAGACTGCTCAGTTCAAACTACATACCTTGCGGATGGTCTCCAGATCCATTGGATTAGCAATCACCTTGTAATAATCAGGAACAAACTTTTTGTTAACTGGATGGTGAAATGGCCAAGACTGAAAGAAAAAAAAAAAAAAAGCATCTGTGTAGAATTTTCTTCAGTTTGAGCTACAAATGTCATAAAACAAGCCTCCAGAACTGATTAACACTTCAAATGCATTTAAGGTATTTATAACAAGACATCTTGAATCCAATCATTTAATTTCAGGAGGGACACTGAGAAAAGATCTACCAGCTGGAATTTTAACTAGGCCTGTTGATATCTATTCAACAGTAGTGACATATAATACAAAATAATAATTTTACAGAAGACTTTTCTATTTAATATCACTGTTTTTCTCCTCAACAAGATCAGCACATTTTGCACATCACACACGCAGTCACTCAAGCTACATACATCTGGAACTGCCATCATCTTTTGAGTCACAATGTTATCCAAAATGAAGGAAAAGGCCACTTGATCATCATCATCCAGGAGAGGATTAATTGCTTTTTCCAATCGAGCCAGTTTATCTTCCTTCTGCAAAAGAAGTAGGGAACATCAGTGGCTGAACCTAAACTAATAACTCAACTATCATGAAACTCTGTCCCAGAGAGACTCCCATGCACCTTTTTATGAAAACACTTTTAATTAACAGGAGGTAATAGCCAGGATACAAGCCTATAGATAAAGTAGAATAAGAAACAAGCATCTGTTGTTTTCAGAAAGGCTCCCATGGAAACTGTTTAAAATGGTAAAAATTAAAATACCTTCTAGGGTAGGAGGAAGAACTCCCTTAATTTTCTACTACTCTCCCTAAACCCCTGTGGTTTTGCCCATACACATTCTCTATTCTCAAAGTCTTCAAACACCCCTAACCATTCCCCGCCTCCATTCTGACCACAACTCATTCACAGAACTTGCCTCTTTTAGTTTTTCATCACACAGGTCAAGCATGGACTGGGATATCTGTGTCAGTGAGTGCTTTGGCCCTGCAAACACACACAGCAAGTGCAGCTTGATTAAAAAGGCCCATGTCACAATATAACTTATCTTTACTCCTAAAGCATCGCTGATTATATTTCTGGCACAGTTAGGTGTACATACTCAAGTATATTCTCAGTACACACAATTATTCAAGTTCAACATGCATTTTATATGAGAAAAAGTTTCTTGTAGTAAGTAACGTTCCTGGCACACATTCTGGTAAAGTTTGGAAACCCTTTGGAAAGCAGCTGTGGCTGTGCCAGGCTGGCCTCCAAGCCCTCCACCTTTGCCAAATATTCACAGTATAAATCATGACATTTCTGTTACCTTCACTAAGTCCAGTCAGTGAAGCAGAACTGCTAAGGAAGGCAATATGGACATTTAAGGAATATTTAAAAACTCACAGCTTTAAATAATTTCAGGATTTCTCAGACATGGAAACGAGCATTTGCAACAAAGCTATGAAAAAAAAGGAGCTTATTTATTAGGATAAATCAGGGATTTAACTTTCAAAATAATAAAGGAAGCAGCAAAAACAGAAACCCAGTGCTGTCAGTGTCACCCTCAATGCTGCACAGCCTAGACAGACTCAGTGCAGCTCAGAGGTTATTCTGTCAAATTAGTATGTTTTGGACAAGGACCTTTCTATCAGCAGTCAGACTAAAGCTCACTCCCAATGAATCAGCACTTTTCTCCAGAAGATACATGCTCTGCCACAGAATCTATGCTGTTATTTTATCGTTCATTTTTTAAAAACAAGTTTCCTGACCTTCCCAAATGGGCAAAAAGTTTATTGCAACTAAGAATGAAAATATGCAAAATCATGACAGCAAACTCTACTCACTCAAAGCTGCATGCTCCAAGGCACTGGCTTCAATGGTTGTGAACTATTCCTATTTGCATTAAAAGATTCATTCAATAAAGCATCATAATGTAATCTACTAAAAACAATGTTTTCCTTAGCTATGAAGGAGGTAGGCAGGACTTGAAATATGCAGAATTCTTCAGTCATTGAGTCACCCCAAGACATAGACCCATAACTGAATTTCAATTACCACATCACAGTCATCATTTAGTTGTTGCTACATGCTGGAATTCACTTCTTTCTTATTTATTAATTAGTTCATTAATATACTCTTTCAGGTATATCTGGAAAAATATACGTTCATTATTGCCATCTGGCAGTGAATTTGTTCTGCTTTTATGTTGCTTTTGTCGACTCTAAAAGTTCCACAGCTATCCATGCACAACATATTAGCAGAAACAAGATTTCCCTGTGTTTTTACCATTGTATGTGGCACTGTTCTTCACAATGAGCTCCAGGTGTTCCCTGAACTCCTCCCGGGATGGGTACTGCCTCTTACGGACGTTCTCACGCAGGGTCTGTAAATCCATGGGCCGAGTAATGATCTTATAATAATCTTTGACAACTTTTGGGTTTACAGGCGTGTGAAAGGGATATGTCTGAGGAGGAAAAGAAACAAATGTTTATTAGCACAGTACTGGCACAGCTAATCTCAGTTTAACCTCCACAGTTAAACAGGCACTAATGTATAAAACCTTTACACACACAGTTCCTTAACTGCACCAGGTAAAATAGAATAAGCTCAACCCCACAACAGCAAACACTTTGTTCTACACAATATTCTCTTATACCATTATAAGAAGGAAAGTATCACCGAGAGTTCTCAGATGGTATTTTTGACTGCAGCACAAAAGTCAAGAAACTGAACTTTAAAACTCTCATTTCAACTCAATTCTTCTATTTAATCTTTTGATTTTGCAAGTTTCTGGAAAAGTCTGGTCAGAAAAGAGTGAAGTACAGATCCTCCCCAGTGCCACATATATAAAAGCATTACACACCGCTACATTTCATGCATCTTGTACTGGTTTTGTTGAAAAAAAAAAAGTAATAAATCACATATGAGCTTTGAACATGTATCCACACAAAACTAGCCAAATTCTGGTGTCTACAACACATACTCTACTTCAACCGCATTGCTTGAGATGCAGGATTTGGGTGTCATAGCTTAAACTTACATTGGGAAGATCTCTGATGTCATTGATGATGCCCTCCAAGATGGATGAGAGTGTCACCATAGGATCTGTTCGCCGCCGATGGATGGATTTATGGGGACGCTGAAGAAACGAGAGGCAGAAAAATGAAGGCAGTTCTAAGATGCAAAACATTTACTCACAGAAATTCTAGATAATTTAGCTAGTTAATTTTCTGGGCAGGCATGAGGAGGTCGCACAGGAGCAGCTCAGGGCCTGGCCAGTTGGTACAAACAGAGATGGAGGTGCTGCAGTCAGCTCAGTAACACTTCACTCACATTGAGATAATCACAGTGCACCGTTGTCCCTACGCGACGCTTCTTCTTTGGAGGAAGCTGCTGCTTGGGAAACTTCAGGACCAGGGATTTCCTGCGAACCTCATCAGCACTAGGCACAAACAAAAAAGCACAATACTTCCTCCAGCCCTCACGTGAATCAAGACCATTTGTCCCCCAGTACTGGCTGCGGCTCCATCTGCCATAACATCAAATGCACAACTGAAATAATGTAGTAACAGGTACTGTAAAGCCCTGGCACTTTATTCCTGTGACTAATACACAAACGAGTATTCTGCATTAAGCTCTCCATTGATTATTCTTAGTATCCTCACTGGTTTCTCTGCTTTTTCCCCTACCTCTCAATCAGTTGTTTTCCCAGGACAATCTTCGTTCCTTCAACTTTGATGAGCTCTTCATTGTCATTGTGAATGACTGTTTTTTCCAGCTCTTCCTCCTGCTCCTCTGTCATTGCAACAGGATTAGAAGGTGGGGCATTTGTTTGGTAGTAAAGAGGACAGAACTTATTAGTCCTCATGTGCCCAATTGCACCGCATGCTCCACATTTTAGCTGCAAAAATAGAAGGTGACACATCAGAATTCATATACGGGCTCCTAGTTTTGAGGCAAAGCATCATTAAAATCCCCCAGTGAGATCTTTAGTACATCACTAGAACAAAAAACCTCTCCAGCAGCCAAAACCTATATGGATATGCTTACTTTCAAGTCTGGACGCTCTTTCATTTTCTTGGGCTTCTTTTCTGGAGGGCCCTTGAGTTTCTCTTTCTCTTGGTTCCGCTTTAGCCGCCGTAATTGCTCCTGGATCCTGCGCCGCTCCTTCCGCATCTCCTCACGGTGCTGCTCATCAAATAGAGCAAACTTCCGTCTGGGTGGGGGAAAAACAATACTGGTTTTCCAGCCTAGTTCATGATTTGCCAGGTTCTCTTCTGCCAGGTCAATCACTGCACAAAGTTTGTGACACCCTCCAAATGGACAGCCATTAAACCTCTATTCCTCTCCACAATTACAGCACCAGGCTTCTACGCGCAATTCCACATCTCTTCACTCTGCCAGTGGAATGAAATAAGCCTACAGGCAAAGTTAAAAGAGAGCAGGAGGAGATCAGGAAGGCCTTACATGAACTCCTCATCCTTGGTGGTCCGTATGCGGCAGTAGGCGTCAATGACCGCGGGTTTCCGCACCGTCTCACACCTCACGTATTCCTTCCCATCCTCGTCCCTGAACGTGCGATAGATCTTGAGGCGGCGGCCGGTGGCAGAGGAATTCAGGCTGGTCACAGAGGCAGTGTCATCATCCTTGTGAGAGTTTGCTGAGGCAGCTGAAGCTGTCGCCACAAGAAAATGCTTTGTTTGCTTCTGATTTTTTTTCCCAAACTTTTCCAATTTTTATTCCAATCATTTGAATACAGCAGATAGTTTTGGCTTAAAAACTTCCGAGACACACATTTAGGAAAACCTAAGAGAAGTCTTTCCCTTGCTTGTTCATGTTCTTTTATCATGGCATGAAATCGAGCTGAAACAAAGATACCTAATTATCCACATAAGCTATAAAGCCAGAGGGAACAGCTAAAGTCAACAAGGACCCACAGGTGCAACCTGCAATGAAACTGCATTCTGGCCTGCAGATGGATTAGTTACAGTGCTTTTCATCACTGTATGGTTATCTGGCAGAAGCTGAAGGTCTAGAATTATCCCATTTTCAAGGAGTGTTCCAACCTGCGTGCCAAATGACCACAGAATGTTTCCATCACCATTCATAATTCAGGTTGAGAGGTTTTGTACAAAGTAACACTGGATATCTTCTCATGATGTAATAGTCATCAAAACTCTTCCACATATCCTTTATAAATGATTGCAGTAACTATTTATTACTGATTTATTCCCAATTTGAGAATAGATAGCAACAATAACATTGACTCGGATGCAGAGCTCAGCTTTGCTCTCACACATTCAACAAGTAACAAGTGGTCATGGGCACACTCATGAAGTTCATTCACAGTCCAAATGTTTTACCAGCCAGTCAGAGACATGTCAAGCTCTCTGTTGGAATGCACTTAAAATAAGCACATCTCCAGGAGATCCAAATCTGGCAGCTGCCCAATTTACCTCCAAACACACTGCCACAGCACATAATGTAACAGACACAGCTTGCAGACTGTGCCTGCTTCACACACAGAGCTGTGTGTATGCAGAAGATCCAACTACAAAACCGTAAGAAGGTTGCAGGAACTATGTGTGAAGACATCTTGAGAAAATACTGAAAAAACAGCTCCCCCTGACCCACCCTCCCTAAAAAAAATAAACCAAAAAAACCCCACACACCAAAAACTTTAGCAGGAAGCAGGAAAGCAGCAGTGAGTAAAGAAATACCAGAGTATGTTTATAGATCAAAATAAACAGAAGATATGAGGCAAAGAATATACTTCACATGTACTTTCAGCCACTAAGTGCTCAAGAGAAGGAAGAACCCCCAGAGAAGGAAAAGCCCCAGATAAGCATGTTTATACATTCTCCCTGTAAGGAATCCACACTCTCTTGAGAGGCCAGAGCAGCACACTTTGCAGCCTGACGTAAAGCCTTGCATCCCTTCCCAGACACAATTCTGGTGGTTAGTTACTTACACAGCCCCTTTTTGTCTCTCCTGTCCTTTTTGCCTCTGTCTTTGTCATTGCCATTGTCTTCTCCCAGGAGCATCCTTTGCAATTCCTTCCGTTCCTGCTCTTCTCTCTCCCGAGAGAGCTGAGAACTAGTTTTCTTGTTCTGTAACATATTCTCAATATTCTTTCCCATCTCTTCAAAGTCACTGTCTTCAGCTGAACTGCTATCTGTGTCTGTTGACAGGATCTCAGTGGACTCCAGAACCCTAAAATAGGAGGCATCCTGAAAGTCAGTGAGTGTTGCCCTCCCAAATTAAAAAAAAAAATAAAAAATAAGTCTGTTACCTTCCCAGAAATACAAAGGCAAAGATGATGCAAAAGTTTGAGAATGATACAAATCACTACTACAAGCATAATATATTCCCTTCTCAGCCCTCCTTTTAACCCCCACATCTAAAACATGAACTGTTTCAAGACAATCTTCTCCAAATAGTTGATCTCTTCCTCATTAACAATACTTTATTCCCTCATCACTCTCAAGTCTCAGGCCAGAACAAGGAATAATGCATTAATTCTTCAGGCAGCTCTGAAGAACAGGATACAGAACTGGTACCTGTTACCCAAGAGTGAAATGGCATATTGCTCGTAACAGAACAAAACAAAACAAAAAATGGAAGGAAATAAGGTGGTGAACTAGTGATGTGTGGAACTGCAGAACCTCTCATGTTGTGACTCTGCAACACATTCTACCTTTCCCAAAGGTCTGTGACAGCAAGACACTAAACCTGAGGGTTTCTATTAACAGCCAAAGGACTGTTTCTTTGTGCTGTATTTCATGGGCCCAACAAGTTGAATCAACATCTGCACCACCACGTATCAGCAACCCCAGACATGCACAGTGCTAGACTTCTGAGGTGGGGACAGGGTGGGGATCAAGGCTGTGAACATCAGATAAGAACATACTTATTTTGTAAGTCAAAGATGCGCTGACACTCTTCTTTGTATCTCTCCTGATGTTCTGCCACAGAGAACCGAGAGCCACGGGCAAATTTGCTCATGGGCCCTTCCCCTGAGCGTGCCTGCTCTGTGGACATCGTACGGACCACATCAATCACTTCCCATCGGGACAGCTTCTTGATCTGGAAAGAGGAAGACAAGGAGTGGTTTTAGAGACACACAGCTGAGGTAGCTGGCTATGGATCTCAACTCCTCTCCACACGAGGTCAAAGTGGAAGTTTTATATACATCCCTTCCACCATCAGCTGCTAAAGCCATTAGTGAAGTCTGCAGCCTGCTCTGGGCTCACACTCACCTCCTCCTCAGGCACTCCAAATTTCCGCAGAAGCTGTTTGGCATTTTTGAGGGAAAGTCGGCGCAAATCCGCGTCTGTGCCAGTCACTGTCTTCTTCACTGGCTGAGGTTCTTTATCATCCTGTTCAGGGGAAGATTCATCCTATTAATGTCATAATAGTCTTTCCTAGGCTCATCTGATATTTCCTCTTCCTTATGTCCCTTATTTAATCTGCTTCTCCCATGGGACTTCCCAGCTATACCTTCTGCTGGGTTGGTTTGTTTGGAATCTTGACATAAGAAAATCCTTCTCCACAACCAGTGGGATCTGCGACTCCAGTCACTTCCAGGAGGCACTTGCCCTTCATAGCAGCAATGAAGGCTCGTGTGGTGTTCCAGGGAGCCGTGCGCACCTGCCAGCGAGAAAATAAACAATCATAACCGTGTTACAGTCCAACCTTTCATTTTGGAATTCTTCCAGTCATACTGAGAACTCTCCAACTGACACAATGAGGGTAAATTCCTCTTCTTGATCCTTCAGCTGCCCTGATGACACTTCAGTGAATAATCAAAGTGCTAAGGAACTCACAAAAAGGCATTTAAGGTAAAAAAAGCCTAGTCCTGAAAGGACCTGCAAGAACAAACACCAAAGACAGGTATGAGCTGCCAGCAGGAGTTCCTAGGAAAGTTGTGTGAACATTTGAACCACTGAATCTTACTTTAAATATGTCCTTTAAATATAAAGACCTCATTTTTCTCCTGCCATTCAAATTTATATACTGGTGTACACACTCATACATCACTCTGATGATACCTCATCATCAATCTTCATTTGGAAATCCTCTTCATTCTCCTCTTCTGGAGCAAAGAAGGATTTCTCCCCATAACCTGCATCCTGAAGAGAAATATTAGAGAAAAAATGAGAAGCTGAAGTATTAAAATGGTTCATGGAGACAGAACTAGAAGTGTCTCTGTGGAGACTTGCCAAGATGAACAATCAAACTTCCACAGACAGTTGTCTGCAAGATTCACAGTGGCACAGATGTCAAACTGCCCAGTATTTTGACAAACTCCATAACTAAACAGTGCACTCAACTTCAAAAAAATAATCAGTGTCTCTTACAGCCACCTGCTGGTTACTTTCTGCTGTAGAGCTCCAGGTATAAACAGAAACCCTTTATTTTACTTTCCATTTGGTACTTTTAAGCACAGCTAATTCAATACTCAGGTAATAGGTGGTAAGAATACAGTTTTTCTCTCTTTAAAACTTAACTCCCTTTTATGCAGCAGCAAACTTAGCAAGTGACACAACAGTTAGGGACCTAACTGGCCTACATTATAGCAGGATTAGCTTTAGGCAGAGGTGTTAGCTAGGCTTACCCCTCCCAGGGTGTCAGTAATTTGCTGGGAGCCAAGCAGGATTTACCTTGAGCCTCTGCTCGGCTGCAATCATGCTGTAATAGGCACAGCACTGCTCTGGGGACACCATGGCTCTGATCTCCTCCTCTGTTGGCAACCTGAAATCCGGCTTTAAAACCCACCAGTTTGAGTCCATCCCTGAAAAATGCACAGGTCAAACACTGAGTAGCTTCTCATGTGTGCTGGATGCCACCCCAGTCCCAGCTTTCATTTGCACGTATTTGCTTCCAGAACACAACACAGCCACACACAGAGGGAAGGGAATGTGTTTGTGTTGTGTCTTTAATAAGCAAATCGCTGCCCAAAGGATTACTAAAAGTATCAAAACTGTAGTCACTTCTCACCATCAAGCACACTGGTGCCAAAAGAAAGTACACATTCTTAAAAACTGGAACAAAAAAACCCTGTCAGATTACATTTCAGTTCTACAAGTTTACAAGAACGGTTTATCAGGAGCTGTTGCCTCCTTCTGCTCTGTTTGGAGCTCCAAGAGTAGCAAAGGATGGCTGGCCACCAAACAAAAGCCTTCCAATACCTGTGCGTTTGAAATCAGCACAGAGCTTCAGCCGCTTGCGGATGCTGCTCTCGGAGTGGGAGGGAAAAGCCTTCTTGATGTCCTCCATGCGGATCCTCCGCGGACGGTCCCTGCTCTTCCAGAAGAGCCGATAGATAAAAACCTACAAAACAAGACACGTTTGTCCAAAGAAACAATAAACCAACTTGCACAGACAGTACAAGATTATGTTTCTGGTGACTGCTCCAGACTTACTACATGAAAACCATTGTTTCTCATAAATTTACTCAGCGAAGTTTTCCAAGCCACATGTGTCTGCTTCAGGTTCAGCTATTTTTGAAGATAAGGTGTGGAAAAAAAATCTGTCTTAAAAGTTTGTTTTATCACCTTAGAAATCTTCATGCTTTGGCACAGAAATTCTGTGAACAGCAGAGATTTTCCTGCTCTGCAAATACCTCTGGAATTATAACTTTGAGTTAAATTGACAGTAAATTACTAGAAATTTTCTCCAAAATCTGAATTTGGAGATAATTACTGAATGCTCATGCACTGTCCCAAAGCTTAACCACCACAAGATCTAGAAAATTAAGGCAGACCTATGGAGCAATTCCAATTCTGTGCTGTTTGATAGCACTGTGATAAGATTCCTTAACTGTCTTTTAGTAAAACCCATCTAAGTGTTATTTTACACACCACACATTACTTCCAAGCTCACTCTACCTTCTTCAGTTTTGTACACTTATATATAACCTTGTAACATTTTATTCTATATAGTAATAATAATAATGATGATAATAATAATAATAGTACCACCACCACCTTTATCATTTACTTATCAGATAGGATGCTATTAAAACAGAAGAGACATGTTATAAATGTTTGGTTAAATGAAAACTGAAATGGTCTGTCTGGTTAACATCCGACTCCTGCAGTGCTCTCACCCCACAAGAAAACAAACAAAAAAGAGTCACAGCAGGACAGTGAGATTCTCAAATCAAGACTGTACACCCAAGGCCCAGACCTATGCCATGAGCTTGCTCCAAAGCCTCCCCAGATTCCCAAATAATCTCTTATCACATGCCTGCAGGAAGTCTCTGATATGTGTGTTAGCTCGCTTGGAGTTGGGACCAGGTACTTCATAGAGGGGGCACTCCTGCCCAACTACAAAAATATCCACTAATTCTCGAATGTAGTAGCCTTGTCGTGTCCGGATAATCAGGAAATCTGTTTCAGGCATCTTGTGTAAATAGATGGGGGCCCGGAAAAGATTGTTTTCAAATGCCTGGTAAGAGAAACAGATCAAAGTTCAAAAGTCAAGTTTTGATCAAATCTTCTGTGATACAATATACAAAAAGGATCTTAAAAAGAAAAAAAAACACCCCAAGGTTCATTGCAATGTTATACCATCATTTATATCACAGCATGTGTAGATGTCCAAGGAATAGTCAAGAATGAAGAACAAAAGTTTAAGAACAACTAGAACAAATGCAGAGATTGAAAAGCTCTTTGGATGTTTGGAAGTACTTTATTACCACTGAGAAGGTACTTTCAAAAAAAGACAGAAAGAACACATCTGCAGAAGAGCACAATAACCATAGAAACCAGTCCAACACAAAATTAGCATTGTTAGTTCTGTGGTTAACTTCTAATATGAACCTTCACATTATTTTTTTCCTTTGGTACAGAATGAAATAATTATTGCTGCAGTAAGAGCAGCTAGCATTAACTGAAATCCATTTATATTTACATTTATGGATTATTAGCCAGGTGTTCCTTGTAACATTCTTCATTCCTCTCCCAATCTCAAATATATATATGTATATATATATATATATTAACAATAGAGAGAGGCTCATAAAAGCAGAAGTCTGTACACCTGACTAGTGACTGGCATCCAAAAACTAGAAGTGCAATTCTCAAAAGGTACATATAAAAGCCTAGACTGTGAGAAATCCATGTTTCCTATCCCCTCCAACACCTATGCTCCCCAGCATTCAAGCAGCTTTGGTTTTCCCCTCAGTCCCCTGTAACACTATTTCTAATGCCATTACTAAGCAAAACAGCAAAGATTCATTCCTGCAACTCTTGTTACTCCTACAATAATTTTAAAAACCATACAAACAATAGAGATTAAAAAAAGGCAAACTAGGAACTGAATTACTATCACTATTTAATTACTAATAGTAATTACTATTACTAGTAAGCAAAAAGACATAAACTGCAACTGAAAAGGAAGCTGGGAAGCTTTTTTGTGGAAGCTGAGCATTATTTGTGATTGAATAAATAGGGCTTGTAAAAAGTACTGTGCCTATTACACCACATCCAACTTATCTGTCTTTCAAATGTAAAATACTCCTTTCTCACCTGCAGTAACTGGCCTGGATGCAGAGAACCCAGGAAGGGAGAAGTGTGACAATAAACAGTCTCTCCATATTTACAGTCTGGAGCTCCTGGATCTTTGCCAGGTTTCTGGAAGGTGCAATGGAGGTGCTGTTAGCTGTCAGTGAGAGGCAGAGGAAAATCACTGTCCAACAGCAGAATCTGCATACTCACCCTTTTGTAGTAATTTTTAATCTTTGTTGCCATGCCAACCTGCATCATCAGAGGGGCGTTCTCCTCACTGTACTCAGCAAGGATGAGATCTCCATCCTTGCCAGTGAGGTCCTGTGGTGTGCGCATGAAGAACATCTCCCCCCCACCAGAGGCCTGGCGCTCCTGCTCCCTCATCTGCACCAGGGACAAGGGACAGTGTCAGGAGAACAGCTCAGCACACAGCCCAGGGGCCACACTCAGAGGCAGACAGGAATAACTATACCTTGGCTTTCTTCTTGATGTGCTTCAGCAGAGGCTGCACAGCGTGGGGCCCGGGCTGGGACAAGGCACCAAAGGAATATTTCTTCAGGGGAGGCCGATGGAATTGTCGGAGCTTCATGGGACCCATGTGGGTGGGAAAGAATGGCTGGCGGAGCTCCACTGCTGGGATAGAGTGCTGATACAGAACAAAATCTCTGTTAAGAGGGACACGCACCATCTTAAAAGACCATCCTCCTATCCTGTGACACCTTAAATAAGAGAGCTCAGGGATATTTTTAGGTCTCCTAGCAGTAAGACAAGTGCATTGAAATTCACTTGCCATCATAAATGTTGTCTTTTGACAGAAAAGTGCTTACTTCCATATAAACATCTTTCCTTTCTGTACAGAGATTACTTCAATTTTACTATTTCAAATGGTACCAAATGATGGGAACTTTTTACTAACTAGGAATTACATCTAAAGCCATTATCCCTATCAGTGGGAGAGAAACTCATTTGGAATTACATCATTTTCCCACTACAGAAGATGCTGGAGTCAGGTAAGATTTTATAAGTCACTGAATTCCATAAAGAAGGGGAAAAAAAAATCATCACCTCCTCACCTAGGGCTAGCGAGCAGTAATTCAAATTCATCAGTAACTAAATTAATTTTTTAATATTCAGACTGAGACACACAGTTGTAGCAGAAGTACAAACTGCACCTCTTTCTCCCCTTCCACTACTGGTTTAAAAAGAATACTACATAATAAGACACCAAACAAAGCATAGCAAGTAGAATGCAGCAAGATCATACAACTAAACCCCAGTTTGATGGGGCAATCAATAAAAAGTTCAAACTCCTAATTTCAACTGAAGATTAAAAATGTCTCTCATGAGCACTTAACTGACCTTTGTAATCTAAATTCTATTTTTCTACAAATCCTAAGTCCTACTCTCAGCTAGAAACCTCCTACCAAGAGACTCAAGCTCTCTCACTCACAGTGAAGACTATTGTGACTACCTGGATGATGTTGCCTCCAAAGGTTCCTCGAAGTCCCTGCTGTTTGGGGTAGTAAAACTCATCATTGGAGAGGTTCCAGGGATCCTTCACCTCTGGCTGAGACATGTTCTAATTCAATTTTAAACACAGAGAGAGAAGTGTCAAAAAAAAACCCCACAAAAACAAAAACTTCACTCCTTCCTCATCATGCCTAACTCTGGAGATGATGCTAAAGCTTATGCTGACCTGCTGTGGTTCTTCCTTGATGACACCTGTTTTTCCCAACAGGATCCTACTCTTCTTCAGAGAAGATTCCTTCTTGTTCTCCTTGGATGGAGAGTTCAAAGTCATCTCTTCCTTTTCATCAGGAATTTCTAAAAGCAGAAGTTTACATCCCTACCTTCCCTCTTCAAACCAACATGCATGAAAGTCAAATCAAGACAGTCACTCCTAAAACACATCAGGAGTCAGATTAATCATGTTAAATTTAACTTTCAAGGCATTCATTTTTGCTTTCCTGTCAGTGCATTTAACTTGGAAGTTGAATGTGTACACCACACCAATAAAAGTTATTAGCACTGCCACCTCCTGCTTCAGCCTTTGACTTGCAAATTAACTTCAACAGCCAGAACAAAGAAAGGCTGTAAGTATTGCCCCAGTCCATTTATTTCCATTACAGTGTGATTATAAGCCCTTGCTTTCATTTTCCCTTCTCTTTTCCCACTCATGTCAAATTTCTGTGTGCCATAAACATACCTAGAATTATGTTTTCATCGTTTGGATCCAGTGTTAAGACAGGGGGATCCAAGTAGGTTTCCATTGCCTGATCATCCCAGATGATATTGTCTTCCCAACGGCCATACACTAACTCTTCATTATCAATTGGGAAAATGGAGTACCAGGGCTTGTCTTCATCCAGAGAAACTGCAACAATCATGAAGTAGAACCCTTGAGAATTTTATACACAGCCTTGGCAGAAAACTATTTCAGATCTCACCCCTACATCTTACTCCCTCTATCTTCCCCATCTTTCAGGCTCCCTGAGGCAGGAACTCTAAAAGCCAAAAGAAAAGTGATCTTGAAAGCAAAGAGGAATTAAAGCCCCAAATGTGAGCTTTACCAATGCTCACAGATTTTGCTCTATTGAAACACAGCCTTCAAAAAGTTTTAGAGCAAACAAGCAGCCCTTCTACCACAGAAATGTGTGTCACATCCTACTCATGGGTCATTACCTTGCTGTTCAGGGGCCTTTTCCTTGCACTTTGCTATGCCCAGGACTCCTGCTACATTGGGTTTCTGTGCTAGAGGAATTGGTGAATTGAGCAAAGAGCCACTGCGGTTCAAACCTAGAGAAAACAAAAACAAGAGAAAAGGAAAACAAAAGTAAGGTCAGCTTGAGTGAGAGGCTCAGAGGGCACCACAGTGCCTTAAAACAGGACTGGGCGTTGCATGGAGAGTGAATTTCAGCCTGATGGACCTACTGCTCATATCCCAAAGAGTGACATTAGAACTGGGAAAGCTTAAAGAAAAAAAACAAACAAACACTTCATACAGAGCTGACTGCTGGAGTCTGCAGCCTCTTCAAAGAATCTCCCATTCACCCACCTAACACCTCAGGGTCTTGTATTCACAGCTGAACACTAAAGGATTGACACTGGTATCCAATAAAGATCTGACATACCCATTAGTCTTTCCTGGTAGAAGCAGGATAAGACATAACAAACAGAAAACAAACATTCATTCTACGTCAACAATTTAAATTTAAAATGTATCCATGTCAAAAAGAAGTCTGAGGCTTGTAAGAATTATTACTTCCTATCCAGAAAAAACAGAATACAATTTTAAGTCGAGGATAAACTTCTGAAGACTTTTATATAATTCTTCCAATTAAAAACAAAAGAAAACAAAATTCCACTAGTCTATAAAAAGAGGGAATCCTAAGGGTAGCTTTACTTGATATTAATGTAGATGGATCCAGCATCTGGTATTCTACACAGAAAAAAGAAAGATAGAGCCAGAATCGGGGGTTTTTTAACAGAAGTGACCAACTCTGTTTTTTGGAAAGAAACCAAGTCTCAGAATTCTCAATGGAGCTGTGATTTTGACAAAAAGTATTCCCTGACAGGGAGAATTATGTTCTACATTTGGGACATGCAACTGTACATGTACAATTTCACAAAGTGCTGCAGTTGAGCATGTAATGAGTCAGCTCAACTACAGCAAGTAAAGTTGCTGTCAGACTCCTGATCACCTTGTTGGGCATTGTATGCAGTGGCATTTCTGGTCATGCTGGATGGCAGCCAGCCTGCCAAGCTCGCACGCTGTGTCTTAGTCCCTTTGTGCTTGACATCCTCCCCATTCCAGATGACATCATCCTCCCACTGGAGCTGCGTTACCATGAGGAAGTGCTCATCAGCTAGCAGATCATCTTTCTCCTTTGTTGACTCTGCATCCTGGAGGGGAGTAATAATTGTTGGAAGACCTGACTTGAAAGACATCCTTTCAAACTAACAGGAAAATTCAAAGTCTCATTTTGCACCTGCACAACTATCCACCAGCCCATTTCCAGATCCTCATTGTGCAGCAACCCCCACATCCATCTCCACACTTTGCCCCAGGGTTCCCTTCTCACCCCATCATCTGTGTGTCCTTTAGCCTCCTGCTCGTTCTCCTCCTTTAGCTTGAAGCCATAATCAAACCCGCTGCCATCCTCGGGGATGCCCAGCATGTCATACCAGAGCTGGGCAGGGCCATAGCGCCACTCGGCCACCTTGGGCTTTGTGTCTGTCACCTTGTCTATGTCACCAGTCGACTGGGAAAATTTTGACTCCACAGGTGCCATCATGGTAATCTGAAGCACAGCAACGAAGGGAATGGTTACACTGGTGGTTTATCTAAGTGTCAGTAAGAGCTCTCTTCCTTCAGAGTTTCCCAGCTTATTCTCATAGAAGAAAAGCATTTCTAAGAAGTTTGTTTCCATACTTACTATCTGCCTCAAGAATGTTCTGCAATTAGACTTCCAAGAAGGCAGAGATTTCTTCTTGATACAAAGAGGGTAAGCTCTCCTATTGATCCTGCACCATGGATGCAGCCTTCTCAGTAAGAAGCAATCACCTGAAGTCACTGACTAGTATTTGGAGAAGAGCTGCTGCCCAGCTGCAATACAAGCCAACTCTGTTCTCCACTTTTCTTTTGAGGGAAAAGCTCCTTCCTCTAAAAGTCGCTGTCCAATTCACTGCTACCCCCAGCACTAGCTGGTGACCCTTTCTAAGTCTCAGATATCCCACCTCATCATCTGAAAGGCACTGCTCAGGAGGGGGAGGAGCAGCAAACTCATACTCCCAAGGAGATTTTCCTTCCACTCCACTCTCAACCACAACTTCACCCTCCTGTATCTGCACTTCCTGTGCCAACTCCCGATGCTTCTTCTTGCGTTTCCTCCGGGCGCTTCGCCAGACCGACGGAACGTTCTTCCCAGGGCCAAAGAGACGCAGGAAACGCAGCACCTGGAACAGGAAAAACAAGAGGGTCAGATTAAAAAAGACACTGTGAAATGCTTGCCCTCACCTGAAGAACAGAAATGCAAGAGAGCGCTCTGAAATTCAGAAGCTTGGACTGAGGTATAATTCCAGTTCCCAATGCAATCAACAATCCCTTGGTTATGCTTGAAAAAAGGTTTCTGATCCTTCTGTTTGATGGATTCCTCCTTCTCAAAAGGACATATTCTTATTTTCAGGGACAAAGAAAGTCAGAGGGAAGAAAGACTGCCTTTACATATTGGACATGTGGTTAGACAACACCTGGAAATAATTGATTTTCATTCTGAACAATCCACAGTCTTCAGAAAGACAGATGGAGGTTGAAGAAGAGTTAATAAAATTATCAGCAAGAGACAATCTAAAAGAGAGTTATATAGAAATTTCTTGAGCAAACAGATAAATAATATGGTCGAGAAATAATACACTTATTTTTATTTCCATTATAATGTAGTTCCCCTACACTGCATACCTCAAAAACCTGCACTAATGTTTCTCCCCTGTTCCTTCTATGTGTATGACAGCTGGTTTTTAAGTACTTAAATTTATTTTCTTCTAAGAACTCTTTTAAAGAGGCAAATCATTATTTCTAAATTAACTGACATATTTAGGAAATAGGAATTACAACCAAAGACTTGCAGATACACCCTATTAATGTTCTCTGTTAATCTGTTACACTGATCCCCAAAGGAAATGTTTGTATCAACACTCTGTCCACCGCTGCCTATGATCATGTAAACCTTCTTTCCAAAACTCCCACAGATAATTTATGAACCCTTTATCCAGTTTCAATGACCTGTCACGAAGAGCAAATGTCTCAGACATAGTTAAGCTGCTAACAGGTTAAATAGACACAAAAGTCTGCTTCTGCACATGCTATTTTAGGAGGTTTTCTCCAAAAATACAATGCTATATTAACACACACAACAACCCATCCTCATAGCAAAATCTACACAGCTTTAGGCTTTGCCAGCTCTATTGCTCATGAATTAATCATGGAAAGTGCACAGCATTAATTGCTTGCACTGATTTCTGGGCACACTGGGCACACCCAGCACTGAGTCTCTGACATTACGTGTTGGGCATCAAAGGAATGAACACACCAATTGATACACAGGAAACACCAAGTTTGCAAAAGCCTAGAAAACACTGAGAAGGGAAGCTTCTGTGCTAAAGCCTCACCTAGATTGCCAACAGACATTGGTCAGCTAAATCATTAAAACGTGACATTTAATTCTGCAAATTATTCAGCTCCGTACACAAATTCTCCGAGGCGCACCTAAAACCAAGCTATCTTTGTCCATAATTATCTGTTTGGCAACTATAAGCCCATCTTCATTGTCCTTCTCCTCCTACCTTTCCTCTCTTCTCAACAGCTTTAAAACTTCCAAAGTAATTACTGAAATACATAAACTGCATTTTCTATTTGGGAGCATTTAGGAAAGAATTGTAATGAATTCTCTTTGTGCAAAACCCAACCATTCTTTGA
Organism: Cinclus cinclus; assembly: GCF_963662255.1. Classification (NCBI taxonomy): domain Eukaryota; kingdom Metazoa; phylum Chordata; class Aves; order Passeriformes; family Cinclidae; genus Cinclus; species Cinclus cinclus. The sequence continues at coordinate 4,073,206 of NC_085060.1, forward strand.
ACCAACTTGCTTTGAGGTGATTTCTGATTTATGTTCAGAGCAGCTTCAAGAGAGCAGTAAAGATACAGACCACAAGTTGTTACAGGAAAAGCACACCACATTCAGGACAGCATAAAAGAAGGAGCAAGTATTTACCAGAAAAGCCAGAAAGCAGACAGATTAGCACTAGTTTTCAATCATCTAGCAAAATTATCAAATCAATGGGCCTTTGCTATGGTCAGCAATACATTCACGCCCTGACTTACAGTATACGTTTTAAGAGATTCTTGCAAATGGCAGGAAAACTGTTAGATAAAAAACAATCTGGACACAGCAGCACACAGAAACTAAAGAGAATATTGAGTGAGCAAGAGCATCTATGTGATTACTGAGTGATTACATATCCTTAAACAATGTACAATGCATATTTAGAGGGCTTACATGATACACATCTCTTCCACGTATCTCTTACAATACCTTGCCTGGTCGAAATTCTGGGAAGAGCTCTGTAACACTTGGCAACTGTTTGGAAGCATCTCGCTGCATGATTCCTGCAAGAGGAAGTGTGAGTTTGCCTTCCTTGGATTCTGCCTGCCTGGCTTCTTGAGGTCCCATCTCTGACTCAGAATCAGAGCTGCTGCTGAAATCCACCTTGTCGGAGGCAGCAGAGGAAGGAGCAATGATGGAGGGCAAAATGATACCGTCTCCATCTTCAGATACTACAATAGAACAAGCACCTCATAAACAAACAGGTCTCCTCCCTCTCCCCCCTAGCATAACCCCCTAGTGCCACATTTACTGTTTATACCAAGTTATGCAAGAATTAAGCCTGTGCAGGTGTTCTAAGTACCATTCTGGTTTAACCTTTCATTTTATCCTAAGCGTTCCAGGTGAATTCCCCAGCCACAACTGAGAGGATGAGATAAAAAAGCAGTTTCATTGTCAATACGGGTATTTCAACAGTCACTGGAAATACAAAACTTAAACCTAGATTTCAGGCAATCCTGCACCATCACAAACACTCACCTTCAGATGCAGCCTGCAGACCGAGTTTTGGTGACACGTGGTGCCGCAGAACTGCTGCACAGCGGCGTTTGCTTCCTTCAGACATTCACATTGCCAGAGAGAAGAAGAAAGTCCTCACTCACCAGTGGCAGCTGCATCCTTTTCATCTTCTTTTTTTCCAGGTACTGGAGGTGGTGGTGGTGGTGGCATCAGCTTGGAATCAATGTCTTCACAGTCAGCATCATAGTCATCCTCATCTTCATCTAACCAGGCAGGAGACAAGAACGTGTGTTAAGCAGATAACAAAAACAAACAGGCACCCCTTCCATTTATTCTGTCTCAAACCTGATGGCACAGACACCATTCTAATCTTGTAACTAGATGAAAACTCTATCAGTTCAGCTTCCTGCACAAACTCATCTGCAAGATGCAAATTTTTTAAATAGTGGGAAGGAAGGACAAAGAGAAACCAAGAGAAAGATGACTGAAGCACTTAAAATCTATGTGTGTGTATATATTCTACTATCACATCCTTTTATTCACACTTTGTAGAACAAATAAAGAAAATTTGGGTTAAAAAGTCCAAATCACCTTTATAGCTCAAGCACCACACAAAGTTACCAGAAAGATTAAGTGTAAGACACCTTTAAAGGATATGCCAAGATGTAACATTTACACCAGCAGCTACTGAAATGGAAAAGCTACTTATTTGTGAAAGCATATTCTAGGCCAGACAGAGATACTGGGGATGAACAAAAGAACCAAGGTACCCTCTGGAGAAAGTCTTTAAAAAAAAAAAAATCAAGAGTGAAACAGGAGCTAGATAGTAAGATTGAAGTTACTCCAACAAGAAACTGATTCCTTAAAAGAGGAAGACAGCAAGCAGTGGCTTCATCCAGTGAAGACAGTTTCACAAAAGCTGGTACTGGGCCCTTGAAGCAAGGAGTGAAAAAGCATAATGCCCAAGAACACCTCCTACAGGCAGAGCTGCAATGCTGATCTCCTTTACCTGGCCTTCGAGCTGGCTGCAGGCTGCCCATCGCCTGCTTGTACCGACGGCTCTCATCTTCTGCCACTTCATTGATGTCTGAATAATCAACAGCATCCTCTGTGCTCTTAACCCAGCCTAGGAAGAAAACAAAACTCTATCCTAATTTATATTAGTTACATCAGACTATACTAAGTCCTTACAAATCCTTTGCTATGCTTCCTTTATTTAAAAGAACAAAACTATCTGATTAAAATCTCCCACCAGAACACTTTCCCCCTCATTCTAATCAAAAGCTCTCACGGCTCTGAATTTCCCCTAAAAGACTGGCAAGCAAGCAAGCAAGCAACCCGAGCACAAGGAACACCTCTCACTTACTCACTGAAAATGTTCAACAAGTTCAGAAAGAGATAACACTGTGTGCTAAGTAGGCTTCTTTAATACAAACACAGACTAAACTTATTTATGAAGGAGGAGAGACAAGTAAAAGAAAAAAGACTTATAAAAAATTTAAGGGAGCAAGTGCAAAATTGATTAGGAGCTACTGTGAGGTTCTGTTTGGCAAGGTGGAGAAGGGAAGGCCTTTGACAGAGGGCTTGCGACCAGAGAACACCACGGGAACAGCGATCTGCTCTCTCCGGCAAGGGCTGTGCCCCTGCAGCCCCTCCGCTCCCCCAGCACAGCTATCCCAGCGCCAAACCTTCCTCGTCCAGGTGTGCTCCCTCGCTCTCGGCGCTCTCCTCCTCGCTGGCGGTGATCTCGGTGATGAGGTTGCCCAGCCCCAGCACGCCCAGCCCAGCCAGGTGCTTCTTGGATTCCTGGGGAGACCAGAGCTGGGAGGCTCCGAGCGCCGGGCCGGGCCAAGCCCCTCGGGTTCCTGCTGGGGTCCTGCCCCAGAGCTCGCCCCGAGCATCCCCCGGACAGCCCAGCAGAGCCCAGGACATCCCGGTACAACCCGGGTCATCCTGGCTTCACCCCGGTACAGCCCAGGTGGCCTCAAGCAGCCCCGTTCACGCCCGTCCCTCCGCCCGCCGTGCCTGCCCGGAGCGACACGGCCCTACCTTGTCGAGGACGCTGTCCCCTTCCAGCTGCCCCGCCTCATTGATGTTGCCGAAGAGGAAGCCGGCCAGGGAGAAGGGCTCGGTGCGGCCGCCGTCCGCCTCCTCCTCGCTCTCCGAATCCGACATCGCTGCACCGACACCGACACCACCGAGACCGGGACCGAGCCGGAAACGGCGGCGGGAGCGGCCCCGGGAGCGGCACCCGCCCACAGCGCCCCCGCGCGGCCCCGCCCCGCGGCGCAGCAAGGAAGCGCGGACGCTCCGCCCTTCCCAAAAATTCCTTTATTGCCTCGAGGAACCGGGTCTGGCTTTCCACAGGAAAGAGCTGCCTTTAGCACAGGTGCGGTACAAACAGCAGGGCGAGTTAATGCGACAGCCAGAGAGGTGAGGAAAGGTTTACTACAATGCAGTTCTGCATAATTTATTTTAAAAAAAAAGAGGAAAAAAATCCTTTAAAACTGTTAGATGTAATACAAATTATTTTATAGCATAAAATCAAGTTGCCAGTGTATGTATCAGTACCACACTTCAGAGTCTTGGGCTCCCACTGCTGATGGGTGGTCCTTGCTGCCCACTCTGGGGGTTGGGACTCCCCTGAGATCCATCCACTTCTTGGGCTCAGCCCAAGCAGCACCAAGGTTTCTAGAGTGAGGTTTAGCACCCGGAGACAAAGCACGGGGAGGCTGTTCTAGTTAAAATTTCATAGAAATAGCTACTGCTGTAAACTGAAGAAATCACTTCCACATCTAAGCACACCTCATGGATATCCTTTGGACATACAAATTCCTGAACTACTCATCTTGAGCTGTATTTTTATAAAAACCCAAGCAGTTCAGAAATCATTCACAAAGTTAAAATCTGTGTCTTCACAGTGAGTCTGTTCTGTGAATTAAGACATACACGTTGCATCTCTATTCAGTAACAAACCAAAGGACCTTGAACCACTCAGGAAACCCACACTGAGTTTTCTGACCTCCCAAAACAAGATAAAATCCAAAGTGGGATTATGCGAAGTCTGTATTTGTCAACTGCCCACAGAAGAAAAATAAAGCATGGGAGAAACAGAATTGATTGTAAACTGAAGCACTGGACTAATTACAATAAAAGGCACCAAGAATTCCAGGCTGGGGGGAAGGAAGGAGGATCACAAAAGGGGAATGCCCACTGAATGGAAAAGCTCACTGGATTTGTCCTGAAGCTTGCCCTCATGAAAAGCAGAGGCTGGAGGAAACCAGCTACTAGCCAGGACTTTTACTCCTGTCATAGAGTGACAGAAATACAAAGTATTTAAATAACCAGGTTCTCTGAAGTGAGGAAAAAGTCTTTGATGGTTCAAAGTTCCCTCTGCTCATTTTCAGCACTATCATGTTACTCTCCTCAGCACTGTTGTGCAATCCACTTACTAAGTAATCTAAGTGGGGATAAGGTGTTCTGGCATAATGTAATCAACAGTGTAACCAAATCAAATAAATTCATTAAGCAGTTGAATTTTATCTTGCTATACTCTCTTCCAGTTCACTCCAGGATGGCTGCTTGAGCCTGTAGAAATTGAGGGGTTGTGCAATAATACTTGCTCACAAAATTTCTTCTCCACAAAATGCTTGTAATTCAGTTAGGAATAACCACAAAAAGACGCAGGATTAAAAGATTTCAGTATGTAAAAAAGTAAAAACTTTTAAAAACAGTAGTAGCTTCAGTAAAAAACTGCAAATATATGTAGCCAAAAAAAAAAAAAAAGTAGACTTTCAATTTCGGGCATCTCTTAAGACTAGTTCAAGCATATCACAGACTTTTAAAAGTACATTTCTGAAGAAAGCAAAGGTTATAGGCTTGCACCAGGGTCACTAGACAGTTGATTTAGGTTTGACCAGCATTAAAACAAACCATGTGCACTGGCTTAAATAAATACATTTTAAACATGATAAAGTCTATTTACTTAGTTACTGAAATTTACCTACAGAAAATAATCTTGAATTACAAGGCACAGAGTTAATTGTTGCCTGCAAGTCCAGCCCAAACTAAAGGCCTACAGCTAAAGCAAAGGTAGAACATGGTAAGTAGAGGTTATCTCAGTGAATTCTCTACACCCTCACAGCCTTCAGGGCAGGAACCACATCTGGAACAGCACTTCCTCTGCAAGTGCAAGAGGCACAAAGACACTCCAGGCAATGGCACTTGGTGAAGAAAAATGTGCAGAGTCTGTAGGCTTCTGCAAACATCCTGCAGAACGGGTGCTTTGGTACTGCCTGTGCTCAGCGTTTGGAAGTCTCCGTGGGTTCCCTAACCACAGGTACCAGTATTTGGGTTAATTGCAATTTATAATCTGTGGGTTGCAACTGGCTAAAGCAGCACCAAAACGAGCACGCCTCAGATTAACAAAACTGCAGTTAGTGTCAGCATCAGTTACACCAGCTGAAGAAAGGCACATCCTCTTCAAATAGTAGAATTAGGGCACAGATACCAGAATTTCTATCCAAATAGTGGAATCAGGGTACAAATGCAAACGTTTCTAATCCACCTGGTATTTTTGCCAGCAACAGATAAAGCATGGTCAAATCAACACAAGATCCCTAATAACCTTGTTGATGTATTTTCTGTTTATCTTGCCAAAACGAGGCACTTGTTTTTCTGACCAGGGTATACACCAGTGCAGTTTTGCATGTGTGGGAATCACAAGAAAAAGCAAGTTCTGAATGACCAATTGAGGCTGCAGCCAGACAAAGACAGCACTGTCAACTTCAGACAACAAAGCCCAGTCCAGCACCAATGGTTTCACACAAAGTATCTTTGAAGCATGCTGCTTTCATACCACGGAGCTGGAAGGTTGAGTAAGGAAGGGCTCATGTGCTCACTCCTCAGCTGGTCCCGGAACCACACATAAAGAACAGTGCACATCCTGAAAATAAAAGCCAGCTGCCACTTACTAGAGCTGCTAAAGAAGGTTAAGAAGTATGTAAATAGAACTTCAGTTAAAAAGAGTTCATAATAACTGAGCATCCAGGAGAGGAAAAATAAACCACCCAGGTAATCCTATCCAGTGACTGGCTAACCATTACAGACTGAACTGAAAACAGGAAGAAGGACGGGTTCCTGTAAACAGAACTGCCAAATTTTCTGTCAGTCTTCTCACAGAAAAGCAATGAAGGAATTTGTCGTGAAAATCTCAGATGGTGGTCCCGAGAATGTGAGGAATTGAAGCAATTAATTTCTCAAGAGCAAACAGACTGCTGTCAAGTCTCTGGGATTCATCAAAGGGATTACACTGAAAATCTCATTTTGAGAAGTGTCATCCCAAATACCTCAGTCAGCCTGAGAGGTAACTGTTAAAACTTGATTCTCAGGGTGCAAAGTCTCTTTGGACAGTGAAATAAAAACTCAGTTTAGAAGATTATGGAAGACTTGAATCTAAACTACTCTTCCACTTCTCCACCTTAAAAATATGAAAATCACTCATTTGAGTGAGTCATCATTATTCTAAGGTCCTTACATAAGGAGAAATCAGCTCCTGCTTCTATTAATAAATCATTGCAGGTATTCCCTTGATCTTGCTCATTGCATTAACCATGCCTTATGTTAACTCTTCATACAATCAATCACAGTTCACTATAAGGTGAATCTCAGTAATAGTTCAGGCATTTTTACAAGTAAACAAATTGTTTTCAAGCTTTAAATGGACAAAACAACTGGACAGCCAGAATTCTGTTTGAAAAACAAATTCAATCAGTAAATAAAAGATGGGAAAAGCAGCAGCTACACTTAAAGCAAAGTTATCAGAATTTGTGCTTTTCAGCAAATCTAGTAACTGGTGGCTATCTAGTAAAGAAGTGGCTTCAAAGAGGTCTCCTCTTTTATTTTCCTCCACTAAAATAATCAAATTATCCCTGGAGAAGCTGGAGACTGGAACTTTGAAAAAAAAGTAGGTATTTGACCTCTCAGTTGGGAAAAAAAAAAAAAACTGTTCTGTTTCAGTTTCCCTGAAGCAGTAAGACTGCAAGAATATCCATTGTATAAACCATTTCTGCTTAGAGCTGTTAGTGCAAGATGCAAATCTTCAATTTAACTCGTTAAAAAGCCCTCCAAGATTCTAGTCAACTTCCAGTATCCACCACCCAAGGCAACTACAATAAGACACATTTTCTTGTGTTCTTCTTTGTCACAGGATACAGAACTGCACGGACAGCTTCAGCAAACACCTCCCGAACACCCTCCTGATTCAATGCAGAGCACTCCAAATATTTGACTGCTCCAATTTGTTTAGCCAGTGAAGTCCCCTGCTGCGGGGTAGTGGGAGCCAAGCTCTGCTCTTTCAACTTTTTAACCGTTTCCAGGTCACTCCTCAAGTCTCTCTTCGTGCCCACTAAAAGGATGGGGACATTTGGACAGTGGTGAGAAACTTCAGGGTGCCATTTGTGCCTCACGTTTGCATAGGAAGAGGGGCTGCCAATGGAGAAGCAGATGATGAAGACGTTGGTTTGGGGATAGGAGAGCGTGCGCAGGCGGTCGTACTCCTCCTGGCCCGCAGTGTCCCAGAGATTCAGGCTGACTGTCCGGCCATCCACGGTCATCTGGGCACTGTAGTTGTCAAACACAGTAGGGATGTACTCTTCTGGGAAGGCATTGGTGGTGTAGCTGATGAGGAGACAAGTTTTTCCCACCGCGCCATCTCCCACGACCACGCACTTTATAGTCTGCATTCTTCACCCAGAAACAAAGTCCTGCACAAAGCAAGAAGAGAGGAGTTAGGCAAAGCACACTCAGTGGTGGTCACTGTAAAGATAAGCTTTAGCAAGAGTTTTTAATATAGCTGGCTATTTCTTATCACATCCAGTGTCTCAAACCACTCTGAAGAGCTCAGGACTAGAAAGACAATAGTGAAATGGAGATGCAATGAGTAGGGAGCTAAGTGACAATTGGCTACATTCCAACCACATAAGTACAAATTAGCCAAATTCCCACAGTCTTGCCTTACTGCCAGACTGTTTCCCACAGGCAAAAGGACAAGTCCTTAGAGGCACCTGCAAGTGGAAAGGGATTGTGACTCAGTAACAAGATACTCTATCATTTGTAGGTTCACACATCCACCTCTGTACACACACACACTCTAACACTCACACTTGCCTACACAGACTGCTACCTAAACAGTTTACCACAAAGGTCCAAAAGTTACAAATAAAATCAAGATATTAATTTCTAGGCTGCACTGCTACTGTTTACAATAATAATTCATTACACTCAGATCAATCAGACCTGAATAAACTACATTATTTATAGGACACCAGATAAAAGGTTCAGAAAGTAGCACATTCAAGAAAAGCTGTTCTTTGAAATCTAACTAGCCATAGTAACCCAGATTAGAATCCATAAAGAATTTTCCTAAAGAAGCCAAGAACAGATTACTCTCAGTAATCACCGACAGAACAAGTAAGACTTAATAGGCTTGAGTTACTTGGTGTCCTCTAAATAATGAGCATGAGAAAAATACATGTCCTAAAAGATCAGCAGTCAAACAGCTTTCCTGGGGAATTGTTACTCTGGAGATACTTGACACTTAGAGGTTTTCCATATCCCTTTCCTGATAGGTGAAGAGTAGGTTTGACAATCAAACTGATACAGTCTAAAACACAATTAATTTTAAACGTTCGTCACATGAACAGTAAGAAGTTTGAAAATAGCATGGAACTAACTACAAGCAGTCATTTGTTGTACATTTCTTTTGTGCTAGAGCTTCAACTGCTAGCCTGAACAAGAACGAACTTGCATCTGCCGTCTCAGCCAAATGCCTTTGAGGTACTATCAGTAATCCTCAACTTGCAACCAGCAGAAAATACCCTGCTTCAAACAGAAGAGAATAGTGGGAAGAACTTTTTAGCAGAGCCTGTTATGATAGAACATGGGGTAATGGCTTTAAAGTTGGAAAAGATTGATTTAGATTAGATATAAGGTATAAGTTCTTTACAGTGAGGATGGTGAAACACTGGCACAGGTTGCACAGAGAAACTGTGGCTGCCCCATCCCTGGAAACACTGAAGGCTAGGCTGGATGGGGCTCTGAGCAACCTGATCTTGTTTAAGATGTCCCCACTCATGCAGGGTGGTTGAACCAAATTACTTTCAAAGGTTCCTTCCAACCTAAACTATTTTGATTGCATATTCCAGAAAAATCTCAGCTCCAACACCATCAAAGTAGCAAAGGGAAGAACTTCAAGACCACCCAAGCAAATCAACAATTCACTCCCATTTAAGCCTCAGCTTTGTCCTTTTAGATGAAGTCATTATGTGCATCCATATTCTCACTGGGAGCACACAATTCTTCTGAACTTTTTGAAAATAGGCTACCTGAAGCTTTGGCACAAAGCAGCAGCAGGCAACTGGAGTGACATTGACTGGTCACTACAACACACCATGTTTAAGGAAGTATCAATGTACGTACACACACACACTACAGAAACCCCAGACGGTGAAACAGGAACCCAGAAATTAATATCTTGATTTTATTTATGGTGGGAAGGAATCACCTTATGCTGCTACTGCTGCCAAAGCCTGGCTGCACTGCAGTACACAGGGCAGGTTTTAAAGCCCATTCCTGCATTTACATCAAATCCCTGAAGTAACAGAACTTGCTGTGTCAGAAACCTTAGTGGTGCAAAGATTTTTTTTCCCAAAAGAACTATCTGTGCAACAGAAAATTCATTTTGACCAGTCAGTAGCAAGTGACATCACAGAGATGGCAGAGCTAAGTCAGTAACAAAAGCCTCATGAAGAACGAGATGATACACAAAGCCTTTTCTATGCCCAACCCCTAGTTTCTAAAATAAACAAACTGCAAACAGCTCTCTCTCTAAAACCCAAACAAGCTCTCCCAAGGACTTACACCTCTTAAATCTCTGCACTTCTGTCCAGAGCTCTGCACAGAGTGACAGGGCATCCCCAAACTGCACAAGACTGGCACTGCCTGGAGGGTCATCACACCAGCAGTGGGAGGCAACACAGCTTCTAAAAAGGATAAACTCCAAAGCCACCTGTATCCCAGACCATCAGCAGCTAATGCAATCTGATTCAAAACGTCTAATGAATTGTGTTACTGAAAGATTACTTTGTTGTTGTTTTATTTAAGAGGTCATTACATATTCCAATTTGGTAATCGGTAATAAAGTAATAAAAAAAAAAAAGGCTGAAACATGAATGCTCTTTTCAGGGCACTAATACCTTGAATTACCTCGCTAAAACTTGCATTTTAGAAAAGCAATATTTCAAGGGGAAATAACTCCATGCAAATCTGCCAAGGCATTGGGCAAAGTATTAACTACACAAACACAGCTAAAGAGCTTGTAGGCTTTTAAGTATGATTCTCTGAAGGGCCCCTTTAAAGGAGATTGCCTGAGCTGAAAGGAATCATGTGTGGCATATGCAATACAGAAAAACAAACACACACCAGGAGACACATTCTTTGTATTGAGACACAAAATTTAGATAAATTAATTAAAAAATAAAGAGTAGAAAGAAACTACTTACTCTAGCAAACTATGTTGTGAGCAAGGATAGTTTGGTGAAAGATTTCTATAGAAGGTTTATATATACTGTATTATATTTATATATGTACAGATGTGTATATATATATATATATTTATATAGGAAGGCAAAGAGTTTTTTAATTTAAGTCATAACCAAGCAAACTAATATTACCTCCATCAGGTCTTTCCTATTAAATCCATGTATCTAATAATTCATAATGTATGAAATCTCTAATTATTTTTTTAGTGAACAATTGGCTACAATAAAACTCTCATAAGACAGTAAAAAGCAGGGGTTTCAAATGGGCATGGAAAATTTCTACTTTTTAAGCACCCTTGAAGCTGGCACTGCATGCTATCTAAATATAAATATACATTGAAAAGAAAAAAAAAAAACCAACTCCAAAAACAAAATTACCAACAAATATTACCAAGAGTAGGAAAACTAGTTTAGGGTTTGTTTGAGAATTTTTCTTGTGACCTTCAAAGGAATTTTTGTGGAAACTTTAGAAAGAAAAACTCCACATACAACAAGTAACAAGAACTGAAGGAGAGAAAAATACAGATTAACACGTCAACACATAGAAAAAAAACAGTTTAAGAAACAGAAAGCTGGGCACAAGCTTTAAAGCCAAGTTGAAAGTTTACGCAGCAAGAGAAACAAGTGAACGGAAAATCCAAAGTACTGAGAGGTAATCCAGGTTCCTTGGTCCTTGCAGAGAAAAGACTTTTAATACAGTTGAGGTTCTCGCAGTTAGAGCAGAATGGGATTAATTTTCAAATTAAATATTTTTTTTAAAAAGCAATTTAAAAAAAACCCACAAAACAAAAAACCCCAAACCATTCCACGAAAAAGTGTTGCGAAAAAATACTTAGGTAACAGTTATTTCTATCTTGTCCATCAGTGACTTTGAATTTGAAAATTGGCATTCCCTGTTAGGGTTAGTTTCCTTCTCAGAAGATGCTGCTAAGTCTGACTTCATTGCCTGCACACCTGGCACTTCCTCTGGAATGTGCAAGATTTCAATCAACATGTCAGGACATCATCTGAAGAGCTGCTCCTGTTCTGACCTAATTAAGCATTTTCTGGTATCATTAACATGGACAGTTCACTCTCCAGATGAGCATTTGCTGGGGAAATTCACGACTTGGAACACACACACACAGAGTAACTTCACGTTGCATCAAATTTTTTTTGCGGAAGAGAAACAACTTCTAGATCTTCCCTTCAATACTCCTGACGGGAGCTTCCCTGTCTGCTGAGAGAAGGCAAAATACAGTGACAGAAAATAGAAAGAAAACAGGAACCTGGATCCTCTTGTAGTTTTCTAGATTTATGCTTTTTATACTTCCTACATTTCTAAAACCTCTTTGCAGAACTACTTCTTAGGACATGCCTCTGCCTTTGCTCTGTTAACATCAGATGCCTCTTTGTTAGGTGGATTTTAGCTTTGATATTGCTCTTTGATAAACTCACTCTCACTGAGTTTGTCAGCTCTTCCTTCCTTCTCTTTGCAGTTTAGATAGGGCCCCATTTTGGCCAAAAGTGAGCAGAAAACTCTCCAGGAGTTCAGCTGAAATCAGCTGTACAGAGCTGTGTCATTCTGCTCAGCCACCAGATTTAATCAAGTCCTCATTGTTTTAGAGAACCAGATCCTGTTTTACCAGGAGCAGGCAGAAGTTAAGAAATCGAAACAATTTAATTGCTCATCTTTCAGTAGCAAAAACTAGATCAGAGACCATTCACTCTGCCTGAAACACGAAGTCAGGCAGGAGCTTTCAACAAAGAACTGGGTGGATAGGGCCTTTCTAAATATATCACACCATCCTCACCCATGCAAAGGAGTTAATTCACATGTGCAGCTTACCCACCAGGCCTAGCAGGGAAGAGAAAGGGGCTCTCAGCAATGTAATCAAGACTCTGCTACTATCCCACAACAGCTCAGCTTACTCGCCATTGTTTTAGGCAAGTGCCAAAGGGATGGAGAAGTGCCAGGCTTTCAGAATGTGTGCCAAGAAAGAGCAGAAAAAGTTAAATAGGAGACTTCATCCCTCATACCCTTCAGCAGTGAGTGACCTACTTGGACTTCTCAGTGCCTCTCAAAGTTTTCACACCACTTTCTGTCCTGCCATTTACCTGCAAGAGAAACAAAACTACAATAGTCTGAGTGGCTGCAGAGAGGGGGAAAAAAAATCCACAAGGGAAGGCAGAATTCAGCAGCACAGCAGGAACTGTGCAGTCCAGCACCCGGGCTCCACATGAACAACAGAACTGAGGAAGCTTGCTCTCTCCCAAGCTCTTTGACTATAAATTCATCTCCCAAGCACATAACAGGAGTGCAATTCTCACTGGTTGTTCCTTCAAGCCAGTGCTAGAAAGCCCTTCATGCCTTTTGAGGCAAAAAGTTGTTTCTAGGAAATAACAAAAACCCATCAAAACCTTCCAAATAATATTTTTAAAACATCTACCTCTGTCAAACTCGGCTGAAATTGGTTTATTGCTTTAAAGATTTTTTTTTTCCAGGCATGAAACACACATAAGCAATATTTCTTAGGAAACTACGGTGAAAATGAAGTCTTCTGCATAAGGTATTTAGGCAACTCAGCTACACAAACCTCTTACTACAGGCACTCATACTTCAAATTTTATAGCAGAGCAATGCTATTAGTGACCAAACATCAAACACCTTAAATTCTATAAAACCTAGATATAGAATGGATAATTAATATTTCCAAAGGGCATTAGCTCATGAAAGAGATGCAGAGCTGATGAAATAACACTGTGACAAGGTGCAGCTGCACAGCCCACAAGTACTAAAACCCAAGACTTCAGCACATACCCGGATCCCCAGTGAATGAACTTGACACATATCCTGCCATAATCAAAAGCTGCAGAGAATTTAACTTGGATTTTCCTCCTGTAACCACGTGCAAAGGCATGGATTAATCAAGACAGAGACCCTCCACAGTTTATTTGAACACAAGTGACCCCTTGATGGTGAGCACAGCAAAGGTGTAAGAACAGGAGCCAGGGCTGCAGGGTGCTGTGCCCACACCCACTAACTCACCTCCTGGGTGATACAAACAACTAGCACAGGTCCTGGGGGTCACAGTCAGTTCATAAAATTTAATAACCATGTCCTTCCCACCTTCCAGAGATTCTGACAAGGCCTTGGTCACTACTGTTGGCTAAAAGAAACAAACAGTACCTCAGACATACGGTTCTGTAGAGAGGTGTTTTAAGCACGTTGCAGGATGAATGACAAATCCAGTTTAAGCATTCTTGATTCCTATTCGAGGTAAAAATAAAAATTAAAAAAAAAAAAAACGTTAGGATGTCTTCCTATCATCTTTTGTCACCTGGTATTTGCTGGCACTCTCAGTTATAACAAAGCCACTGTTGCACATGAAGGGCAATGCTACACCAGGAAAATCTAAGCTTCTTTCCATGAGAAAAAAAGCCCCTCCACGCTTTTCACTGGATTGCACTTCTCTGATTCCTCTTCCTCCTCCACCCCCAAATTTCACTGGGCAGCAGGGGAGGGCGATTTAATAAAAAACAAAAACACAAACAAGATTAAACAAAGAAAAAAAACAAACAAAACTCAGCCAAAAACAAAACCAAAAGCAATTTCAAACAAAAAACCCCAAATGGAAACAGAAAAACCCAAAACACAGAAACCAAAACAAAAAAAACAAACAAAACCCCAAACAAAAACAAACAAAAATGCACTTGCTCAATCAATACCAGTTTTTTTCAAAGAGTTTTGGTATGACTAAGACAGGAGTTAATGCAAGCACTCAGGATGTATTTTATCATGGCTTGTGCACTACAATACTGCAACAATTACCAAGTCTCATTTGCATCAAGTATCACAATTCTAAAATGTGAACAATAGTTACCAGGGTCAAGGAGTCTCTCAGCAGTTCATCAGATTTACCCATACAGGCATGTAAAATAAAAAAAATATTCCCTGTAAAGGTACAAATCTTTACATGACACCAGATTGTGTGAAAATACTTAGGACCCCAAAAGAATCACAGCCTGACCACGTAAGCAAATCAAACCACACGTTCAAGTTTCCTCCTACTAATTGCAAACCACGTATTTAACTGTTTTCCCAGGATCTCTGTAAAGTTAATTCTATGAATAATATTTAAAAGCTTTTTTTAATGGAAATACTAATCTAAAATATGTCTCATAATCTTAAGTTCCATGTAGAAAAATCGCTGTGCTGGTGAACAGTGGCAAACTGGCTCCAAAGTATGCCTTCAAGTGATGTATTTTACATCTTACAAGGAAGAGAACGTGAGCTTTTTAAAAATCAAAAAATGAGCTTGCGGGCAAAGTGCTAATGATTCTGCCACAAGAAGTACTGCACCCCAGCCCAGGACACACGTTGCAAGCACAAGGTAGGCATAAAGAATATTTAAATTAAAGCATTTAAAGCTTTTTTATAACTCAGAGTAATTATGGTGGGAATCACGTGTGTTTATAAAGAATAAACAGATACTGATTACTCACTGGTTCCTAAAAAAAAAAAATAAAAAAAATAAAAAAAAACACAACCAGAAAACAACACGGGGGGGGGAAACAGAAAGAGAGAATTCCAGAACAAATAAAATGCAGCATTGCTTCTCGGGGTTTAAGGTTTAGCAGGAGCTCGGCGCAGGTTGTTATAAAACTGAAAGTTCACGACGCTGCAAAAGAGAACCACTGAGTTGATGAAGGGGAGCTCTGTGGCAGCTGCTAAATGAGACAATACCTGGCAACCTCAGAGTGTTTTAGGGCACCACCTTGCACTACTCTTTCCTGCGACAGCACTTTGCCAGTTTGTGGAGAATAAATCCAACTTTCCTACCCTCACATATCCCTCACTGTCAGCAGCGAAGCAAGAGACCTTTCCAAAGGATATCTTATCCTGTGCCAACTTTTTATGACACTCGCAGGGAGCATAGGTCGCCTTAAATTTGTCGCGGTGCTCCTGATCGAGATTAGCATCGCACCGGCGTTCCAACAGCGCGGCCCAACCTCGGCACACTGCGGGAGGGCGGAAAGCGCGACCTGCCCTGCCCGGCCCTGCCCCGCACATCCCCGGAGCGGAGCACGGCTCGTTCCAAACCCTTCCCCGGCATCCCCGGGCCCCCGACCAGCACCACATTCAGCTCCGCACGCACCGCCCAGCGCCGCAGCCGGGGCGCGCATCCCGAAGCCCTCCGGACACGGAGGAGCCAGCGCGCCACGCGGCTGCGGACGACGAGTCCCCGGTTCTCCCGGTTGTGCCCTGCCCCCGCCCCGGAGCCGGCCGCGTCCCGGCGGGACAGGTGCCGCCACAGCCTCCCCCGGGACGGGACCCGCGGCGCCCGGGCCGGCAGAGGCCGCGGGCCGCGCCCCGCTGTCAGCGCGGGTGGCGGGGCCGGGCGCGGAGGATGTTCCGGCACGGCCGGGCGGGAACACACGCGGCCACGCTCGGGGCCCGCCGGGGCCGCCGCTCCCCCCCCCCCCCCCCCCGCCCGCCCCGCGGGCTCTCCGGGCCCCGCCGCTCCTCCGCCCGCCTCCGCTCCCCGCCGCCTGCGCCCCGCGCTCACCTCCGGCGCGGCCCCGCGGCCGCCGCTGCTCCCCGCGCTCCCGCGGACCCTCGACCCGGCCGCGCCCCGCGCCCGCCGCCGCCCGCCGCGCGCACGCGCCCTGCGCCCGCCGCTCCCCAAGGGGCCGCCAGGGGGCGCCACCGCGGGCGCGGCCGGAGCGGCCCCGGCCCGAGGGGATTCTCCTCTCCCTCTCCTTCTCCCTCTCCTTCTCCCTCTCCTTCTCTCTCTCTCGGGGCCGCGATGTAGTTCTTCGATACACCGATACAGCCCCGCCATCCGCCCCCTGTAATCCTGCTCATGCTAAATTCGTTATTTTGTAATTATGCGTTGTCCGAGTATATCTCGAGAGAGGGGTTTCGTCTGGTTTAGGATGATTTCTCAGTTGATTCACTTCAGTATCCATGAGCAGAAATACGCACGCGTGTCTGTGTGCACGGTCGCAAACATGTAACATGTATCCTTAACAAGGACGATATATCCTTAATAAAGACAATGCTAGCAGAAGGAAAGAATGGCAAAACCGAGCTATTGCTTTTGCTCTCTCTGCGCAAAACCGTCCGATTAAGTGGCTCTGTGGCAGAAGATTGTTGGGTTTTTCACACGGGTGAATGCTCCCGGTGCACGGCGTGCAGCTCCCCCGTTCCCCTTCCCGGCGCTGTTCCGCGGGGATCCGCCGCCCCCGCAGCCTCCGCCCGGCCCGGGGCTCGCTCGGCATCGCCCGCTGGTCCCCCGGGCTGTCTCACGCCTCTACGGGGCTTTGCAGCAAACGCCACGGCTCCGCTGGAGCTGCCGGCAGCGGCGACGCTCCCGTGTCCGCGGTCGCCGTGTCCCGACAAAGAGCCCCAGGGCCCGGCTCCCCCAGCGCCGGGCGAGGGAAAGAGCAGGAGCTTATACTCAGCTCAGCCCGGGGCTCAGCATCCCCAGAAGCGGCAGGGAAGGCTGTGTCCACCCCCAGAAATGCCAGGGTTAGGGAGGGTGCTGGGCTCTGAACACCCCGCCCCCAAGGACACCGAAGGTGCAGGCACGGGAACTCCTCCTGCTGTACTGCCCCAGCCAGGCACAGAAGAGGAAGTGACAGAAGGCAAGGTTTGGCCCGCTGATGTTTCTTAAGCGCCCCTCACGGATTTCAGAGGACAACCTTTGCTCTGGGCGTTTATTAATTGTCCTTTCTGACCCGGGGAGAGGCCGTGCTGCAGTCTGCACGTGGTTCTGGACTAGCTCTGCTCTTGTGGAGCTGGTGCCCAGCAGCTCAGGAACCAGCAGGACCGTCAGTTACTCGGTGCTATCATATCCGGTGTTCCCATCTCCAACTCTTCATATTCCTCCTCCGACCAGCTCAAGCTGTCATCAGAGTCCTCATCCTGCACAGCCCCAGGCTCCTCCGTGTTTGCAGCTTCTTTCTCTTGCTCAGCACAGGACTGTGACTTGCTTTGGGGGAGCTCCAGCCTGGCCCAGGAACCAGGGTTTGCTTTGCAAAGCACGATCTCCACCTTGGCTGGGACCATGCTCACAAAGCTCTTCTCTACATCAATGGTCTAGAGACAGGGAAAAGCGCAGTGAGCCGGGCAGGGGAAGCCAGGCAGCACACGCTCAGCCTTCCCCTTACTGGCAAAGCCCTGCCAGAGGAGAAATCTCCTCCTGTGCCAGGAGAAGCTTGGGCTGCAGCCGAGCTGAGCTGAGCTGACATTTTTATGTCTCAGCAGCACCACGGTGCTCTTACCGAGGTCAGGAAAGCTCAGCTTGCCTTAGCCACACGTGCAGCTGCAGCACAGCCTCTCCCCAGCAGCGAGCTGTGTGTGCTGAGACACAGCCATACCCACACCTGCAGCCCTCTGCTGCCTGCAGGCACAGGCAGCACGCATCAGAAATGCAGACAAGAAATGCACAGGCAGATTCCTCAGCCTCACTGCTGCTCCCAGCCAGTAAGCAGCTGAAAAATCAGTCTCATGGTTCAGACCGTGGCCTGCCTGCAGCTCACAGCAGGACTGTAGGGGAGACAGGGAGCTGCTGGGCCAAAGAACATTTTGGGGCAGCCTGGGATCAAACCCAGAACAGCCACAGGGCTGCCAGTGACCTACAGCTCTGACCTTAGCCCTGGATCAGTCAGTGCAGGCACCTCAGCCTCCTCACAACCCCTAAGGTATTTCCCAGCAGAGATGGCCATTTATATACCTGTGTCTGGGCAACGCAGCCCAGGATGAAAAGCTCAGGCTGCCTCACAGAACTGCAGCCCAGCCCCATGCAGACTGCTGGAACAGGGAAATCAAAGCAAACAGGATCTTACCCCCCAGAGCTCCAGTTCTGCCTGGAAAATCTTATTCCCTTCAAAGATGATATGAGCCTCAAGCTGAAAGATCAACAGAAAATTATCTGAGAAGGCAACACAGAACTGCCAGAGCTCTTTCCTCAGATATTGCATTTGCCTTTCAGCACCATATTGCATCCCACATCCCAGCTCCAGTATAATGGTCTGATGATCCCCTCAGCACCTGGCAACATTACACCCCTTTCAGAGCATGACAGGTTCACCTCTGTCACAGGTCAAGGGATTCAAAGCCAGCAAATCCACCCATTGAAGCTGAAAGTCAGAGCTGCTGGGCAGACGCAGCAGTGAAGCCACCAGGCTCTCAGCTCAGGGATGGCAGGTTGGCAGTGCCAGCCCTGCTTGTAGCAGCAGGCCACCAAAGAGCACCAGGCACCTATCTGGCTCCTGGGTGGGCAAACTCAGGTGTGCCATGGCAGTGCCCATCCCCACCCCACTCACCACGGTGCGATTGGCCTTCACACTGCTGAGGGTTGGCAGGGCGTTTTTGGCATAGACTGTCACCACCACCTGGCTGCTGGTTTGGTGCCAGTCCTGCCGGCACAGCACTGCCTTCTTGTCCTGCCAAGGAGAGGAACCCATCACAGCACAGCTGGGACTCAGGCACCACCCAAACAGAGGGGACATCTGAGCCAGAGGATGCTCCCTCTCAAATCTCCTTTGGGCTTGTTAGTTCAGGTTAGCTGAGCAGGTTAGCTCAGCAAGAACAAATTCTGCCTTTTGTGCAGGTTTTTGCAGTTTTGATGGTTCATGCAAAAGTGGGCAGCCTCTGCCATGCTGTCTGTCCCATTCAACATGGGACATCTGTGCTGTGCTTGGGGCTGCTTCAGGACACTCTAAGGTCAGACATCTCCTTTAGTTCCAGAGTCACTCTGCTATGCCCAAGCTCCTAAGTGCTGTGCACAGTCAGGAAATTCACCCTGGAGGGCAGTGCTGGGGCTGTTATTGAACATGGATCATGCCACGATGCTACATTTCACCTTTGTCCACCTTGTCAGCACCACAGGCACTGACAGGCCTGTGTCCTCACCAGGCTCATTTATGGCCATCACAAGGAGACAGACCCCCTCCACACTGCCAGCCAAAGAAATGGCTCCAGGAGGAGTCCTGGCCCCAGATTAGGTGACAATTAGCACAAAACATCTGCATCACAACATCACAGCTCCTTCACTGCAGCCTCCTTTACATTCAGGATATGTTTTCTGCTCCAGAACAAAGAAGAGATTGGGCTCAGAGAGGGTTGCTGGGAGCAGTGCTGACTCAGAGGAACACAGTGCACTTTCAGGGTTATCCTGGGCTGCTCTGGTGCAATTTTCCCAGCTCTAGCTTGTTTCCAGTCAAGAACTTTCCTGGGGAAACTTACACACACAGTATTGAGAACTGGGATCTTGTCCCCCACTCCCCTGCCACAGCACCATGTTGGTATGTGGATGAGATCCCACCTGAGAAATAGCTGCATAGGGAAAGCTTCATTAAAGCCAAATTCAGTTATCCACAATCATCTGTCAAAGCCTTTGGTTTGGTTTTTTTTTTTTTTTTTGACTTTTCCTGTGTTCAACAACCTGTCTGTATGTGGCAGCCTGCAATGCTGGCTATGCTGTGTCCAAGACCAGGTCCTACCTCACTCAGCTTTCTATTGCATATCTGCACATTGGGTGTGAGACCCAACACATCTTGTGAATGCAGAGCAGCATCTTAAAGGGCAGATGGGTAAAGATTAGGCATTCAAGCCCTGTGCAGTCATCTGTCAGCAATTATTAGTATTAAGACAATAAATGCAGAAACCTGTGTGAATGCAGAGCAAGGAAACGAGCACTCTCAAATGCCAATAATGCCAATTGCTCACATGAGTTTCCTCTCCTAAGAGCCCCCTTACCTTCTTTTCTGTCCAGCAGTGACACCCACGGCTGCAGCCTGGTTGCTCCATGAAGGCACTGAAGTCCGTGGTTTTGATTCCACAGCAGCTCCAGTACTTCATCCTGAGGAGAGCAGGGTGACCTGAGTGGGGTCAGGAGCAGGAGAGGAGACCACAGCAGGGTGAGGAGGCAGAGGGGCTCATAACCCAGAGCTCCCCCTGCCCACCTGTCCCCATGCTGGTGTCACCCAAAACTGCAGTGGCCATGATGCTGGGGCCACACAGCCTTGCCATGTAGCATTTTGTGACAGGGTCAGTTTGCTCTCTGGTAAAGGGTTGTTTCTTACCCCTCGTGGAAGACAGGGACGCCAGGATGAAATGTACAAACTTCTGTGTTACTCTCTGGGCCCTGGTAGATCTATGGAGAAAGAAGCAGAGGAAAGTTCTCTCTGTGTCTCTGGCACAGGACAATGTGGCACAGGTATCCATTCATCAGTACCCATCCATGTAGAGGGCACGGCACAATGCCCATCATCACCCTTTTCCCAGGCCCAGCATCTGTGAAGACTCACTCTGGGACCATGCCCAGCCAGCAGCCCAGCACTTGTCCCTGATCTCTGCTGGCAGGGCAGCCACCCTGACCTTGCCAGGACCACAGTGTCACCCCAAGAACCTGTCAGCAGCCCTTCCGTACCCTTCTCCCAAACACAGCCTGCTCCCAGCCCAGGGCTTGGCAACACAAGGACAGTGGGCAAGTTTAGACACCACAGAAACTCACCCTGAGGTGCAGGAGGTCATTTGTCATTCCTGTCCTTTCCCCTCCTTCCCAGAGCATGTCAGTCTTATGTCCTCACCCAGCTCCTGCCTTTGGCTCCCCACTCCCTCACTGCTGCTTTCCAAACATGCTCTCCCTACCACAGCTCAATCCCTCCCGCTCATCCACATCCTCAAGGCAGGCAGTGCTCCACAAGACAGTTTCTGGCAAGAGAGAAATTGGGCTGTGCTACATCAGTTCAATGCAGGTGGGAATTGGCCTACACGTCCAGCCCTGAATATGTGCTGCATTTCACTGCAAGCAGTCAGCAGCAGTGAAACACAAATGCACAACCGATCTGGAAACCTCTTGCAGGAAGGCAGTTGGGAGGTGACAGAGGTGGCCACTCTCAGGGCAGGATGAGAATACGGAGCAGGTGGGCACTGCCACCTTCCACCTGCCTGATACCTGCCCTGAACCTGGACCTGTGATGCTCCTGGCTACAAGGCACAGGCTGGGTAATGACAGGACCCTGCCCAGGTACTCACTGCCTTGCAGGCTGCGTTCTTGCACGTGGTGCCAGCTCTCACCTGGGCAGCCTCCTCACCTGCAAGAGCAACACAACTTCACCCAGGACACACACTGGCCATGCCTGCCCCAAATCCTCCCCCAGCCCTCTGCCAGCTCCTCAGCTGAGCACAGACCATCCCAATGTGCCTCCAAGATGCACTTTTGAAGGTTTGCAGGTTTGGCAGTTTTCAGGATGCGCAGCACTCGCTGACTGCACTGAGCCTGTCATGCAAAACTCTATGCTGAACTTGCCATGTGCATCCCCAGTGCCATCCATCAGCTTGTCCCTACCTGTACAACTGCTCTCGAGTGTCTTGTCCTCAGAGGACATGCTCAGTTTCTCCAGTGCCTGCTCCAGAGACCTGGATACTTTAATTGGCAACAGTTGTCTTGGCTCATCGGAGCTGGGAAACAGCAGCAGTAAAGGCCAAGTGGGTTTTTCTGTGATTTAAGTGCCATTGCCTCTCCTGAGAGAGCAGCAGGGCAGGACACACACAGAAGCGACACAGCAGGACAAGACTGTTAGCTGAGCCTATCTCACCTTGGTCTTTCCTGCAGCATCTTCTCAGCTGATTTTGGTCCTTGGACAATGAGCTCCTTCACTGGTTTGGCCTTTGGCTCATCTGAGGTCTTCCCTTGGCTGGAAGGCTCAGGGGGCTTCTCCTTGCTGTGAAACCCCTTTGTGCATCCCTGAGCAGCAGAGACAAGCCTGATGACTGCTTTGTTCTCCTCTACCTGGTGGCTGTTCCCAAACCCTGTGACTTTCCATGATGTGGTGGCTCAGTGTCCTGAAGAGATGGGCACTTTGCACTTTGGGAGCAGCACCTTTCTTTGGAGGGTTCTTGGAAGCAGATAGCAAATCCCTGGCTGGCAGGGCAAAAGGGACATCCCTGACACAGGACAGGGATGGGACAGGACTGGGCAGGGGCCAGAAGGAAAGGATGGAGGGACAGTGGGTGCATTTGGGCTAGCAAGTCACTCACCTTTATGGAGAGGAACTCAGAGAAGTCCGTTGTGCGTTTCTTGCAACAAGACCAGCCCTAGACACCAGGACATGAGAGGCTGGTCAGGTGTGGGCACAAGGTCACTCCCTGCAGCTGCATCCCCAGCTCCTGCCCCACTCACCTTCAGGGCATCATGGAAGATGGGGACACCTGGGTGATACAGGCAGGAATCTGAAAAGGGAAAGCCGGGCAAAAGCTTTCAGGAGAAGCAAACCTGCCCACGAGCCACCTGCAGCAGCAGCAGCTCCAGAGCCAGCTCCTGCTGCACGGGCCGCCTGTGCTGGGCTTAGCATTCCTGCACTGGGTTTAGCAGCTCGGCTGCAGCACGGCAGCCGAGGCCACACTCTGGGAAAGCAGCACACAATTCCCATTCCCTCTGGGGCAAGGCACACGAATTCGCTCACCCTCGGCGTTGTGCTCGGGATCAAACCTCTGCCCGCAGCCCTTGTTGTAGCACAGCAGTGCCATAGCTCAGGGGTGTTCTCAGTGCCCTTCACTCCTTCCACAGAAATCGCATCCGTCTTGTCCCTGCCCGGATCCCTCCTCTGCTTCCCCACCGCCGGCAGCCCAGGCACGGGAGGTGGCTTTGCCTGGCTTTGGAAGCAGCTGCGGGAGGCGGCTGGTAACCGGAGACCGGGCTAAAGATGGACAGGGCAGCTGATGGGGCTTGGCGCCTGTGATATCTCCACAGGCATTCCTGTGCTGGCCCTGTGCCCGGCAGAGGGAATGGCCGCTGCAGGGTGGCCCCAAGCCCGGGGTGTGCAGAGGTCCCGTCCCAGTGCCTGCCACCCTGCCGGCCAGCATCCGTCACGGAGGTGTCAGCATCACCCCAGTGCTCACACAGCCTTTGAGCAACCGTGCTCGGAGATCCCTGAAACTGAAGGGAAGAGAATTCTCAGAGACACAGGGCAAAACTCATGCTGATCCCCCCCAGCCCCAGAAGTCACAGCCACCTGCTAAACAGAGGCACCAGCAGACCAAGGCTGTGCATGTGGCCAAGACTTTTGATGCTGGTTTTGTGCAGCCCAGGAGTAACAGAGTGGTCAGTGGAAGGTTCTTGGCCAGATATGAGACGTAGGACACAATAATTATGTGGGTGATTACAACTAGATTTATGGCTAATACAGTTTCAAAATATCTCCAATGCAGTAGCTAAACCACAAATCTACCATTTATTAAAAAATATGGTATATACAGGAATGGTCCTTCCCATTGAGTCACAAGCTTTGCTGAGACCCACTCACTTTCTAAACTCCTCAGAGAAATCTCAGTGTGGCTCAGTCCACTTAGTCTCAGATTTTGCTACAGTCTTTGTCTGAAGGATTATAATATTCACAGGTTTGGCTATAAACATACAGATTTACAGTCTTCGACCTTGCAGAATTCACAATTACAAAACAGTAAGGCAACTTTGGAGCTGCTTTAGAATTTTATCTCTGTATTCGACCAGATTTTACAGTTCTTCACTACTCCTCCAAAACAGTATTCTGTGTGGTCATTGCATTCTGTCTGGACATACCCTGCAGGTGTCCCCAAGAGGGGCAGGGATGACAAACACCACCCAGAAGCTTCCTGTGACCTTGGGAGAGCAGTTTGCATGGTTGGCCCAGACACCAGCAGCATTTTATTCACTTTTGCAGGTCAATGTGCACCACAGTCAATCACAAATAGCTCAGTTCCTAATGTTTCTAGAATACATTAATCATGCAAGCATTCCATGAGTTCCTCCTGCAAAACCTGCCTGAAGTTCTCATCTTATCTTAGGACAAACCACATTGCCCAGCAGAGATTGTGGAAAGGGAGAGGGAAGGATGCACACACAGACTCAGACCTGACTATCTTCCCTTATCATCACATCAGGGATGAAAATTGTTCTATGGAAGATCACTATAATCACAGAAGAACACAAAATGCTACTCAGGTCCCCTGTATGCAGAAGGGGTTTTCTCAGACCTCTTGTTCCCCTTCTGGGACATAAGAATTTTCCTCTATTAACAGGAAACCCTCCTGAGATCAAAAGTTTTACTTAGTTCCTCTAGTTGTCTAAAGCAAATATTTTCTTTGTGCTGTTCCTGTTTGCAGGGACAGCTGTTTCCTGGGTGCTTCCCTGACCTCCTGGAACACACAGCATCTGGGCACTATTTCTGTTCAGGAACTGGGGTCAATATAAGTCCTGGGCACTATCAGACGGTGCAAAGAACAAGTCCTACAGGCAGAAGGGAGTCAGCTCAGGAGATGAGCCCACAGGGTCTGCCATAGCTGATGCAACACTAACCCTGTCCTACAATGTTTGTTTAACCTACTTAATCCCTCTACAAAGCCTGAAGAATTTTCTGTCATGCCAAGGGGATCTCCAGAGCTCAGAGTTAGGGTGAATTGTTGCCAGAATTCTGGAGTTTATCAGGAAGAAGGCTCCAGATTATTTCACATTGTCCTGCTACTTAACCTCCAGTTCAGTTCTGCCACCCCAACCTTGAGCTGCCCCAGCCAGCAGCAACATCAGGCTTTTCCTTGACAGCTCCTTATCGAGGAGCCAGCCCTGCTGCAGGGGAGGACATGTATCACTGTCACACCTCTTTATACCTGGGTCACCTCTGTACAAACATCCACACAAAAGCTGGGAGGGAAGCAGGAGGGCAGTGGGACACTTGTCACATCACCATGAGCACATGGCTTCACAGCACTGCACTGCCTCAGGTCTCAACTGACCCAACAGTCTCAAAGGTGGGTAAAAATATGCTGCTGGCATCCAGAGACTCTGCTTAGGTGAGAAAGGTCCCTGGGGACCCAGGGAGCTGGGCAGAGGCCTGTGACTGGGGATTTTGCCTTCCTGGGGGCTGAGCAGAGCTATAGAGTTTCAGATCTCCCTGTTCTTTCCACGAGTTGTCAGCAAAGCTGCAGCTGTCACCGACCCAGTGCCAGAGAGAATATGGAGCTCAGGTTACCCTGCACACCTCAGAGGAAACGCCAGCAGGCTGATGTAGCTGACACACATGGCAGAGATAAACTGCAGGTACCCCGGGGGATGTGGCTGAGGCAACTCTGTACTCTCCACCAGAGAAAGGAATCGAGCTCCCAGCTGCCAATTAAAAATAGAGCCTGTTTGCTTTGTGTACACTTAACTTCATGCACAACAGATCAAAAAAGGAAGTAGAAAAAAAACCAGAATAAATTATTCTCAAACCCAGGTTCATCTGTTTGCCCTTAAACCATCAGGGTCAGTGTAAAACAGTCCTGCAAGGTCCTGGGGAGAACATACTGGGTACCTCCAGGAAAAAAAAACAAAAAACAGCTCACCCCTGACCCTTCAGTCATTCAGGATGTCCTGTAGAACTGGAGTAGCAGCAAAACACTGCATTTCTAAAGCACAGAGTAATTCCTACATGCAAAAAGTTTGTTAGGTGAAGGGATATCCCTGAAAAACATATTACCACTATGTATGAAGCAGGCAGGATTAATGTTTTATTTATTTGGGCAATAAATTCTTTCTCAAAAGAACACGTGTTGAGCAATTCTGCCTGGCCACTCTTCAGACAGCACTGCCAAGGAATTATGTACCACCTGTCCAAGGGGTCTGCACTGCTTGTACTCAACAGTTCAGAGAACAGGTTTGGAAAAGATCAGAAAACTACCAGAAATGGGGGTATGGAAAACCTCTCAATTCAAGACCACTGTTTTTCTGCAGCTTGGGTTATTACAGGATTATTGCTGCAACACCTCAGTCTCATTGGACAATTACAACCTCAAGCTGGAACAGGCTACCCAGCTGGTAAGGATGTTCTCCTTGTAATTCACACATGGTCTTGCTCCGGAGATAGTTTCATTTCCGTGGAGCTGAGTTGCTCCTTTAGGAGTTGATTATTCACTCTGTGCTCACTCTGAAGGGACACACAATATTCCTCATCATAAAGTGCACTTTAGTCCTCAGATGGAACCAGTCCAAAAAGGGGAGTTCAGTCTATTCCTAAGACTCAATCATGTGTCATTAGCTGGCATCCTGAATCAAAATCTGCTGGCTGAAATACCCTGAACTAGTACTGAGTGTGGGGTTTTAGCAGTTTTCCTTTTGAGGGTCCTGTTTCCTTTATAGCAAGGTCACTGTGAGCTTAGTTAGAGCAGTGGCCAAACTGTAGTGAGGGAAAGTACCCCAAACCAGTGTTGTGCCTGGCTGAGCTCCTTGCTTTCTTACTCTCTTCTTATTTACATCTGGCACCAGGTACCCAAGCCATGACCAAGAGAAGAGAGAATGATGGCTCCTTTCAGCAAGGCCATAGAAAATCACATCTTCCTTCTTTCAGCCTCCAAAGGCATCTCACTGGAAAAGTAGTTTAGCACATGCTATCACTTGCAGCTTTCTATGATATATTACAGCTGCTAGTGAGAGGCACTGTGCCAGGAAAAAAAAAAAGAAATGTTTGTCTACTGCTTTGATATGACAAAATTATCCACATACCGACTGGATTTTTTCAGATTTATCTTTAATTCTTGCAAATGCACTCACTACTGCTGAAGAGGAAGCTGCATGAAGCACAAGTCCTAACTTCTGAAGACCACTAATGATGGGGGTTTGAAGTTAAGAACAAAATGGTAAGAACCAAATTGCTCATCAGACCTTAGTGTGATACAAATTGATACTTGGAGAACTGCATTTTAAACCAGCTGATCAAACACGACAGCAAAAGGCAACGGCTTCTCCTCATAAGAGTCAAAATATTTCATCAGTCTACAATTACATAATAGCCAGCACTCTGGAAAAGCATGCAGATTCGGGAAGCATTCCCTTCTGCACAGTGGCTGAACCTCAGCACAACAGCCTCAGGAGCTGTGCTCATTACCTGAAACAGGCAGTGCAAGCGCCAACACCAAACCCCAAAGTGCTTCAGCAGAGTAAGGAATTGCTCTGGAGTGAGGCAGCCTTGCTTGCTCCTGTGGCCAGGTGTAAATACTTCTCCCAGTCAGTTTGCCCCTGACACACACCTCTGAAAATCTCAGTAAAGGTTTGCTTTACAATTTCCTTACCCAGTCACAGGTTTTCAGTCTCCTCCTTCAACGCAAAATTAAGAATAGTTACCTATGGCATTCATACTAGAATTTAGTTTTCTTTCATTGCTGCCACTGGGTCACTTAATTTAGATTTTTAAAATCTCGTTAGATGGGTTTTGAGCAGTGCTAAATTCCTCCTTCCCTATGATTTTGCGTATCCTTTTCTCCCAGAGAAAGCCAGAAACCAGACCCACCCTTATCTTACACTTGCTCAAGACTGAGGCAGCAGCAGAGTGATGCTGAACATCTGAGCTCTGATGTTTCACTAGGACAGCAATTTCTACTTCAGCTGCTCAGTAAAACAAAAGCCAGCTGAGCAATGGACAAGTGAAGGAGGTAATACAGACACCTGAAACTCCCTCGTATTTCACACTTCGGAATTAAACAATGTACTTGCCCAACAGCCATGGCATTAGTGAATGCCTGCCAGCCTCATTCCAGACACAATCTACAAGAAAAGATCCATCTTCCACAGAGCAACAGAAAAGCTAATTAGCATTCTCACTAGAGATTTTGCAACAGTGAGCTGTCCTAGCAAATGAGCCAGATGAAAAACATCACCAAACGCTTTATACTTCACAATCAAGCTGATAACCACCATTAGATACCGTATCATTTCAGCAAACCAGCTGCTAATGCTTTCAAATGTGGAAAACAAATTAAGAAAAAGAAACAAAGAGCATTGGCTGCAACCTCTCTTCCACCCATCATATCGTCCCATTCCAGGTTAATTAAAAGCCATCCAAAGACAGGGGTAAACCAATCAAGGCTCCAGAGTGATTATTTCACCTTTCCCTACTTAATGAGTATCTACAAGACCAAACTCTAATTTGTCTAATGCCTAATTTTGGTAACATTAGGCATCTCAAAATGTTTTCGTCTTTCCTATGATTTCACAATTCTTCAAGGCACCTTGTTATGCTTTCAGGGTATAACACTTCCTCCCTCCTCCCTTTCTCACCTAAATTTATTTCTAAGCGTTCCCCTTTGCAGTCTCAACTCCAGAGCCTCAGTGTGAGAACACAAGTCACAGAAGGCTCCTGTCCCTACAGATGTACCATGTATTACACCAGATAAAGCATTACTGTTGCCATCAGTAAGACCTCTCCTTCCTATCCCAGCACAGTTCTGGGAACGTCCCAACCAGAGGCAACTGCAGCACAGAGCAGAGACAGACAACTCCATACTCTGCACCTGGGAGAGGAATTGAACTCCAGGCTCCCAGCGACACATGGACAAGTCTTGCACTTCACCTCTCTGCAACCACAACAGACACATCCAAGGTGTGTCAGCAACTCCCTTGCTGCATTCTAACCTGCTGACATTGAAGGTCACATTCCAACACTGTTGGGGGTTAGGTTTCTTTTGTTCCTTCTCACCTGTAACATTTTCCCATGAGTTGCTGGGAAACACTGACTGCTGGTACTTCTGGCTACTTGAGAAAACAAAAGGTTGGCTGGGCCCAGGTAAAAGGAGGGCAGGAGGCAGCTACTGAGAAAGGTTTCCGAGAAAACACCTCGCTCTTGCTGCTTGGGAAGAGAAATTCGCCATAACCCTGCGCCCAGAACTACTTCTGTGGGATGAGCCTCTGCTCACGAGAGCAGCCACTGACCTGGGACCTTATTAACGCCTACCTCACTAAAAGAGAGAGAGGTCTGTCCCCCTCTGCTCGTGTTCCCGGGAATCCTGAGCCCCTGTCCCTGCCCTGCTCGGAGCCCGGCTGTCGCTGTCCCGGTCCCAGCCCCAGCCCCGGTCCCGGTCCCAGCCCCGGTCCCGGTCCCAGCCCCATTCCCATTCCCCCTGCTCCTCCAGCGCTGCTCTGGGTTTCTCCGCGCTGCAGCCCCGCACCTCCTGCCCTGCCGGGACATCCCTCAGCTCCAGCCACTGCCGCGGAATTCTCTGATACATCTCCTCCACCGGCCCGGGACCTTGTGCTCGTTCCTGCTGTTCCAGCTTAGTGCTCCTCAGAGTCCTGAGGGACACCGGGACCGACTGCCCCAGGGCTGCTGAAGCGAAGCCGCTCCTTCCTTTGCCATCCCAGCTGAGAAGGGTGTCACGGGGTCCCTGGTTCTGTGTGGTTTTAATTTCATAGTTGTTGTTTTGTTTGCCTTATTATACACACTAGTAAAGAACTGTCATTCTTATCCTCATATCTTTGCCTGAAAGCCCCTTAATTTCAAAATGATAATTCGGAGGGAGAGGGTTTACATTCTCCAATCCAAGGGATGGTCCTGCCTTCCGTAGCAGACAGCTGTCTTTCAAACCAAGACAAACACACAAAACTCGTTCTGTGAGAATGAAAACTGTTAGAAAATTCTTGGGTTAAACACCCTCTTCACAGAGGTATGCAAGAACAGCTTTCATGCCATAAACTGAAGCTTCATTAAATTCAATCCACATGTAGACATTTGAACTAAAAAAAAAAAAAAAAAAAACAGAAGAGACAAGACACCAGATAAAAAAGGCTTAAAATCCACTTTAATAATGCATTCCTGTAACATTCCTCAGACAAACTCAAACTTTTTAGTGGGACAATTACAGTTTGTGTTCAAACAGTTTACACTAAATGAAAAATCTTGTAGTACTCCTACACAAAAGACAGGCAAGGTTAGGATTATACAAACATTTGTTTCAGTTAAATCTTCAGCATGAGATACAGTATCTTTGTCCAATAGATTGTACTTTACTACCAGTAAAAATAAAGAGATACAACACGTTATCAAAAAAATCCATCCAAACAAGAACCTCCCAGCCATTCAGGCTGCATGACTGTCAACTACTTCAAAGAAACAAATGGTCCAGGTAAAAAGAGTAACTAACAAGTTAGGAGGAAAAAAAAAAAAAACAAACAAGAAAAAGAAATAAACAAAATCTCCCCCCAGTCACTACATGACAGATCATTTGGAACTATATAAATTTACAAAATCATGGGAGCTGAAAAGTACTCAAATGCTGCCCTAGCTCTCCAGAGACTCCCCAGTGCTCTTAAGCAAGGTATACTACACCAAAAAAAATGCCAAGACAAACTGAAATCTTATCTAATTTAGTCTCATGATCTCAGCTACAAAGAGGAAACCTGGAATGGTCAAGGCATTAGGGTCCTTGCAAGATTTTACTGTTACTGAACCATGGCAGCCTCCCAGAATCCATTTTTCACTTTGAAATTAGGAATGCACCACATGAAATTTTCTAAAACCTTTACCAGTCAGACTGCACTCCCCTGTCCTAGAGTGGCTTTACCAAAACAGGCCCTAATTAACTATCTTTAAAATGTCCCCCCTCCCCCCCCCCAAGTTGAACCCTGTGTGGCCTGCCAAGATTTCTTTCTTTGGGGCGTGTACGGGGGATAGGTTAATCCTGTTAGTATCTGCGACGCTTGTTAGGGCCAAAATCTCCCCCTGGATTTCCTCTGTTGAAGGCAGGCGGGTTCCCTCCCATGGCTCCAAGGCCTTCCATGGCTCCACCCTGGCCGAAGCGGTCTGGAGGTGGTGGTGGAGTCTTGGAAGGAGGATAAGTGCAGAATACACAGGAAGAAAAACAAGGAAGAACAATGAGCAGTTAAAAGCCATTTGAGTTGACTCAAATTCTAGCAGGATTTCACAATTCCAGCTGACCTCACAGCAAACCTTCACCCCATCAAAAACATCTCCACATTACCAAAGCAGGATTGACAGGAACATTGCAGAACAAAGTCTCTTTCCCCACATAACCTCCAGTCAGGCATACTGGGACTGTGTGAACCACCTCACAGACCAGGGCCGGGCTGTGGAGCAGGTGAGCCATTAGAACTCGCCTTTCCTTTCCTGTCTTCATCTTCCCCCTTGATTTCCATGTGTAGTGCACATGCCCTTAACCTCAGCTGCTTTGCTGTCCCTACCACTTAGGTGCAAATGCTTTTAGACAAAACTGTTCTTTATGATAAAAAAGTCTGTGTCATAGCAGTCCTGACAGAGCAAGTAAGAATATTTGCAGGAAAAGTGTTTATCAGACCAATTAATAAAAAGCATTGAAGGAAGATAAACTTCACTATGACTGCTGCTGTTTCTGCTGGTGACTGGAAGCACTGACACGGTGGGAGGACAATCCTCTGTGTGACAGAGAGGAATGACAGATGCCACAAAAGCCAGAGTCTACTGCAAAGCCCTGCAGTAAAGTTTAAAACTAAACCAAATACAAAAATTTTAAAAAGTCAAACAAATAAGCATGAACTCCACTGATTCCTCACTCTTGACCTCCTAAGCAAATTAGCTGAACTCATTCTGGCCTGTAACAGAAGATAACTGTTTTCAGAACTGGTAATGAACAGAACACTCCTGAAAGCTTGGCTTTTACACCTGCAAGAATCTATTCTCAAAAGCCTCTCAGTTTAACAGAGTGCTTCCCATTAGGTCATTTAAAAACCACCATACATTACTGCTAAGATCTTTCTATCAAACATTTTTGCACTTGCTCTCTTGGAAGTAAATTAAGCAGTTATCAGACTTGGCTCAATCTCTTGAAAATTATCAGCTAGTATCAAGGCAAGATTAACTTCTGAAGATTTCAGTAGAAGTGAAGCAACAGATCTAGGTAGAAAAAGAAGCTTCAACTTCAGCACCTAGTGCTAAACACTGGAAACAACATCATCTGCATTTTAAAGGTGTGCCCAAAAAGCAGGGGGAGATACTCTACCATTCCCATGGCTCCATCAGGGATCATAGCTCCAGGGCCAGCAGCAGGAGGTGCAGGAGCTGGGACATTGGTACCACCCATAGCTCCTCTATTGTTCATGCCAATGGTACCTGGAAAAGAAAAGTGAGGAATAATCCTGGCACACGCACACAGTGACTGGGGTCTGCTCTTCACCCCAGAGCCACAAAACACTGCTACATGCAGCTATTAACCAGCTTTGCACTGTCAGGTCAAGACCAACTGATCTTCCTTTACAGTATGTTTTGTTTCCTGTCATATGAAAATACTTCCTTTTACTAATCTGGGAGATGACTTTGATTGAGTTTTGAAATAAGAAGCCAATAAAATGAGATCACTTTAAAAAAGTGCAGATTTTTTTTTTGTAAGAAAGGAAATGAACATGCACAAGAACAAAGAATACTCTTACCTCCCATACCCATCTGTCCCATTCGCATGTCTGGTGGCTCCCTCTGGAAAGACAGACACTCATTTCAACTGATAATCAGGCTTTAAAAAATGTAATTATATAAATTCAATGAGCTCTGAGGATTTACTGCTGAACCATGTGTAGAAAAGTAATTCCCGAGGTAAATTTCAAAGAAAGGCAGGAGCAACCTTCACATGATAGTTGCTGAATGAACAGGTCTTATTTTAAGTATCTCATTATAAAAGGCTGTTTTTCAGAATTATAATAAAACATCCAGCAGCAAAGCTGCACATGCAGACTTTAGCAAAGACATCTTGATGGAAAGATATGCTGAGCAGTAGTAACACATTACACAGAATTAGTTTTGCTACTCCTACAGCATAGCTAAGAAGCTTTTCCTGTTGAAAGGAATTCAAGCTTACATAAAGACACAGTACTGGGTCTCTTGCATTAAAATACCATTTAGTGAGCTCCATTTCTCTTTTGTCAACCAAGCATTAGAAATACCTATCACAGATTGCTCTCACTGCAAAACCAGAAGCACCTCCTCACCTCAGTGAGTGCGCTTCTTTTTTCACAGTGTAAGAAAAGACAACTTTCACTTCATCTGTAGTCTCAGTGCCATTATTTATCATACGAAGGCAGTATTACTTGTAGGAATCAGGATATCTGCTGCTCAAGGAGAGTATTCCCACATTTGGCTCAGTCATGTTCTTGGCCCTTTGGTTTCATACATATTTAGCTATTTTGCCTAGGGACCAAGCTTCAGTAGTGAGCAAACACTTCCCCCCAGCTGCACCAGTTCCTTTACACCACCTGAACAGCCCTACAGCTGCCTCCACAATAGAAGTGGCTGGGACTGAAAACAAATTTTAAGGCATTTCTCTATATTACTAGAGATACTGTTATTAAAAGGCATGTTGCCACCAGGTTCCACTACAAAAAAATACTTAACCAACTGACTTTTTAAGTACAAGCATATACCATGCCTGCAGCAATGCCTCCAGTTGGGATCATTTTATCATGATGAAGACAGACTGCAAGTTTAGGGATACTGCCAGTCATAGAATCATAACAGGGTTCTGCTGCAGTGCTTCAGGACAGTGAGTGTGTTGCTGTAAGAACAGAATCAGTCAGCATACATTTTTCTGTGCAGCAAGACAGCTACAGAGGGTCCTACATGAAGAGCAGTGTAACAGAACTAGGGGATTTACAGTTTCTAGGCTAAATTGTATTAAGACTGGAAGGAGTTGATAATTCAGGGTAGAATGCACTACTGATGTGCACTCCTCCAACCAAGTTGAAAATTCACAGGAAGCTGTGCTGTGGAAGGGAAAAATCTACTGTGAGTGTACAGATGTAATAGAAATGTAGAAGCACTCGTACTGCATCAGCAAAATTCCCTTTAAAGCCTTCCTGCTGACGTCTCATCATCTCTTCTTGCTGCCTTCTCATTTCCTCCTCACGGCGCCTGCGTTCTTCCTCTTGCCTGTAAAGAAAGCCCAAGGATGCTCAGCATAACAAACACCAAACATCTGCACCAACATCAACTCTGTTGCAGTGCTGCCTCATGGATCTTCATTGGAAACTTCACACTTCAAACTCTCAGTTTTGAGGAGCTCATTTTAAAAAAGAACACTTGTGTGCATGTGTCTCATGTGGAGCAGCTGGAGGGGCTCCACCTGGAGAAAAGGAGGCTCAAGGGGGACATTATCACTCTCTACAACTGCCTGACAAGAGGGTGGAGCCAGGTGGGAGTGCGTCTCTTCTCCCAGATAACAAGTGACAGGTCAAGAGGGAATGGCCTTAAGTTGCACCAGGGAAAATTTAGATTTGGTATCAGGGAAAATTTCTTGACCAAAAGGATTACAAAGCACTGGCACAGGCGGCCCAGGAAGTGGTAGAGTCACCATCCCCGGAAGGATTTAAAGGATGTGTAGATGTGGTGCTTAGGGACATGGTGGGCTTGGCAGTGTTAGATTTACAGCTGAACTCACTGATCTTAGCAGTATTTTCCAACCCTATAAACACAGCACCTCCCACATCCATGCTGACCACATGCAATATCATGCATCAAGCCCCTTCTATTACAAATCTTCCTGGAGCTTCTCAAAACGACCCCAAGACAAGGAGGTGCTACAATAGAGAGACAAACATCTGAGAATAAGTTACCCTCAAATGAAAACAGAGATGCTGGAATGGGATTTACTGATCTGCAGCACTGAAGCCACTAAAACACAGCAGAGATTCTGATTTTTCTACCTGCCTCAAAGAAGCTTAACAGAGATACAGAAACGTGAAGAAGAAAATACTAATCAATGGAAGAAACTCCTAACTCTTCCATGTTAAACCAAGTGTACACTCTTCCCTATGAACAAATAAAGCCCAAAGTTACAGCCACACTTCAGGTAGTAATTAAATTGTCACAATGAACAATTAGGTGCAATGAAAAGGTATTTTATACCACTATGGATTCACAGCACTTCACAGCCTGCCCCCTTACCTGAGCTCCAACTGTTTACGCTTTTGTACTTCTTGGTTATGCAATTCCTCCATCCTCCTCAGCTCCTCCTGGCGTCTCATTAAATCTGTGTAAGATAACAGTAAAAGACACAATCAGACTCATATCCCTGCCACCTCTTATGAATTCCTGAACTAGAACACAGAAAAGAAAAATGTAACAGAAGCCTTCACAAATACAGTAGTATCTCTTCATATTAGGTTCAACAAGATTCATTGCCAGGTCCTGCCCTGGAGTCACAACAACCCCCTGCAGCTCCAGGCTGGGACAGAGGGGCTGGAAAGTGCTTGGTGGGAAAGGCCCTGGGGGTGCTGGTCAACAGCAGCTGAACACGAGCCAGGTGGACAAGAGGTCACTGGCACCCAGCCTGTCCCAGCCATGGTGTGGCAGCAGGACCAGGACAGTGACTGTCCCCCTGACTGGGCACTGGTGAGGCCACTCCTGAAGTCCTGTGTCCAGCTCTGGGCCCCTCACAACAACAAAGACACTGAGGGGCTGGAGCATGTCCAGAGAAGGGCACGGAGCTGGGAAGGGTCTGGAGGAGGGTCTGAAGTCTGATGAGGAGCAGCTGAGGGAGCTGAGGGATTTCAGCCTGGAGAAAAGAAGGCTCGAGGAGACTCTTGTTCTACAAGTACCTGAAAGGAGGCTAACGGTTGGACTTGCTGACATTTCCACCTACACAATTATATGATTCCATTTATTTGCTGCTACCATGCTTGGTTACAAGACAACAACCACTACAGCTCCCCTTCAGTGGTCTCTAGCCAGTCTACTGAGCCACCCACTCCTGGATGGTGCAGGGCCCTGAGCCCATCCTGTATTTATCTGATACCTTGCCGCATGAGCATCACTTGGTGCTCATGGCGAGCTGCTTCCATTTCCATTTCCAGCTTCTCTCGAGCTTCCTTGATGTTGCGATCTACTTGTTCCTGCTGCTGCTTCTCCATTTCTATCAAAGCCTTCCAACGCATGGCATATTCATATTCAAAGCTGCCAGGCTGTGCAAACCGAGGAGGCTGCTCACGCTCCCTGCCGAACAATGAAGAGCTAGTGAATGCTTCAAAAGAGCAAGGAGGAACCAAGAAAACTGTTTGCGTGTCAAATGCAATAGCAGGCCCTTTCAACAGTTAACTGTGCCCGAGACACCAGTTTGTCTGCTCCTAAGACATCATCTTATTCCTGCATGGAAGCTGTCCCCCTCCCTAACAAGCAGTGACACTGACTTCATAAGACACCAAGAGATTCTGCGTAAAGAGATTTAGAAATACCCTTGAAAGCAACAGCCTTTGCTCCTGTTGCACATCTTATGGGCAGATGCACTCCAGAAACAATTACTGCCCAAACATGCATGTTATTTTCACTCTGTACCTGTAGAACAGGACTATTCCTAATTCCACTTCCTGAAGCTCTTGTTTTCCTTACTTGAAAAATTCATGAGCTCACATGGTTTGCTAATGCCAACTGCACAGATCACAGGATTCCCATCTATACTGTGAAGCCTTCTAAGACTCTGGTGATAACACCTGGATGGCTCTACGATCTCCTAATGCTAATCACATAATTTCTATTGTGGGTTCAAGTGATTCCTACATAGATTTTCTGTAATACTTCCCAGGGAATCTCATGTCATCTGTGTTATCTCAAATTGACCTTTTTTTTTATTCCAACAATTGAAATGGACCTACACAAAATATAGTGAAGGCTGCCAGTCTTATCCAGCAGTGTGGATTCAAAATCACTGTTTTCTTTCAGCCAATCATGGCAAGAGAACAGTGAATGCAATTCTCCTTCCAAAGTCAGGTCACATTTATGGGAAAAAAGGAGGACCTGATGAGCCACCTTTCTAAGACTGAAGCACTAGCCCAGAGGAACTCTCCTCTCCTGTTGAATGCCGGATACGTACTTGTGATATTGCTGATTTTTGATGACTAGTTTCTCTGGTAGACCCTCCTCATCATCATACTGGTCCATGGGCTCCACAGTGACAGGGCGAGGGAATCTGTAAAGAAAAAGTGAAGTGCTTTCAAGAAAATTCAAGGTCAAGCTTGCAGTTTTGGAAAGCAAAACTTACATTGCTTTTAGCACTGCTCACAGAAACTCAGATCAGGAGATCTCAACCAAAGTAAAACCAGAAATCATTTTGAACACTCTGCTTTTTTCTAGAATAGGAGTGTAACTGTTAATCAAAATCCTTGTTTAATCCAAACCAAAACAATACTGAAACAATGTTTGTAGTTACTTGGTTCAAATTAACAGCTTAACCGGAACCTGATACGCTCCAGACTCAGCATCAAGTCTTGTCTCTAGAGTGCCACAAGTCCATCTGTGCCTTTTTATGGCAGTCTAAAGCAAAGAGCCACTACACCACTCCTCACTGGAGGCTGCAGACTGCACCATCCAGTCATACCCTCCTGGTGAGGCCACCATATGCTACTGTTGCTTGGCAACAGTGCTCTAGGAAGGTGCACTGGGCCCTCATCTGCATTTCCACCCCCAGGGAATACACTGGTGCACTTCACAACAAACACTGCAGATGTGTGCTTCTGTCTTCCTGGCTCCTACATGCAGAAGAAAGTATTGACCTGGTCTCTGAATCAGCTCTCCCCCACAGCACTGACACTGCTCATCCTCAGCACAAATCAGCACCCCAGCTTCCCATCAGCTCCTCAGTCCCATGTCAGGGCTGGGGAAATGAAGACAGATGATCCTGTTGTGCCAAGTGGCAATGGGTACCCAGGCTCTAGCAGAAAGGTAGGATATGGAAGGCTGAAATCCCCTTCCTCAGTTGAAGATCCATAATACAGCTTTTCACTTTGATGTGACATATTCCATTATTAATAATCGTATTTTCTAACATGAACCAATTTCAAACAGATTATCTAGCTTTCTTGTCTTGAACTAGGACAAACCAGAACAAATTTAATCAGAAACAAATCATAACTAGAAAGAAATAACAGACTAATTTGTGGTCTTAGATATCAGAATCTAATGTACTGATAGCTATAAAGAGACTAAATGTTAAATCTCAGCTATGGATTGAAAGTGATTAGTTTTGCACGTTCACTTTCAAAAATCTGTTTTCATGGTTCTTTCAGATATAGACTTCTGAATCAGCAAAAGCTTCCTAACATTAATCCTCCTGTAGAGCACTACTCACTCTGCAGGTTATCTTCAAGGAGTGTCAGGGAGAAAAACAGGTATCAAACAAATAAGTAAAACCTGCTTTTTGAAACAGAATGTGCTTGGGTACAGCTGTGCCACTGCAGATCCACAGGAGGTAAGGAGCACATAACTTAAAAAAATTACTTTAAAAATGAGCAATATAGCCCAATTTCAGGAAGTGTTCTAATCACAAATTGTAGGAGCATAATACAAAATAAGAGTAGTTTTTTTTCCAGTAGGTCAGAAACAGCTCCCTCTAAACAGAGCAACAATCTGCTTTGTGGAATGCAACTGGAATTGGTAATTTGCTTGAGCAAGTTCACGTGATTATGAAAGAACATGCTTTTCTGCTTTATTACATTCAAGCACAGGGAAAACAGTTTATAATGGTGAAAACTTCAAACTATCCAACCTAGCTGAGCAGCCTTTTCAACAGATCCCATGCCCACAGTGGCATTCCACCCCAGCAGTGCATGCTACAAGAGGAATCCCATCCCAAGACTCTCCCCTTTAGTGACCCAGAGCGCACAATTAAAACACTTGCACTTGGTTTCCAAACAAGTTACATGGACGATCTCTGAAACAGGTCCTGTTCTTACAGGCTGCTTTAATTGCCCTAAGATTGTTTTATGGAGAAAGTTTGTTTGGAAGTTTTATGCACTTGCCCCACTAGCAGCTTCCCAGAAGAAAGTTTTCAGACCTGAGTTTCAGCACAGACTCTCTCTTGTTGGAACAAAGCTAAATAAAATTCTCCCCAGGCTAATCCCCTACCACCTCGTGCCCCATCTGTCCCACTGTGGTGTTAAGAACCAGTGTCCACCAGCCAATGCCACCCAACCTGTACATGTCAGCAGAGCACCTCTCCCCATCCACACTTACGTAGTTAGCAGGAAAGACCCATCACTACATCTATCCAGCGCTTTCCTAGCAGCAGGCTTCCCTGAGAACTCCACAATGCCTTTCCCAGAGGATCGTCCTCTGTCATCCACAATAACCACAGCCCTTTCCACCTGGCCAAACACTGAGAAGGCTTCCTCCAGGAGCTCATTGGACACAAACTGAGGCAGGTTCCTGACTGTCAGCGAGGCGCTGTGGCAGGCAAAGCGCACTCGGAGCTGCTTCCCACGGAGAGGCATGTTGTCCAGTTCCACCTTGGCAATCTCTGCCAGAGTGCGAGTTTCCTGCAGATAAAAACAGCCATGGTTAAACTCCCAGTAAGGTATGGGTTTAAACACAATTTATTTCTCTGTAACAAGTACTTCTGAGAGAAATAAATGATTCTCCCACAGCTTGGCAAGAAGTGTGTCAAAAAAACACAGCTATTCCTTATCATGAATGACTGAACAGCCAGAGTTTGGGGGTGGGGAGGGTGAGAAATATATAACAAATATCTAAGTTCAGTCCAACAGCTGGTATGACCTAAGCAAACAACGCTATTTTCATTATCGCACATAATTATATTAAAGCTACAATGCACCTTGTTTTTTTTTTAAAGCAAATACATTAAAAAAAAAAAAAGATTCATCTATTAACCAAGTCTGATAAGGAAATGCTGATAGTATGACAATCTATGAAAGACCTTCTATGCCAGTTTCACACTTTTCTGCTCATTTAAGTCACTACCAAGCAGGTACACTACATTAAAGCAGCCCAGATGTGGGTGTGGGAACCTCATTCACTCACCTCGGGGCTTTCAGAAAGGTGGTGCATGAGCCACAGAAATCTGAAAGCCATTCTATAGTGGTAGCTACTTCCCTTCAAGACACACTTCAACATGATCATCTAGAGATCCCCTCCCCAAGAACATTAATCACGCCAGAAATACTACATGACAAACTATGCC
Organism: Cinclus cinclus; assembly: GCF_963662255.1. Classification (NCBI taxonomy): domain Eukaryota; kingdom Metazoa; phylum Chordata; class Aves; order Passeriformes; family Cinclidae; genus Cinclus; species Cinclus cinclus. The sequence continues at coordinate 4,113,511 of NC_085060.1, forward strand.
CATTGGAATTCCATATTCCAGAAATAGAGAAGTTCACTTTGTCTGTAATAGCATCATATTCATGTGGGGTTTTCTCTGCCTTCTACCAGCTGATTTCAGAATATATTTATCAGAACTCTCATAACTCTTGCCACAAGCTGCCTAAATTCACATTTCTTTTCATAACAAGCTCTAAATAAACACTTGGAAGCTAATGCTATATTCCAGGTTACTAAAATCATCAGGAGATGTAATCAGCAGGACATCTGAACGTCTACTACTTTCTATTAGCAATAGAACACCAGTGTGAGCCATTACCACAAAAACTCCCCCAAAGGTGCCAAGTCACTCACCAGCCTGATAAAACCAAAGCCTTTGTCCTTGTGTATGAAGACTTCCCCTGCCTTGCCATACTTCTCAAACAACTTTCTCATCTCTTCCTCGGTAATATCTGGGGGCAGATTGCCCACAAAGAGGCGGCTTCTTTGGGTGAAGGTCTTTTCACCAGGTTTCCGAAAATTCTTCAGGTCAATAGTCAGGCCTTCATCTGAGGGGAATAAGGTACACAGCTGCTCTACAGTTGGGGGGATAAATTTTATTAGGTTTCATCACAGTGACCACAGAGACACAGGATAATACAGATAACACCACCCATTAATTTAGGTCTTAAATCTCTCCAGCCACCTCTCCAGCAACACAGGGGTTTTATTTCAGAACAGCCCCATAGGTTTTTTTAAAGAAAACAAAACCTCAATGCTCATTAACACTAGTGAATGACTGTCAGAAAACAACACACTACAGCTTGAAATAACATGAAATATTTCACTCAAACTTTTTGAGATGTGGTCAAGATAACCGGCCCACAAAAAAAAAAATCAGCTGTAGTCACAACACAGGATTTTGCTATTACAAAATGAATAAATTACAGAAAAGCTACAGTTTAGCCAGAAAACATATTTTTACTGAAAAACACACCAAAACAACTCCAGATATCTAGAAAAATATGAAAATCAGAGGAAATCTTTGTTCAGACAGGTAACATTTCAGGTAGCTGTCATTCTATGAGATGGGTTCCAGAGTATGAGTTTCCAAGCTGAAGAGAAGGCTGGAATAGTGAAAATAGCAGGGAAAAATATCAACCCAAAACTTAAAAAAAACCACCCCAAAAACCAACCACACAGGTGAGCCCTCAGAAAAATTACAAGATTAATTACAAAGAAAAAAAGTCCCTATTCAATAAGTTATCCTAGAAGGGATTTTTAAAGTTGGAAGAGATCTCGGAGATCAAGCCCAAGGTTAAAATATTTTGAGCTATCCAACAGAAATAAACACAAACAGCAACATTCTCAAATCCCCACAGGCATATCCAATTTTTACCCTTAATTCAGCAAGAATCCAGCATGATCCTGAAAGCTCTGTTATGTGCCAGACACAGGGGTGGGTTTAGCATCACTTTATCTTAACATCCTGGGCCCCATTTTCTTAAACCCACATGGAACTGCACCACACAGGACTACAGGGCTCAGAAAGCAACTCCTTTGCTTTGCAGAAGACACAAGTCATGGTCACACACATGAAATAAACTGTGGACATAAATGGCTTGATTCCAGCTACAAAGCAGGACATTAAATGAGAAAGACTGTGCATGCAAAAAACGATACACACAGGACACTGCAAGCAACCCTTTGATAGGAGTAAGGACACCTCCACGGCAAACATTATAACCAGACAGAGTGTGCCCAGAGAAGAGCAGTGAGAGTAAGTTATCTACTTCACACAGCAAAGGTGCAGAAATGAAATGTTTTGCCTTGTTCACAGTATTACGAGCATTTGGGGGTAACTGCAAGGCCTGTGGATACCACATGTGGTACCTGGAACAGAGTTACACTCGGGTACACATGGTACCACTGTTCTGCCTCAGGAGATCCATGCAAAGGAGTGAGACACAGTCACTCACTACAAGCTGATCCCTGTGGAATTCCCCAGTACGACTGTACTGTTATTGTTTTCAACCTGACTGGAAATGTCTGCTCTGCCACCCTTATCTGTTATCTGGAACTGATAAAGAGCCTGCTCAATTTGACCACCTAACAAAAACATGCCAGATCTTTACCAGCCCAGTATCCTTGACAAAAAACCCCACTTGGAGGAATGCTGTGCAATGTGCACAGGAGAGTTCTACACATTTTTTCTTGAACAGCCCAAGTGTCCCAAATTAAAGAAAAAAATAAAATCCACATCTAATAAAACTACAGCACCTTCCCCCCCCCCCCCCAAAAAAAAAGCTAACAGCGATGTCTCACCACCATACTTTTAAAAAGTTAGCTGAGTTCAGGCCCCTGAAGCCATTAACTCATCCTGTCCCAGCTCACAAGCACCAGCTCTAGAGCGCCAGTCCACACCGACCAGGAAAACCCGGAAACCCGCTGGAGCAGAACAGCTTTCATCAATGTCAACTGGCATTAAATACTAAGTAAAACCTGGGTCCTAATTATGAAAAAAATCAGTCTTAAGGGGTGCCTGCAGATTGCTGTAACAACGTTCTCACTACAACATAATCTTCACCGGGAACAAACTTACTACTCTATAACCTAGTAATTAATCTAGCAATCAAGCTTCTTACATTTCTAGTTTCCTAAGAAAATCTGCATTGAGAAGCCATCTGTTATGGCCGGGGAAAAAAAAAAACAGGAACCAGACAATGAAAGACAGAGCTCGTTATATTCGCAAGGCTTACAAACACATTGTCAAGAACGAATTGACTCCAAACTGTAAGTGGTCTTTTCCTGAGATTTTTGAGGCAAAGACAGAACCTCTATATCGTTGCCCTGATTTTGGGAACGCGTAAAACTTACGAACACAAGAAACTTGGGAACAAACGCCACAGGAGTCACGTGTACCTTCGAGCGGACTGAGCAAAACCAAAAGAAAACTCACAAATACAACCCACGCGCAATTAAAACCGTGGCTTCCAACAAGGGGAAAAAACTGATACAGCAGGAGATGCTGCAGCCTGCTTGGGAATCTAAGGATTTATTGTTTTCACTTGGAAAGCCGGGTTCCTTTTGTTCCTGCCGAGACCTGTTGCACCCCCGAGGGCCGCAGCTAACCCGAGGTTTCCCGCTGCACCAAAGCGGTCGCTCAGCGCCTACCCAGAGCGGGGCCGGGCGGGCCCCCGCGGCGGGCCCGGGACTCACTCTGGCTGTTGGCCTGCTGCCCGTTCGCGGGGATGGACGGTGGCGGGTGCTGCTGGTGCTGCTTGCGCGGAGCGTGGTTCTGCTTCTCCATGTTGAACCCTTTGTTGCCCTGCATCTTTCCGACCTAAAAACAACACACGCACAGTCGGGAAGCGGCCCGGAGCTCGGAGCCGGGGGGCTCCCACCGGCCCCGCGTGCAGAGGCAGGCCGGGCCGTGCAGGCCGCGCCGAGCCCCGGCACGGCCGGGGCGGCGACGGAGCGGGGTCGAGCCGCGACCCTACTGCCCCCGCGACCTCACCTGGCGGCAACACCGGACAGAGACGCGGACACCGGGACAGGCACCGGCCCCGGACACAGACACGGGCACGGGCACCGGGACCGCGGCGGCCCTGAGCGGAGAGCGCGCGGCCGGAACTCGCGCAACCTAACACAGCGCCCCGCTCACTGAGCGCCTATTGGCCACCCGGCACCCACCGCCGCGCCCCTAATTGGCCAAGATCGCCATCATTCAGAGCGGCCGCCGTGGCAGAGCGGGACCAACTGGCCATACGCGGATCCCATTGGTCAACGGAGCGGCCGCGCGCGCTGCCAATCACGGCAGTGAGCACCAAGCTTGGGTGAGAGGCGAGCGGGGGACAAAGGGAGCGCCGCGAGCCGCCCCGCGCGCGAAGCGCAGGCGCGGTGCGGGCGCGCGGGGGCCGCGCGCTTTTAAAGGGCCAGCGGCGGCGCCGAGCGCGTGCCGCCCCGCCGCGCCCCCGGGATGGCATCCGGGCGGTTCCGGGGTTGGCTTCTCCACCCCGGCGAATGAGCACCGGAGCCCGGGCAGCGCTGGGGGTGCTGGCATGTACCGATCCGGTGTCCTCCAACCCCGTGCCGCGTCCAACCCCTTGTGGTCCGGACCTCGTTCCCGTCGTTGCCCCGCTAGGGCGGGGGGGGGGAAAGGCGGCTCGGTGCGGCTGGGCGAAAGGGTCCGACCCTGCCGTGCGCCCCCCCCGGAAAAACAACCGGGCGCTCTGAGAGCGCGGTCGGATCCCGCCTCGGGCGGGTTTCGTTTCACCGCCTTGCAATAAATCCTGCCGCCTCACCGGCGCAGGTGCCCGCGGCCAGCCCGTTCCCCGGGCGGATCACTGCCCTTGCGGAGTGCCCGCTTTCCCGCAACTCCACCGCCCGCTCCCGGCTGTGCCCCCGGGTTTCAGCCCACGCTCAGCCCCGGCATCCCTGTGTGCCCGCAGGCTTGGAAACCGCAGGTTCCCGAGGGCGGGAAGGATGGGAGAGCCCCTCAGTGCAGTGGCGCGGCCGAGAGCTGAATGCCGCCTCGCTGAGACCGAGGGGGGCCGGGTCCCGCCGGCAGGGAAGCCCCCCGGGGAGGATGGGGCCAAGCCTGGTGGGGCGCAGCAGCGCGGGGGGCACGGATGGAGGCGGGAAGGGGTAGGGCTGCAGCGGGCGGCGAGGCCAGGTGGGCGCTGTCATGGCTGGGGAAGGGCACCCCGGGCTATGCGCGCTGGTGCGGGAGCGCAGCCCGGGCACGGGAGGGGGATTCCGAGTGAAGGCGGTGCTGGGAATGGGGGGCGCCGGCCCAGGCGGTCCCTCCCGGGGGCGGTGCCGCGTCCCGGGCCCCCGCGGAAGCCCCGCCCGGCCGCGCTGTCACTCACCGCCCCGGGGAGACGCTCCAGCTTCGGGGAGGCGGTGGCGGCACCCGGGCTCGGCCGGATGGGTCTCCCCGCGTGCAGGTAGAGGCCGTGGTGGCGAGGCCGGACCGGACCCCCCGGGACGGCAGCGGGGCTGGGGCCGGGAGAGGCGGCAGCGAGAGGGTTAAGGGGGGGGCGGGGAGCGGGGTGGCGAGCCCATTCCGTGCGATCCGCTCCGCGCTTTGCGGGCGGCCGCGCGGGCACCGGCGGGAACCGGGGCGCCCCGTTCCGGCCCGCGCCCCCCGCCGTGCTCCCCCCCCGCACCTCGCCGTGCCCCGCCAGCCTGCGGCCGCCGCCCGCGCCCGGCTCTGTGCTGCTCGCCCGCCTGGACCCGCTCCACCAGGCAGATCTGCCCCAGGTTTTCCAGCCGCCCGTCGCGGTCCGGGCTGTCGCGCCGATCCCGCGCTCGGGGCTCCGCTCCGCGTTTCGACGGCAGCCGCTCGTGAGCGAGTCTCGCGAGCCCAGGCCCCACCGCGGCCAATGAATGCGCGTCCCTCGCTCCGCGCGGCCAATAGGGCGCCGCCGCCGCCCCCCCGTCGGGTTGCAGCGCGTTGAAGACTCCGAGCGGCGCCTCCATTTAAAGGGGCCGCGACCCGAATCCGGGTTCTAGGTAGAGCGGGCGGCGCAGCACCGGGAGAGCCAGGTACGAGCGGTGGCGGCCGCGGGCGTGCCCCGGCGGCGTCCGGGGAGGTGCGGATGGGGTCATGGGCCGATTTTGGGGTTCCGCGAGGAGGGGGCGGGGCGGGCGCGTGCGGCGCGGGTACCGGTGGGTGGGGGGGGTTGGGTGATCCCGGGGGGGAGGGGGAGCGCGCCTTGCGGAGGGGGCGGGGCTGACGACCCACGAGGGGGCGTGGCCTGTGCCGCTCGCCCCCTCCCCATGGCGGCCGCTTGGGGGCGCCCTGGTGTGGGTCTGGGGGGGCTGAGGGGGGAACCCTATGCGACCCTCGCTCCTTATGGGGGATCCGGGCTATGGCTCCCACGGTATGGATGGGGAGCCCCAGCGTGATCCCCACCCCGGTGTAGCTCCAGTCCAATGGAGAGCCCAATATGATTTGCGCTGTGGTGCGGGGGAGGCGGTGGTCTCTGCACCCCTCCCGATATGGCTGGGGAAGGCACTTGCCTGGACCCCGTCCCCGCCTCGGTTCCATGGAGATCCCCCTGCGGCCCTCGCTCTGGAGGGGGATGGTCTCTGGAGTCACCCGAAAGGGATAGGGAACCCCGATATGATCCCCATCCCCGACCGGTGCAGACCGCAGCCCGTGCCCCCTGCAGTAGGGGGGAATCGTGCGACCCTTATGCCTTTAGGGCAGGGTCTGGGCTCTGGGTTCCCCCCAGTATGGCTGCGGAGCCCAGCAGTCTGACCATCATTCCCACCCTGCTTCCATGGAGACCCCAGTGAGATCCTTGTCCCTATTGCGGGAGGTGGTCTCCGGGACTCCTGCAATGGATGGGGAGCCCCAGCCTGGCCCACATCCCTGGTGTGGGTTGGCACAGGGAGGCGCGGGGGACAGCCCTCGGGGGGTGCTGTGACTGGCTGTGCCGCCCAGCCATGTCAGTGCCCAGGCACAGGCTGGGCTCAGGCTCCATGGCTCCTGGGAGGCCCTGGAGTGCTCAGGCCAGTGGGGCCTGTCCGTGCTGAGGGGCTGTGCTGAGCAGTGGCAGCAAACAGCCTTGGCACCCTCTGCCCCAAGGTTCTGCCCTGGCACCTGCCCAGGCTCGGCTGTCCCTGTGTCCCCAGGGACTCATCCTTTATGAAGCTGTCACCACATACGCGAGCAAAATATGTGGGGTTCAGCAGCTGCTGCTCTTTGAACTGGACAACGTTTCTGACAGCCTTCCTCCAGTGTGTGGGGGAGTCTGGAGCCTCCTCAAGGCCTGGTGGGTGTGTGTATCCCTGGACACCATGTGCTGCTCTCGAGGATCTGGGGCCATGAGAGAAAGCTGCAGCCCCATGGGGCTGAAGCTGCCTTGGGCTGCTGTGGGAGGCCCCACTCTGCTGAAGCCTCCCCATATGGGCAGTGTAGCTGTGGCCAACAAGGTGCCCTGGGGAGCATCAAGTACCTCCTGTGTGGTTTGTAGAGGTGGAGACAGACCTGGTGAGGCAGGGAGCTGGCTGTGGTGTGTGCCTGGCATGGGAAAAGGCCCTGGTAGTCAGATAGGCTTGTGTGGGCAGAGGCAGCGCTGGACGTGGTCTGTGTCAGGTGGTGGTGGGGGATAGGATTTTCAACTGAGTGCTGAGGGATGGTTCCTGGAGCCTCTTTTGATGAGGATGAGAGCTGCTTCATTTGTGCTCTCTTCTCCTGCTGTGCTTCTAGGTATGGCTTTTGTGCTAGGCTGTAACTTCTTTTCCTTTCATTGTAGCTGCAATCCCCAAGAAAACTTTTAATCTGCATTTTCTCACCTAACCCTGCCTAGCCTGGGATCAAAGCTGGTGATAAGAGCATAGCCCTGTTGTTATTGTGAGCTCAGCATTATGAAAGGAACATCCACAGCCTGTAGAGCTGTAATGACTAACCTGAGCCTCACAGCTCCATAGTGAATATTTGCTCAACCTCTTTTTCTCTCTGCACCTGCTCACATCCCTCTCACTGTGTGTGCCCTTGCTTTGGAGGATGACAGTAACACCAAATTCTTCCACACCTCTGGCAGCCAAAACAAGGGCCCAGGTTGAGTCCATGGCCTCACTTCAGGGGCAAAGCCCCTTGTATGTTATCTTTATGGATGTCTTGTGGTCAGTGATGCTGGGATGTACAACTCTGATGGACACAGATGTGCTGGCAGAAGCCTTGGGGCAGAAGAGTTATGGTCAAAGCAATCCAGTGGAAGTATGGAATAGGCTGCAGCTGTGACAATGCATTTGTTAGCTTAGCAAAGGCAGTGCTAAGATTTGACTGGATTTGTCTTTTAGTCTCAGTAGAGTGTTTCATTAACTTCTTCCTCTGCTGCTGGTACACATCAGGAAATGGTAGTGTTTGAGACCATCCTCACCAGTCCTGCTGGCCGTGGGCTCTGGTGCTGTCTCCTGGCCACTTGCTGTGAGCCTGCTCTGCTGGCCCAGCTCTGGGCAGCTCAAGGGAAGAAGAGGTGGTCTCTAGATGGGGTGAAATATTGTTCTGTTCAACACAGCCTTACCCAGGGCCAGTTTGAGCAGCTACATGTGAGGTGAGGCATTCCAGCACTGAAATCCCGTTCCAGTGTCTTGGTGGGAGGCACCTTGTAGAGGGATCTGGGACTGTCAGTGACGCAGAGGAGACAGTTCACACTGTGTTCCCAGTATTTTGGCTCTGCAAGGCCTCTTAAGGAAAATGACATGTTTTGCCCTCAAAGATGCATCCTCTCAGAGACTCTGCCCTTTTGTCTTCTCTCTCTTCCCTGTACAGTAAGGTTTATTCACAAAACCACAGGCAGATTTGGGTTGTATGGGACCTCAAGAAGTTACCTGTAGTTATCAAGAAATTATCAAGAAGTGTCTGGTCCAACTGACCTTCTCACAGCAAAGCTGACTTGAGGCCTTGTTGTTCAGGGCTTTGTCCAGTTGGGTTTTGAGGACCTCCAGGCAGTCTGTGGGCCTGCTCCCAGGCTGCAGAACTCCTCTGAAGAGTCACCTGCTGTCCATGCAGCTGTCCTCTCCAGCTGTCTGTAGCTGCTTGTGGGATGTGCCAGAACATTTTGTCAGGTGTGCTGATGCCTTCCTGCAGCATTTGGGCAACAGGTAGAGAGACCTGATGACCACCTGTTTTTTACCACTTCCAGGTCTTCTTTTTTTCTGATCATTGTCTTGATATCATTAAGTTAGTTTAGACACACACTGCTCAAGCATGCTGTACCTCCAAGCCTTTTTTGTTGTGCTTCTGATAGTACTTCCAAAGCTTTTTTTACCTACTCATCCCCTTCCCCTGCGTTTAACACTTTTTTTTGGCTGTGCAAACACCAGGAGAATTTTATCTTTGACTTGATCACTGAGTGGAGTTGGTTCTTGGAAGCTGAATTGCTCTCCAGACAGCATTGCTGCTAAGGGTGTACTTAGGCTTGTTACTCCTTTCTCTGTTGCAAAGCCTTGACATTTAGTGCTTTGAGAGATCCTGGTCTTAAAAGATGTGAAGGTATCCAAGCCATTTCAAACTGCTACCAGGATGGCATTCTGAATGGATGAGGGTGCTCCTGTCTTGGCATTTACTGCTATGGTTAGCAGCAGATAATGCTGAGACTGAAGAATGTTGTCAATTATATTGGAAGTGTTGCAGAGAGTTCTGGTAAACCTAATTCCAGGCAATTCTGTGAGATTTCTTGCACTTTCTTGAAACTGAGGTGAAGTTTATGGAATGTAAGCTTGAAGTCCAGTGTGGTCATTCCTGCCTTTGAGGAATTTACAGGAGACTCCTGGTTGTGTTTTGCACAGCAACACCAGCTGCTCTGTGCTGGAGGATTTAGGCTTTCTGGGTTCAGGGTGACTGTGATACTACATTTGAGGCCTACAGCCCTGAACTGGGCTTTAGGGCTGGCTACAGTTTCCACTGTAGGAAAATCTAGTGGTGATCTTTTTCTGGCTTTGGGACTATCAAAAAAAACAATTGCTGGAGTCTTGATGCTGCTGGTGAAATTCTGGAAAGGCCCTTTATTACCCTGCGTACCAGTTACTGTTGTGTAGACAGTCCCAGTCACTCGTGAATACTGGCCTGAAGGGGATGTGGTGAAAGCTGCTGCAGTTTGCACTGACTGGGAACCAATAATACATTTGGAGGTGACACAGTGTTCGCCAAACCCTGCCTGCAAAGTGCAAGGACTTGACCAGTGGCATCTGCAGGAGCTGTGAGTGAGACACTGCATGTAAAACCTCCAAGTCACTGAGAGCTTACAGATCCTATGGTCAGTTGTTTAATCATGTGTTTATGAGATTTTCCAGCTTTTTGCATCGTTGTGTGCATCTGTATCTCTAAGGAGTCGTCTGCTGTAGATCTTTGTGATTTTTTTTAAGATGGGTCATGTCTCCCTGTTTCTTTTTAGTGAACAAATTAGGTTTAGCACTGGAAGGTGTTTTCTAAACCATGGCAAATTCATAAAGCAGTGGGATTCTTGTGTCAGACTTTTTTTTTATTTGAAACATCTCAACTCTTTGAGTCACTGTTATCAATTGTAGACAGCAGCCAAGAGCAGTGATGGTCCAACATGGCACTGTGTGCAAGTAGCACTGTAGTGAATGTCACCAAGTGGGCTTTGTTCTCTTTGAAGACTGAGTTTGCAGTTCAGAGAGCTGCCTCTCCAAAAACACTAGTAAGTAATAAAATGCTTTCTGCTCCTTTGTGTAGAATTTTGACTGGACTGGAAACGTGGTCCACAGTAGTGTGCTTAGTTTACTGGTGATTCTTTGTAAATTCATTTGAGTTGAAGTGAGTTAGCCAATACATGATAAAGGTTTGCAGTGCTTGAATTTAGAGTGCTATCAGCTGTCCAGATAAACTCAAATAAATCACAGCAGAGAAGTTGGGTTCTGCTCAAAGTACAATGTTGTTGATGAAGATATGTTGACTGAAACCATGCTGGTAGGACATGATACTACTTTCTTAATGTTTTATTGATTGAACTGTGTATTGACACTGTTGTTTTTGTTGAAAAATACTAGGTGGAGTGTTACTGTTCAAAAATTTGGCAAAAAAAATTGAAGGTTCTTCTAGAGCTCTGCTTAGGTCTGACATACCTTGCAAATGGGAGGTGGCTGAAATGTTGATTTAAGTGTCTTTCTTAGTTACTAGTTAATTATTTTCATATTTCAAATTATCTCTAATAGTGAAAAAGATAATCCTTCAGCCTTCAGAAGTATTGGAAATCTGAATACGTATCCGTGAACAGAAGTCCAGGACAGATACCAAAGCAGTTGCTGTTCCTTTGCTAAAGGAAAGCAGTAACTGCATGGATGTGGGATTTTTTTTGGGCTGTAAAGACTTCTGAGATGTTCTCTTCCTCAGAAGGAAGTAACAACAGCGTTTTTTCTTGCTGTCTGTTTTTAATTAAATGTTTGATGGTAGATCCTCCTTTCTGTAGGTAGGCCACATATTCCCCTGCTAACGGTTACCTGAGTTACAGCACCACTGATATCTTTAATAAGCTGGATAATGTCTCAGGTAGTCACTTGGATGTGCTTAAGTGTCCTGGACAGAGATATTGCAGTTTGAGCTTCCAGATCTGAGAGGAGATCCCAGGTGTCCCTCTTTGGGAGGGAGAGCTGGGCAGGTCTGACAGTCAGAGGTACTGGGTTTGGCAATCAGTGCCATGTTCTGTGCTGGGGAGGACCCTCAGCTGTCCCATCACTTCTTTGGAAACACTTGCTATCTGAGAAGCATTCTGCTGCAGACTGTTGTGCAAGAGACTTTGCTCCTTCAGCTTGTTCTCCCCAAGGATATATCTCTTACCGAATACTCCAGGGAGTGCTTACTCCTAAGTAAGGAGTAAGTTCCCAAATGGGGCAGTTACATATGCTGCTAAGTGCAGGATTTCAGCACACTACCTCCTCTTGGTTTGGCCGAGTCATGTTGCACACTGTACTTGCTGCCAGTTATGTGGCAGGAAAAGAGAAGATCTTGAGCAGACCAGTGACCAAGCCCTGGTGACTGAGCAGTGCATTAGCTGGTCCTGGAATAAGAGAGGTGATGACTTGTGGTAGATCATTTCAGCACCTGCCAGAAACAATAAGCTATTCTGTTTTTGTTGTAGAAAGTGAGAAAAGACTTAAGCAGAGATAAAGTGCACGCTCTGTTGGCAGCTTAACTCACTGTGAAGCTCAACAGAAGGCCCAGACAAATCTGACTGCCTGGGGCAGACAGAGGTGGAGCTTCTTACCTTGCTGCAGCAGAGCAGCTCTAATTTCTTCAGGTTGAGTTTGATTTCAGAGCAACCCACAGAACTGGAAAATACCATTATTTCCTGTTTTGAGAGCTGCCTTCCTCATCCTTATCAGCTGGTAGTAAAGCCACTATAAAGAATTCATTGTCAGGGACATTCCATGCTTTCCCACTCATACTGTTTGTCAGCATCACCTTGGGTCCAGCCTCAACTCTTAACTCCATCAGCTTTTGCAGATTCTTTAAATATAGCAAGGCTTGGCATTCATCTGCCTTGTATCACCTTGGAGCTCTGCTGCAGCAGGTTGAAAATAAACAAAATTAAAATACTTCTAAAAACTAAATGTTAGGCTGCAGGACTTAAAACCACTGGAATTTTAGGAGGCCCAAAGTATAAATTGGTTTGAAGTGGGATTAGGCAGATTCACAGAGGATTTGCCTGGTACAGACTCTTAACAAGGACACTGGTGTGCATTTCAAGCCAAGTGGTTCTTCAGCAGCTGAGCCCTTGATTGGAGGATGTGCTGAAGAGGAAGATCCTGTTAGTTGTGTTTCTTATACACTCTCCCCAGGTATCCATTCTTGGTGTGAATAGGAGCAGGATATTTGACTACATGGTCCATTAGTTGGACTGACTGTAGCAGTCCTTAGCTTTGCACATCCTAAGAAGAAGTTTTGTTTCCTTTTCCAGAATGTGTGCACTGTTCTGCTGGGAGGATTCAGACAGAGCTGATGAGAGGGGACAGCATCTCGAGCACAGGGGGCTGTGCTTCTAAACAGAGCCTGTGAGTGAGTGCTCTTACTACAGCCTTGCCTCTGCAGAAAGGTCTGTCCCAGCCACGTCCTCATAGTTTGGAGTTGCCTTAATCTGCAGGATTTTTGTTCTCTTTCAGACTTTTCTGTCGGTCCAGGATGTTGCCATTTAGTCAGAGTTTGGTCTTGCATTGTATCACCCAAAGTTTGAAAGCAGTGTTAAGGTGTACACTGTTAAACCAGATGCCTTTGGTCCACTTCCATGGATTGTTGCTTGCCTTATGCTCTGAGAGGGAATACCCCAATGGATTTCTTATGCTCCAAATGCTTCCAGGGTCTATTTCAACCAGGTAAAGACTAGGCCAGCTGAAAGTGGGAAATATTTTAGAAGCATCATCTTAGTGGTTCATTGCAAACTTGTGCAAAGTTTCTGAGGTGATTCTGAGTGGAATGTTAGCTCTGTTAAGTATACCTATAAATTTTCCTTCTTCATCTGGATGCCTTGAGGTGGTTTTGCTTATTATTGTAGGGTCTGCTGTCTGTCTGTGAAACTGGGTGGGAGATATCTTTGAGCAGGAGACATTGTTCCTATTCTGAGCAGCAGAAAAAAACCCATGTTTATCATCTTGGGAGGATTCTCATCTGCTTCACATCCTTAGGACCTTTCTTTCAGATGTCTTTATTTCTATTTCACTTTGTTCTTATTTCTGTCAGCCAACCTGAAACATGATCCTATATTTCTCTGGAATTAGCTTATTCTAAAAGTTTTGTCTCATTTTGTAACTAAAAGTGAACAGAAACACCGAAGTCTTTAGGGGTGAAACTTGCTGAACATTTCTAAAGATTACATTTGCTTTAGTTTCTGTTTGCGATTGTGGGAATAGTGCTTTATCTGCCACCAGGAAACAAAAAACATTATTGTGTGTTTAGATAAAATAAGGAGGCAGTGGCTTTGAAATCTAGTTGTTGGGTATGATTTCCTTAAATTCCTGCTCATATAAGTTTCAGAAGTTTGGTACATTCTCTGTCTGGGTATATTCTGTTTAGTTCTGAGCAAACCATTTGTGAATGAGAACTTGGTTGTCCTTTCGAGGGAAGGATACAAAAAAAGAGTTAAAACAGCCATCAAAATATCAGGCTTCTTCCTTCATTGATATAGATGAGTTATGCCCACTCAACAAAGCCGAAATAAACAAAAGTGCCATGTCTTCTCATTCAGGGCTTAGAACAGAGCTAAATTTAGAACTGGAATTAGTCTGATAGGGAGGAGTAGGTTGTTGCCACATCGTTTGATTCTAGTGCCTTTTTTGTAGTGTCTGCTTGGAGCCTGTTTGGGGACATGATGTTATTTGAAGTCTTACACTGCCTTACCACTTGCAGGCTCCAGCTCCTTCTCCCTTCCCCTCTTTGTGTTTGTTAACCATTATCTCCTTTTGGGGGTATAATTCAGTTTTAGACCATAATCCTTGCCTCATCTCGAAGTCTTGACCTTTCTGTCTCATGATAATGTCAACCATGAGGATCTGGGCTGTTAATTTTCCCTCTGAGGTTGGCAGTCTGCATCACACCTTCATGTTCAAGTGCACTGTTTGTGCCCTGCAAAGTCACATTGGTCTTTTTTCCTGACTCTGCATTGCATGCTTGTGTCTATCTTGCTGTTTGTTCTTGTTATAACTGCTTTTAAGATCTGAGCATTACCACCTTTCTTCTTGCCACTCTCCAGAACTCCTCCTAGTTCTAACTTAAGCTTTTCCAATTATTCCGTGTCTGAATATTACCCTATGTAGTTTTGGGGCTTTGCAATAAGCATAGTTATACTGCAACATTATTTATAACTGTCCTCTGACAAGATTAATGCATGTTGTCATCCTGTATCTTGTTAAGACTCACACTTCAGGGCTTGAAATGAGTTATTTCTACCTCTATGTTAAAGAGAAAAAAAGGTATTTTGAAAATTAAGAATGTGTTAGCTCCATAAGAGCAGATCAGGAAAAAGGACAGACCAGGTTATTTGGATAGAGAAGAAGGCAGGGCTGGGGATATTGCCGCAGAACATCAGTGTGAAGTCTCCTGAAGTGGTGCTCGAACCATTTCTGATACCCCAATGTGTCCTTTAGCATAAACAAGTTTCTTTGCTGTGCTGTGGTGAGGTGTGTGAGGGCTGTAGAGTTTCCAAGGGTCTGTTATATCAAACTACTGCATCCTGCTGCTGACCTTTGTACCCTCACAAGTAGAGGTGATTCACTTGCTGCTGTCTGGTATTGTGGTATAGCCTGGCAGCATTCCTGAGCCTTGTTTTACTCCAGCAGTGTTCAGAAGAGTGGACAGTTCATGTCCTATGTTAGACTTCTTTTCATTAACTTGCAAGTCTCTCTCTCATTTCCAGTTGCCATCTTCTAAATGGATTCCAGTGAATTTTCAGGATCTTTGGACCCCCTGTCCTTGCCTGACAAACCGCTCATTGGTGATCTCCCCGCTGACATGGAGTTTGGTGAAGATCTCCTGGCCTCCCAAACAGCTTCTACCCAGGAAGTTTCAGTTCTTCAGCCCCCTGGCTTGGATCAATCCAAACAGATGACTGCAGATGAGGACTTGGACCTTGTAGTGAAAGCAGACAGTGTGTCTGAACTAAATAAATCAAATGACTGTGTTCTAGATAAACCTGGTGTCTTGGCTATGCTGGAGAAACCTGGTGTCTTAGATGATTTGGGTAAAACTTCTGACTTGGTGGAACTGGATAAACCAGAGGGTCTGGATGGGCTGTGTAAGGCACAACCTTCCCAGGACACGGAGGGTGGACCAGCAGACTCCTGTGCCCTGGCAAGAGAAGCTGTTGGTCCAGAAACAGGGGAAGGAGAGGATGCACCAAAAAATCATTCTGGGGATGTAAAGGAAGATGCTGCTGCTACTATTCCTGCACTGTCTGGTGACAATCCCCCTGAATCACCCCAACAACCTGTCCCTGACTCCAGGGACCTCAGCAGTGCCCCAGCCCCTGAAGAAACCACAGCACAGTCCTCAAGTCCCACAGTGCCCCCACCCCAACTCAGTCTTAAACAAACGAAGAAGATGAAGTTGAAGGCACCAAGGAAAAGCTCACCTGTGCAGAGGCAAGGGCTGGCAGGGGAGGCAGAGGTGCAACTGAGCCCAGACAACAGAACTGCAGCTTTGCCCTCTGAGCCTGTGGAGGAAAACCGGGCAGAGGGAGGGGATGATAATGGGAAGAACTCACTTAAAGAAAACACTGTACTCAAAGCACAGGAAGCCTTACCATCAGCAGGTAAGTTGTTTGCTCAGCAGAACCTGGCTTCCTTTTGCTCTAGGAGGTCATCCTACGCACTGCTGAACCTGAAGTCTGCTCTGCATTCCAGCTCATCCCCTGCCATGGAAATAACCAACTCTTCTGATGGTCTAGATTTGGGCAAAGCCTCTTGTGTAAAGGGAGTAATGTTCTGGTGTGCACAAGCTCTTGCTCTGGCTTTCATGGCTTTTAACTGATTTTTGGTGTTCAGAAGCAAGGAGCTTCCCCAGTAAAGCTGTGGCTGCACATCAGCTTAGCTCTTGCTCTTCACTGCTGGAACTGAGGGTCACCAACAGGTCTTTCCAGTAGGCAAAGTTCCTCTGCCCAGGGTGGCCATCCCCAGGAGATGCTTAGTCTTGGTCAGAAGCAGCTGGAGGTAACTGTCCACCCAGCCTGCCTCCCCCATGCAGGGAGGTCTCCCCCTTACAGGGCTCCTCCCAAGCTGTGTGTTTGGATCTGCAGCTACAGGTGGTGGGTTTAGGAGCCTTCCATCACCAGAACTGTACTTGATAGCCAAGACAGACTGAGGCTTCATGTGCTGACTGACCCAAAGGGTGCCTGCATTTGGAGAATACCTGTGCTCTTCTGTTGGAGAAAAACAAGATGTTAGATGAAAGCTTCTTCTGTGCTTCTGTTCCAGGAGAAAGCCTGTCTGGGAAGGGAGGCGAGCTGCCAGCTGAGAAGGTGAGGAGCATGCAGTCAAGTATGTATGGTACAGAAGCATAGAGTGAGGCTGGCTTTTGTCAGACTGAGGAACACTGACTGTCTTGTCAGCCCTCTGGAAAGGAGTTTGCATGACTCCTGAATGATCCCTGTGCACTGCCACTATGCTGTAATGTGGGTTCATTGTGTCCCTGCTACCCTCAGCTGTTATTCTGGTAAGCCTATTTCCCCCTCTCCTCTGTCTTGCCAGCTCTGATCAGGTATCCATGGAGTTTTATCTGTTTTCAGCCTAGGTATTGGGAAGCCAAATCCTAGAAGTTGGAACTTCACCATAATCTGGGATATTTATCCATGGTTGTCCCAGCTGATAGTTAGCCTAACTATTTTCTGAATGTCTTCTAGGAGCAGAAAAGAAGTGAACGACCAAGAAGATCAGAAACTGCCAGGCCTGAAATTGTGAACTCCTCTGAGAGCAGTGAGTGAATGGGGTTGGCCAATTTCTGTTTTCAGCCAGAGAGAATAACGCAGATCCATTGTGGGCACCTTGCCATTCCCTAGTATTTGTGTGTTGCTCCTTTATTGCCTGCCTGTGCTGGAATGTGATGATCAGCACGTTCCGTTTCAGATTTAAGGCAGAAGTTCACACTTTGGACTTCTGTTCAATCATGACTTCCTAGACAGGAATTGTATTTAAGACTGGTTTGTTTAAACACTTCTTGATTCATTCCAGTTACAACAGAATTTCTTTTAAGGGTCCCTTTATCATTCCACGCAGACAGGAATAAAGTACGTAGAGGAACTCTAGAAAGGTGACTCAGAAAATCCCAGCATGTGTCTCATAGCAGAGTTTCTCACTTCCTGACAAGGGGTTTCTGATCTTCCTCTGCTGCTTTGCAGTTCCAGTCTCTGATGAAGACTCTGATGCGATGGTGGACGATCCCAACGACGAGGATTTCGTTCCTTTCCGTACACGGCGCTCCACTCGGATGTCGCTGCGCGCGCAGATGGCCCAAAGAGCTGCCCGCTCCACCTTCACCAAGATGACATGTGCCAACTGCCGGACCCCGCTGCAGAAGGGCCAGACTGCCTACCAGAGGAAAG
Source organism: Cinclus cinclus (assembly GCF_963662255.1). Lineage (NCBI taxonomy): Eukaryota > Metazoa > Chordata > Aves > Passeriformes > Cinclidae > Cinclus > Cinclus cinclus. The sequence goes on from NC_085060.1 coordinate 4,131,029, forward strand.
GGCTTCCTCAGCTCTTCTGCTCCAGCTCCTGCCTCACCACCTTCTCAAAAAAACCGCCTGGCAAGAAGATATGCACCTTCTGCAAAAAGTGTGTGTTCATTCCCCTTTCCTCAGTGCTCCCGTGCTTATGACCTCACTCACCTGTCCACAGCTTTCCTGCCAGTCCCCTTCCTATGGCCTTCGTTCACCCACATCACTCCTGCCCGCTGCCAGCTGCTGCCTCATGTCTTCTTTCACACACTGCCTATCCCATGTTCCCGATACCCCCTTCATATTCTTGCTTTCCCTGCCTGTCCCCAGACTTAGTGTCCCATATGCCAGCCTCCCCTCAAAACAACCTCCTGCATGCTCTGTCTTCAGACACCACTCCCCTGGGCCAGGACAGAAGCTGCTGTGAGACAGTTCTTACCAACTTTTTGGGACACCAGAAAGTCCTGTGCATTGCAGTGAGCCATCCTATCCCTTTGTGGCACGACACACATGTCCCTGCACTAACACAACCCCTCCTGATCCTCAGGGAGATCTGGAACACCAAGGACTCTGTGGTTGCCCAGATTGGTTCAGGTGGCTCTTTCCATGAGTTCTGCACCTCTGTCTGCCTTTCCCTCTACGAGGCCCAGCAGCACAGACCAGCACCTCAGTCTGCAGATGCCTCGGACACCAGCCGCTGCAGTGTTTGCCACAAACCTGGCGAGGTAAACAAATCCCTTGTCCTTCCCATGTCCTGGATGAAATGCTTAGGACCTGCAGCACCTTAGTCTTGGTCAAAACCAGGCATTTGCCAGGTTTTCCTGTGGTGTGAGGCCTTGGTCCCTGAGCTGGCTTGGGCTCACTCCCAAGCTTTTCCTTGCCCTGAGGCTCACTGCTTCCTGCCACTCTGCTATCCCAGCTGCTCCTCTGACTTTTGGCAAGGGAAGCCACTCAAGAGTCCACACCAGCTTCCAGTATGGCACTTCCCAGAGTTTTAGTGCCTGTTATCCCAAGGGCTGTGCTTGTGGTGGTACAGCTGCACTGGAAGGAGGCCTGTGGTGGTTTGGGGAGTGACAGCAACGATGTCTCTGCAGATCCAGCATGAGGTCAGCAATGGAAACGTGGTTCACCGCATCTGCAGTGATGCCTGCTTCACCAAATTCCGGGCCACCAAGGGGCTGAAAACAAACTGCTGTGACAACTGTGGACTTTATATCTACAACAAGGGCTTGCCCCTGGAGTACCTCTTCCATGAAGGCCAGCAAAAACGCTTTTGCAACTCTGCGTGTCTCAACAGTTACAAGAAGGTGTGTGGGGGCAGCTGCCTGGGGTGGGGGGGTTCTCTGTAGGCACACAGCAACTTTGCTTGGTGTGGCACAGGGCATTTTATTAGATAGCAGGTGACTCTAATCCCCTTGGTCTTTTATTGCTGAAAAAGCAATTTAAAGATTGCTTTTAAAGATTGCTTAGGGAAACTCTGAAGCAAGCAAACAGAATTGATTTAATCTGCATGGGGCCCACCATGGACCAAAGCATGGGTCAGAAAGTCAGTCAGCTGATGGCAGAGTGGCACTGGTATACACAGTTAGCATGGACTGGCTTCTGGATGTCTCCTTAAAGCTGGGCTGGACATGTTCCTCTGTCACCTGAGCAGTCTTCACTTAACTGTTTTGGAAGGGATTGCCAAACTCTGTATTCCTGCCAGGCTACCCTTGAAATGAGGAGTTGAAGTACCAAATGCAGCTTTTTTTGCTACCACCACCTGAATCTGCAGACTGTGAGCCTGTTCCTGGCATCAGGTGGTCAGTGCAGGAGAGCAGTCCTGTAGTGGATACAGCAGTGGGGTGGGATGTGGTAGCTGGGTGTTGACAGTGATAGTCTCCTGGAAGCTCTGTTCTGCTCTGTGTTTGCAGAAGAACACTCGGGTCTACCCCTGCATGTGGTGCAAGACGCTTTGCAAGAACTTTGACATGCTACCCAACGTGGATCGCAGTGGCAAGATGGGCCTGTTCTGCTCCATTTGCTGCACTACCTCCCACAAAGTGAAGCAGTCAGGCTTAGTTGGTAAGAGCACCTGTGTAGAGAGAGTTATCACCTTTCCACTCTTAATTCATTCCTTGGTATTGTTTATTGCTTGTGGATGGGACTGAAAAGAAGGTAAAAACCTGGGGGAAGAATCCAGTGAGGCAAGTGGAAGTACAGGGGGAGGAGCCCTTGCAGCATGTAGACATCTTTATACAGGGGGTAGTGTACACTGGGAGCAGTTGTAGTGCTGGATTGTGCTGGCATTGACCTTTCAATTGCATGGAGTATTGGGGTGTCCAGAAGTGGGACAAGTATTGTAGCCTGTTATGTCCAAATTCCTATAGAGCCAGGGTAATTTCCTTGAACCTCTGTGCTCTCCATCTGTTTAATATTTCTGTCCTAGCAGAATCTGGTGCTCTTAATGTCCTGATGTTCTTCTCCCTTGCTTTTTGATAATAGCTTGAGAATCTGAGGATGAGTGAATAGTTTGCATGGCATTCTCAGAATGCAGGCCCACATCCTGTGCTGCTCCCCTCACCAATTCCTGTCTGTTTCATCAGGTCCCCCTAGACCCTGCAGCTTCTGCAGAAAGAGTTTATCTGAACCCTGCTATTACAACAAGACAGAACGGGTTGTGTACCAGTTCTGCAGCCCCAGCTGCTGGACCAAATTCCAGGTACTGAAATTTCCTTCATGCTGTGCTGGGCTGTGAAGCTCATGCCTCCTTTCACACTAAGCAGAGGCTTCACCTTCCTTAAGTTCCTCAGGGAGCATTCCTAAGAAAGTCTCTTCTGGAGCACAGGAGTTGCAGTGACTGTAATTGTTCAAATCCCAGTCTTGGCTCTATCTCCCCCATCCTCCATTGGGCTAAGGTGGGCTGTAATTCACTCCTGTTGTCAGGTTATGCCCAGCAGGAGGGCAATGCAGAGCTGTGCTGCATGAGTGGTTTGAGATAGAGTGGCCTTATGAGAGCACAAGCAAATGCACAAGTAAGCCAGCAAAACATAAGTGCACACCTGATAGCTGGGTGGAAAGGGGCAGAGCTGCTCTCTCAGCCAGGTGTCACTGTGAAAAATAAGTCTTCCAGGATGTGTTGTCTAAAAACTTACAACTAGCAGTCCTGGATACCTCTTGTTTAATAATCCTCAAAGTCTTGACTGGTGATTTTTAATCTTCTGATGTTAAGTTTGAGCATATGTGAGATATCTGTGGTATTCATAGGCAACTTCAAGTATATTAGTTTTGTACAGTTGTCAAAGAACAAAGTAACAGCCAGGAAGACATGAGAAACTAATGGCAGGACAAGTCTTGGGCAACTGAGAACACTTAGAGAATCTGGAGGTAAGAGTTAGTTACTTGCAGTTGCAGCATTTAATTTTGAGATTTGGTTTGTTTGGGGTTTTGGTTTTTTTTTTTTTTTGTTTTTTTGGGGGTTGTGGGGGGAGGCATTTCATTGGTTGGGGGTTTTTTTGTTTTTTTTTTTCTTTTAATTTGTTTGGGTTTTTTAATGAATCCTTGATGTAATCCTTCACTGAGGTTACAAATAGTGTGAGTAGTGTAGCTATAGAGATTTTAGCATTTTAGACTTCATAAGACTAGAATCATAAAACAGTTTGGTTTGAAAGGGACCTTTAGATGTCATCTAGGCCAACATCCCCTACAGTGACCAGAGAGACATCTTCAACTAGATCAGGTTGCTGAGAGCCCTGTCCAATCTGACCTTGAATATTTCCAGGGTTAGGGCACCCACCTGTGCCAGTGTTTCACCATCCTCATTGTAAAAAACTTCTTTATAGATAATCTCAATATTCTCTCTTTTAGATTAAAACTATTATCTCTTGTCCTAGTGCAACAGGCTCTGCTAAAATGTGTGTCCCCATCTTGCTTAGAAGCCCTTTTTAAGTATTGAAAGGCTACAATAAGGTCTCCCCAGAGCCTTCTCCAAACTGAATAATCCCAACTCTCAGCCTTTCTTGATAGGAGAACTGTTCCAACCCTCTGGTCATTTTCATGGCCCTCGTCTGGACTCTCTCCAACAGGTCCATGTCCTTCCTGTGCTGGGGACCCCAGAGCTGGAGGTAGCACTGCAGGTGGGGTCTGACCAGTGAAGCAGAGGCTGATCTTGCTGAGGAATTGTCAGGGGCAGAATCCCCTCCCTCCCCTGCTGCCCACAGGGCTTTAGTGCAGCCCAGGACACACTTGGCTTCCTGGGCTGTGAGTGCACGTGGCTGGGTCATGTCCAGCCTCTCATCCCCCACGTCCCCAAGTCCTTCTCTGCAGGGCTGCTCTCCATCTGTTCATCCAACCCCATACTGGAATTGCCCTGCCCCAGGTGCAGCACCTTGTACTTGGCCTTGTTGAACCTCATGGGATTCCCATGGGCCACTGCTTGAGCTTGTCCAGGTCCTCTGAATGTCACTCTGTCCCTCAGGCATTTCAGCTGAATGACTCAGCTTGGTATCATCTGCAAACTTGCTGAGGGTGTTCTCAATTCACTGTGTCCTTGATGAAGACATTAAACAGTCCTGGTCCTAGTACAGATCCCTGAGGGTCACCATTTGTCACTGATCTGCGTCTGGACATTGAACCTTTGGCCACTGTCTTCTGGATGCAACCATCCAACCAAATTCCTCATTCACCAAACTGTCCAGCCATCAAATCATCCTTCTCCAGTTTAGAGAGAAGGATGTTGTGGGGAACTGTGCCAAAGGCTTTACAGGAGTCCAAAGAGATGATACCCACAGCTCTTTGCTTCTCCACTGATGTAGTCTCTCCACTGAGGAAGACAACTAGCTTGGTCAGGCAGGACTTGCCTTCGGTGCAACTGTGCTGGCTGTGTTGGCACTTCCGGTCCTCCATGTGCTTCAGGACAGCTTCTGGAAGGATCTGTCACATGATCTTTGCAGGGCACTGCACAGTTCAGTTGTTTCCAGGGTCCTCCTTTCTACCTGTTTTAAAAACGGTTGCAACTTTTTCAGTTTTCCTAACTGGGACTTCATTAATTCACATAAGTTGACTTATCACAATATAAAATCAGCATTGTAAACATATGAGTAAACCCATGCATCACCTGGATTAGGACCTGTCTTGCTGGCAGATTTCAGAACACACTTGTCAAAGAAAAAAAACACTGAAGAGAATGTTTCAAGATGGCTTCTTGAGGATCATTGTTAAGCCCAAGGACTTCAACAACTTAATCGATCATTTGACAATAAAGTCAAAATAAGCATGATGAAATTTAGCAGATGAAACAAAAGCTGGTGAAGTGTTAGCCCATGCTGCATTCAGGGTAGTCACAGAAAACAAAGCAGTTGGATTCATTGGCAAGGCTGGTTCCTCCTAATGTATGCTTAAACACAGTTTCAATGCAAGATCCTGGGAAAGTAAGGATTTTGAAAAGGCCATGGAATTACAGCAGATAAGCTATTCAGTATGAGCATCTCTGTTTACAGCCACACAGGGGAGGATTAATTTATTGCAAGTACAAGCAAGTGAACACAGAGTTAACATTTGAGGGACAGGGAGCAAAAGAGCTACCTAGAATGATGCACATACAGGAAGGATGTTCTCCAATGTCCATTTCATTTTCAATGCCATAGAAAAGTTGGAAGTATTCTGGAAAAAACAAAACAAAAAAAAAATTTCAGGCTTGAAAAACACTTGTATGGAGGCACTTGCAGAGTGTCTTATCTGAGGTTACCAGAAAGAAAACCAGGAATGATTTTATTAATAAGTACAGCCTTGTGGATAAGACACCAAATGCTAAATGCATTGTGGACAGGACACCAAATGCTGTTTAATCTAGCAGATTAATCTAGCAGAAAATGGGATGAGAGGCTGCTTGAATTCCTAAGTTGCATTATCTTGAAAATAGAAATCAGACACTTGTGCATGAAGAACTTTCAGAGAAATCCTCAGAAGAGGTAGCAGAGCCCTCATCATTTAGGTTTTCAAAACCAGTGGCGTGGCAGCTTGAAAGCTTGCCTTCCTGGGAAGAGCTGGACCCAGCACACTGGAAGCAAAGTGAAATTGCTCTCAGGAATCAGTGTCAGTGGTGGCAGTGTGAGGCAGGTGCCTGCTGCCCTCCAAATGCTCTTCTCCCATGAGCTGTCTCTGTCTCCTGCAGCGCACCAGCCCAGAAGGGGGGATACACCTCAACTGCCATTACTGTCACAATCTGTTCAGCGGGAAGCCGGAGATCCTAGACTGGCAGGTGAGGACTTCCCCTGGGGGAATGTTGAGGTGGAGGCCAACACTGCTGAGAACCTTTGGGGTACTTCTTCTCCCTGCTCTAAGCAGAGCTCCTCCTGCACCAGTCCTCTGAATGCCTTAACTGCAGAGATGTGCCTGGAGACTGTGCTGAGTGCTGCACTCCTGATGTTCAGCAGGGTGTCAGAAGGACAGGAGGAGACCTCTCCTGCCAAATCCTGTGCCAGAAGAGCTGGGAACTTGATTCAGCCCTATAGTCTTTCCCTTACTTCCCTGAGAGGTGTGGGTACCTCCTGCCAGCCTGGCTGACCTGGCTGTGGTGTCTTTGGCAGGACAAGGTATATCAGTTCTGCTGCAAGGACTGCTGCGAGGACTTCAAGCGGCTGCGTGGGGTGGTGTCTCAGTGTGAACACTGCAAGCAGGAGAAGCTGCTGCATGAGAAGATCCGTTTCTCTGGAGTAGAGAAGAATTTCTGCAGCGAAGGTACTTGGGGAAGGCATGGGAGAGGCAGAGCCCCCATGCCAGTCCATGCTGGGGGAGGAGAAGAGAGCATGGAGAGAAACAGAGGGGAGATTGTCTTAGCCAGGCCCTGGGACAAGAACCTTGCCATGCAGTGAAGGGAGGACTGTTGTGGGGATGGCTTGCTGTCCAGCCAGGCCCTAGGGCAAGATCTTTACCATTCATTGTGTCCTTGGGGAGGGCTTTCTCACAGCTTTTCTCTCTCTGGGGGCTGGGGAGACAGCAGGTGGCAGCTCCGCTCCTCCTGTCATCATGCACTTCTACGCTCTTGCGTCTGGGCTGGCCTGACCTGGCCTTGCCCTGCCTGCTGGGTTCCTGCACACAGGAGGTTGGAGTCAGACTCTTCCTAGAAGCATGGAGGTGAGAGATGGCAAGTCCCCGTGAGGTCCCATCTTATCCCAGCCCCAGGGGCCAGTGCTGGATTGTTCCCTACAGTGTGTTGCGTGTGCTCTGTTGTCTCTGCAGACCTGGATTCTGGTCATGTTTGGGTCAGGGAGGCCCCCAGTTCATCCTGGGAAGGTTTCACTCCTATTGTTTCTCCGCAGGGTGTGTGCTTCTTTACAAACAGGATTTCACCAAGAACCTGGGCCTGTGCTGCATCACCTGCACCTACTGTTCTCAGACCTGCCAGCGGGCGGTCACCGAGCAGCTGGAGGGCAGCACCTGGGACTTCTGTAGTGAAGACTGCAAAAGCAAATACTTGCTCTGGTACTTCAAGGTCAGTATTGGCACTGGCAGCTTGTGCTAAGTGCTGTGGTGGGCACAGCACCCAGATAAGTGGGCATTGCACTGAGGAAGTTCGCACTGCTGGAGTCTGGCTGGCACTGCTGCGGAGAACCTGGCACTGCTGGAGTCCTGCCTGGCAATGACGGGACACTGCTACGGGGAAGCTCATGTAGCTGGAGTCCCCAGCTGATCCTGCCAGACAGAGCACTGCACTGAGGAAGCTCACAGTGCTGGATCCGCGGCCAGTGCTGCTGTGAGAAGTTCGCACCGCTGGAGTCCCTGGCTGGCACTGGCAGGGCACTGCTGTGGGGAAGCTCACTGCACCTTGCGATGTGCACCTTTCACTGGAGAGTTGTGTTGCACTCGGAGGGGGTGTGGTTAGTTACTCGTTGTTTCTCTCCTGCTGATGCGGGCTTTAGGCAGCTCGGTGCCATGCCTGCAAGCGTCAGGGGAAGCTGCTGGAAACCATCCACTGGCGGGGGCAAATCAAACACTTCTGCAACCAGCAGTGTCTGCTGCGATTTTACAATCAACAGAACCAGCCCAACCTGGACACGCAGAAGGGGCCCGAGAGCCTGCTGAACAGTGAGTAGGAGGGAGGGAGGGGACCTGCATAGCACAGTCTGAGAGACACAGGGAAGACTCAACAGCAGGGGGTGGAAGCTGCCTGCCTGGGACTGGAGGAGACGCTAGGGAACAATCCTGCACTGGCCCCTGGGGGGGAAAGGACGGAGTGGGACCAAATGGGCTTCTCCATCTCTAACATCTATGGTTCTATGACACACAGGGCCCAGACGGGAGGAGCCGGTGCCAGCGTGCTGCCTGTAGCTCACACTCTTAGCGAGGATACTCAGGGATTTAACATCCTCAAGTTGCCAGCGGAGAGCTCGATTTACAGGGTTAGGGGACAGCGTGGTTTGGCATGACAATCCACCTGCAGCCTCACACCACCTCCGAGCTGTGACCTTCTCAGATCTCATAAACTAATCTGGATTGGGCCAGGTCAGTGCTTGGATGGGAAACATTCAAGGACAAAGAAGGGTGCTGCAGGAAGTGGTGCTGGTGATGCTGTAGGTGGGCTCTCCTTCAGCCAGAGCTGAACCTAGAACGATCTTGAGGGAGCACTGAGCTGCTGGAGGCACTGTGTCTTGCGATGTTAGATTGGAGTCCTACCACTTACCCAAAGTTCACCACAGCTTTGGGGAGTTGCCAACCCTGTGTCCCAGATAAACCCATTCTGCATCCATGGAGTTCCAGCTGGAGAGGAGATTTTCACTGCCTGTTGCCCCATTTCCTATCATTAACTCGAGCCAGTTCCTTACAGAAGATTGCAAAGTGCTTTGGGATCCCTCAGGATGGAAAGTGCTCCTGGTGACAGTGACAAGACACCGCTTGGCCCTTGGACACCTGCAGTCTCATTCTCCTTGGTCTTTCATAGGCCATGATCTCCTGGTGACCTGGGGAACATAGTTAAATGTTGCAGCTTATGGTGGGACTTGCTTCAGCGCATCAAGCTTCAACACATACCTGCATCACAGGTTCAGGGCTTTGCTAGCCTCCCTGGGATTTCATGACGTGTAAAACCCCGGGTAGGGTGTGCCAAGGAGGGAAACCAAGACAAGGACCTTCACGTGAGACCTCATCCTGCATCTCCAGACTATTGAGGTTCCTCCCCTGAGTGTCATGCACTGATCATAAGACAGGGGAACCTTTGGATGTCATTGCTGCTTAGGCAGCAAAGCAGAGCTGCTCTGCCAGAAGCAGCAGGTTCTCCCAGCTGGGGGAAGCCCACCCTGCCTTCCAAGAGCCACTCTCTGTAACAGGCTGGGTGAGGTGACAGCTCAAGTGGCAGCACAGTGGAGTGACATGGATAAGGAACTGTTGGTTTCTGCTGCCACGGAGGTGCCCATGGGAATTCTGCTTGATTCAAAGTATTCTGCTGCCCAAAGGAGGAAGAGGTGTGTGACGTGCTGGTTCCTGTAGCTCAAGTGATTCCACAGTCCTAGTCATGCTGTTCCATTTGTCCTCTGCTGTCAAAGCATGTAATTTTTGAGACGTCTGTAACACTGCTTTTGGGACACGGTGGGCAAGCTCTGCCTGAAGAGGGAAGCATGTTGCACACTGTTTAGCCATTGTCTTCTTGGAGCCATGGACCACAAGACTGAGAACTACTTTCATAATCACCAACAACCACAAGAGTCTCAGGCCTCTTCCACCACATCTCTGGAGGTCCCCGAGAATTCTGCTGCTTGGTATGTGGGGCATCACTCTTCACTGTGCCACAGCTGCATCTCTGTGCAATTGTAAGGGCTAAAGGGAGCCAAGGAAAAGCCCATCAGTTGTCAGTGCTCAGTTAAGCATGAGTTCCAGACTGCCTCAGGAGTTGCTGTGCTTAGTGGATGCTGCTGATGGCAATGGGCCCTCTATATGCTCTGGCACACCAGTCCTCTCCCAGATGTGGGATATCTGTGGACATCCTTGCCCCAGAACTATGGCATACTGCTGAGTTTGCAAAGCAAGGATGCTGAAGCCAGGATCCACTTACAGAGGGAACTTTCCAGCCTAGCTGCGCTGTGCGGGGCATTTTGGGAGGACCAGCTTCTGCATGGTCTCTTGTGGACCTGACAGCTGTGTTGCCAGGTTTGCAAGGGACTACCTGGATTTCAGGCTCATCTTGGACAGTGCTGCTTATTCTTGCTTACTCTCTTGCAGCCAGTGATTGCCTGAAACCATAAATTCCTGTGATCCAGTGGCTGCTATCAATCTGGTAATCCTGAGTTCTTGCAGCTGATCATACAAGCGGACGTTCCCTCACTTGGAACAGTTCACGTAGCGTGGGATTGAGGAGCTTCTGCTTCAAAACTGTGCCTGAAGGCTTCCAAGAGGAGCTGGCTCTGCACTGGGCTGTTCAGCTGGAGAGGGTAGAAATCACATTTGTGGCAGGCAACTGTGCCCTGACAGCTCCTTGTTGGTGTTGGGATAAGAAAAAGTACAAGCTGCAGCTTTGCTGGAAGCCTAGACACATAGCACATGGCAGGAGAATCTTGTTTTCTTTAGTCTTTAATCTTTGGTCAGTGGGGCAATCATGTTTGCTTTAGATTCTGCTGCAGCAGAAGTTCTGCTCATATGCCACAGCTTGTCTTTTCTCATTCAGGCCATTGGTGTTTTCTACCTGGACCTGCTGCCCATCCACTTTGGGTTGTCAGGGTGAGTTCTTGGCCCCTGAGACTGCTGCAGTTCCTATGGCTGAATGCTTAGCTGCAGACTAGGGAGCTTCCTCCAACTGGGATTTATCTGTTGTCCCCTGTGGTGGTCAGCAAGTGGAGCCTGATGGGCCTCAAATTGTACAAGAATTATCCTGCATTTCCTCGGGTCAGAGGAGTCTTCACAGTGTTACTGTCCCCATGTTGGACCTTTAGGAATCTGGGTCTTTCCTGAAGGACCTGTCTGTGTATAGGAGTTGTGAATGGACTCGCCACTGCCTTTGGGTGCTGGGACCTGCTGCAGTCCGTGCAAGGGTCTCCTTCAGCCACACGGGTAACCAGAGATCATTGGAGATTGGGATGAAGGTGCTTTGTTAGCTCACCAGCCTGTGAGTTGGTTGCAGGTTTTCTGTAGGGCACATGAGCTGGAATTATCATCCAAGGCGGGGTGATACTGTCACCATCTGAGACCAGTGTCTGCCACATGCTCCTCTTACCTGCAGGTGATCCTCTCATTCTTTAAGGCAATGGACTGCATCCCTAGGGCTGGGGCAAAGCTCTCTCTCTGCTTTCTGGGATTTCTCATAATGCTGCTACTTGCTCTGTCACCTTCTTCCTAGGGATCTCGAAGCACTTTGTCAAGATATTTGTTGCAGGGATATGGAGGCACAGGGAGGGGCCATGGCTCGGTACAGCAAGCCAGTAGGCAGAGCTGGAATTGGAGCCCTGGATTCCTCTCTCTACAAGGGGCTGAGATTTCTCCTGACCTGCTGTGATGGGGAAGGGGTGGACTGTAAGGGAGCACAAAATGACATGGGAATAAATTGATTTTGGAGTTGTAGTGTCTTCTGAGGTGTTAGGGCTAGAGATTGTAGAAACATTAACTGTTCCTGGAGTGGCCAGGAGCAGTTTCTGGGGAGCCTGTCCATGCTCTGGCTGCTTGCACCTCCAGTCCCAGCAGTGGGACGTGTTGGCCCAGGAGCTCTTGAACTTAAGAGTTGTTGCTTTCTCTTACAGGTCAGACTTCAGAGCCAAAACCAGCTGTCCCTTCCCCACAGAAGGCAGAAACTAACATGGTAAGATCCATTGGAGGTAGGAGTTTGCAAGACAAAGGGGCTGTCCCCAAAGAGAGGACAGTTCTGCCATTGCTCAGGGAGATTTAATTCTTCTACAACCAATGCATTGTGAGATGCATGGGTAGTGGGAGATGAAAAGAACCCTTAGGAAGGCAGCATCAACATATCCCCTGCAAGGGGGAAGAATAACTGTGTTCTCCCGGAGTCAATTATGAACTCCAGAATATCTTGACACTCTGGCACTTGCTTCTCTTTGTACAGTGCTTTCCTGTGTCTGGGTATAGTTGCTGTCCCACTGTTCCCTTCTACCCCTTGGGACATCACCAGGAGCCACCATTGCCAGACTCCTGGCACAGCAGAAGCAGCACACAGGCTTGCTGCCTTCCAGGAACAGCTTGGCAGTCCATCACAGCTGGACCATGGGGGTGTCCATGTGTTGGGGTCTGTCAGGCTCCAGGAGTTGCTTTGGGAGTCATTCCATCTGCACCTGCAGTAGGGAAGATATTGTGTTGGCCTTAGGTGGATGCCAACCTCCTGCTTTCTGCATTTCCCCAGCTGTCAGCAAAGGCCTCCTCAGCCCAAACATCTCCAGCAGTGCCGCCTCCCACCCCACCTCTGGTTCCAGCCACACCTCGGAAAAACAAAGCTGCCATGTGTAAACCACTGATGCAGAACCGGGGTGTCTCCTGCAAGTTTGAAATGAAGTCCAAAGGATGTCAGACAGGTAGGAAACAAGATTTAACTGTAGGATTACAGGGGCATTTTGGAAAGGTAAGTGGCATGTCCCTGCTCCAGACTTAACTGTGAATCCAGCATGAAATGCTGCACAGAGCAGGCTGGGTGTTTAGCACTGTGCTGAGGAGTCTCTTTGCAGGTGCAGGGCACTCATGGCAGGGCTGGGGGTAGGGGGCCCATTTCTGTCACCAGCAAAAAGAGAGATGTAGAGGGCTCTGTAGCATGTCCCACCTCTTGTGGGACAGCTCCTGTTCCTCTGGAGGTCGTTAGCTTGTCTGAGGGCTATCTGCTAAACGGGTTCCACTCTAGTTCCTGTTGGGCTTGTGTGTGTTCTGCAGCATGTGCAAGGCAACTAGACCTCTTAGAAGGGATATGTAAGAATAGGATTTGTACTTCTGGCTAAGGCAAGCCTCTCTTGTTGCTGGCCTTGACTTGCTGCTGTTCCAGCTCTGCCTGAGTCCTAGAAGCTGATGGCTGGAAGGGCTGTGTTACTGGATGGCTGGGAGCATGGCAGCATGCAGCAGAGCTGGGTGGAGGAACTTCTGGGATTACGGTCACTGATGTATTTTTGCTCTTGTCAGAGGCTGACTGGAAGCCCCAGCTGGTTGTGTTGCCAATCCCCGTCCCGATCTTCGTGCCTGTGCCTATGCATATGTACTGCCAGAAAGTACCTGTGCCTTTCTCCATGCCTGTCCCGGTAAGTAACATGCTTCTCCTGCTATTGTGATCCTGCCTTGCTGAAGTCTCCCTGATTCTCTGTTCATGCTCTTCTCCTGCCTCTGCTTTTATGTCAGTCTACTGAGTGTCAGTTTTATGCCTGGTGTGCTGCTATCCACAGGTGCCTGTGCCAATGTTCCTGCCCACCACACTGGAGAGCACAGAGAAGATTGTGGAGACCATTGAGGAACTGAAGGTGAAGATCCCCTCCAATCCTCTGGAGGCTGACATCCTGGCCATGGCTGAGATGATTGCAGAGGCTGAGGAACTGGACAAAGCCTCCTCAGACCTGTGTGGTAGGTTCTGCCTTGGCTTGGTCTGGTCCAACAGCTGAGACAGACCAAGGGGTTTTGCCAGCTCTTGGAGCTAAAACACCTGCCAGGATTGTGGCTCTCCCAAAGCCTTTGAAAAGGAAGCAGAAAAGAGCAAGTCCTCAACTTCTGCTGAGGAAGTACCAGAAGGGAAGAGCTGCAGCAGGGAGCAGTGTCTGCCACTCTTCTTTTGGGGGTGCCAGTCTTGGGGCATGTGCAGCTCTCTGTTTGTTCAGGTGGCTGTTCAGATTCTTCCCTAAAGCAGCTTCCATGGTACAAAAGGTATCACTTGGGGGCTGCATTCCTACTAATCGCAGTGATGGGGGTTGTGGCTGGGGACACAACAACCTTCCAGTGTCTTGCTGCCCAGGGAAACCTGGACAGCTCAGGTGTCAGGGGCTGCTCTGAGCACAGGGACCCTGACTTCATTTTTCCATCTATCACATGAACAGACAAAAGACTTTCAAGAAAGTTTGGTTTAGGATTAACTTTTTCATTTCAGACCTGGTGAGTAATCAGAGTGCAGAGGGTCTCCTGGAGGACTGTGATCTGTTTGGACCAGCACGGGACGATGTCTTGGCTATGGCTGTCAAGATGGCAAATGTCCTCGATGAACCTGGCCAGGACCTGGAAGCTGACTTCCCTAAGAGTAAGACCTGTGTGACGCAGCTGTGCAGGGCTGCTGAGGGTCGTCCCAGTGCCCTCAGCTGTGTGCACTTACCCCTTGCCCTCTGACTGACCAGGTGTGAGAGCCCTGCAGGGACTGCTTGCAGCAGGGATGGGGAGACCACCACTTCTGAAAGAGTGTGTGTTTGTCCACACTAAACTTACCTGTTGTGAACATAAGACCTAGGGAAGGGAGAATGAAACACTGATTTTAACAGCACAAAGAGCAGGGCAGCAGCACTGGTGTGTTTATGAATGATGGTTCCGGAGGATCCATCAAGACGAGCAACGTGGGCAAGGCATGGCATCCTGAGAAATGGCAGAATTGCTGAGTGTCTGTTAACAGAAGGTGGAAGAAGAGGCAGGGACTTGGAGGAGCACAGCAATGCGGAGGCAGGATGCTAGCAGCAAATAGCAGAATTGAGGTGCCTATGCCAGGCTGCACATAGGCTGTACTGGCCTGGCACCAGGGATTGAGGAATGTTCCTTATTCCTCAGGTTTAAAAAATAAACAGATAAAAAACTGTCAGAGAGGAAAATGTGGGGTTCTGGTTATTCTGAGAAACTTTAGCATTGTCTGCCAGAGCTGTATTTCCTTTGTTGGGCTGTGGCTAAAAGTCTGTGCCAGGCAGTGGTAGAGGATGTGAAGTGTTCCCTCTTCATTTTGCTGTAAAAATCAGGCCAGCACAGGGGGCAGGATGAGAAGTCTCAGCTGAGCCTTTCTGCCTGTGTTTCCTTTCAGATCCTCTAGACATCAACCCCAGTGTGGATTTCCTCTTTGATTGTGGACTGGTGGGACCAGATGATGTGTCCACAGAGCAAGATCTGCCTCGAGCTGTCCGAAAAGTGAGTTCTCTCTGGGTACTGCCTGCTTAAAGCCCTTCAGGTTTGGAGTGGGAGCTGCCACCTGGGATGTATGAGGTGAAGTGTGCCAGAGTCTCTGGCGTGCTGGGGAGATGGTGCTCTCTCCATTCAGGGCATGACTGGCCTGCAGGCCACACCTTGAATGAAAATACTTGCTTGTCACTTCAGAGGAGTTTTGAATGCTACAAGTCATGTGACAGCTGGTCTCTTTCTTGCCTGTGACCCTCGTAACTAATGAGCTTTGTTGGCTTGGCTGCCAGCAGAACAGTGCCTGCTGCCATGGAACACTGTAGGGAGCTGACAGTCAGCAGGTGTTAGGGGTGGCCAGGACTCCTGCACCTGTCCCAGGTAGGTGCCCAGTCTCACAGAACACCTCTCTGCAGGGGCAGAAGCGCCTGGTGCTCTCTGAAAGCTGTTCCCGGGACTCGATGAGCAGCCAGCCCAGCTGTACAGTACTCAACTACTCGTACGGTGTGAATGCCTGGAAGTCCTGGGTACAAGCCAAGTATGCAGGGGGAGAGACCAGCAAGGGAGAGGAGCTACGCTTTGGCCGTAAGTGCCTTGTCTGGATGCAGTGAAGTGGCAGAAACCACCCAGAAGGTGGACCTTGGGGTGTTGAGGTGTTCCTGACGTTGTAGGTTGTTATCTGAGGCTGCTGTGCTTGTCTCTGCAGCCAAGCCCATGAGGATCAAGGAGGACATCTTGGCCTGCTCAGCAGCTGAGCTCAACTATGGCCTGGCCCAGTTTGTCAAGGAGATAACCCGGCCCAATGGGGAGCGCTATGAACCAGACAGCATCTATTACCTCTGCCTTGGCATCCAGCAGGTGAGGGAGGCCTTGCTGCCCTCCAGTCCTCCACAGCCAGACTTGGGGGTCAGATCTGGTGAGGGGAGTTTGTACCCTTCATTTTGCCTTCTGGGCAGAGAGGCTGTCTGGACTCTCCTTCAGTGCCTCAGCCCAGGGCAGCATCCCACCTGGTTTGGTCTTTGTTCCCAAGCTCAGAGGGTAGGGTGGCAGCTACTCCCCGGCCTTGAACCCTTCTTGCACATCACTGAGGAGGGCTGGAGGATCTCCCCAAACTCAGGCCCTTCTTTAGCACCAAGTCTGCTTTGTCATGCCCCAGCATTTTCCTTGCAGCTCTCAGAAGTGTCTGCCCAGCAGCTCTGGTGGTACAAGAAGGGGTGCTCTGCGTGTGTGCCCTGGGCTCTGAGGAGGGTTTGCATTCTAGGTGCTACTGTGTTTCTCTTGACTGTGTATTCTGTCCTTTCTAGTACCTGCTCGAGAACAATCGTATGGTGAATATATTTACAGACCTTTACTACCTGACCTTCGTGCAGGAGCTGAACAAGTCCCTGAGTGGCTGGCAACCCACAATCTTACCAAATAGTACGTGTCTTCAGAGTACCTTCAGTCCATACATGTATCTAGTTTGTGCTTGTAGCCATGGATCCTCTGGGCTGATTATGCTCCCCCAGCTTCAACCTTGGCATAGGCAGCTCAGTCCTGCTGTGTGCTGAGGTCATACTGACCCAAACCAACTGCACAGCCAGCGTGGTTTACGCTTCAGCAGCTTCTGTTGCCCACAGTCAGGATAGCTGGGAGCAGAGAGCGTGTGCTTTGTATCCCAGGACAATTTGAATCTTTACAATACCTCACAGTGATGTCTCCACCCTTTGGCAAGAATGCCAAGCCAGGAGGCACACTGGTGCATGTGTTTGTGTTCCCAGTACATGGATGGGCCCTGCACATGGTGCTAGGCCTTGGCCAAAGTTGCTGTGCTGCTGCCTTGTGAGTGGAGTAACCTAGAGCTCTGCAGAGGCTTTTCATGATGCTGTGCTCTGGTCTGCTTTCCCTGCTGTCTTCTCAGTAGTTAATTCATAGATCCAGCTTCATCTCTGCAGATCCATCAGATCAGACAGAGCCATTTGACTACAGACCTGTGTATCTATGCAGGATCTGGCCAGATCTCTCCTGCCTGCTGCTTTTCCTTAATCTCCTACTGAGTGTGGTGGAGCACTGACCCGGAGTTCACTTTTTGGCCGTCTATAGTGATGAGCAGTTAGGATTGATTTGGGTTCTCACCTGTGGTTTGGCTGTGATGTGGGGAGGCTTATGCCTGGGGAGAGCTCTAGCTATGCTGATGGCTCTGGAGAAATAGCCTTGTGAAAAAAGAGATGCTGTGAAGCATCAGTCTTTTGCAGTGAGCTTTCCTAGATAGAGTGAAGGGATTGCCACAAAGCGACTGCTTATGTCACCTGGTTCTCCCTCTGTGTGTTGCAGACACTGTTTTCTCCCGTGTCGAGGAGGAGCATCTCTGGGAGTGCAAACAGCTGGGTGTTTACTCACCCTTTGTGCTTCTCAACACCCTCATGTTCTTCAACACTAAGTTCTTTGGGCTGCAGACAGCAGAGGAGCACATGCAGCTCTCCTTCACCAACGTGGTGCGCCAGTCCCGCAAGTGCACCACGGCCCGTGGCATGACAAAGGTGGTGAGCATCCGCTACTACGCTCCTGCCAAGCAGAAGAAAAGCCGAGGTGGGTCTGGGGGAGCATCTCTGTTCCTCCCCCTGCATCCCTCGTCAGGATCCAGCCACGATCCAGCTCTCTCCCTCTTCACAGATAGCGGCTCTGGAAAACGGAAGCGTGAGGAGGAGGTACCAATGCTGGAGCAGCGGGAGAACAGGATGAATCCCCTCCGATGCCCAGTCAAGTTTTATGAGTTTTATCTCTCCAAATGGTGAGGCTTTCTCTGCAGAAGAGGCATGTTCCATTTTGGGGCCACTTAGTTTCGATGGAACCCTGTGGACTGACTGCTGCTTTCCAGATCTTTGTACCTGAGCATGCAGTCTTGCCCAGGCTCTGTGCTGCTTGACTAAACCAAGTTTGAGAGAATGCTTCTGTCTGGCCTCTTCCACTTCTTGCCCTTCTCCAGAGTGGCAGGAATGTGCAGTAGGAGTCCAGTGCTTCGGTGGTTAGGGGTTTTGGCCTTGAACAAGGAGCTGTAGACTGAGTTTGTGTCCTTGTCCTGCTGAATGATGGGAGGGTGTGATGAGCTGTGAACGCCCCTTGCTAAACACAGCATCAGGCCAGGCTGTTAAGAGCCCCCAAAGCTGATGTCCCAGGTCTCACCCTCCTCTCTCTCCACAGCCCTGAGAGCCTGCGGAACCGCAACGACGTGTTCTACCTGCAGCCCGAGCGGTCGTGCATCGCTGAGTCCCCGCTGTGGTACTCGGTGATCCCCATGGACCGGAGCATGCTGGAGAGCATGCTGAACCGCATCCTGGCCGTCAGGGAGATCTACGAGGAGCACAGTCGGCTCAGCAGCCTAGAGGATGATATGGACTAAGGGCGAGGTGCTGCTGGACTGGCTGCACTCCAGCCCTGGACATCTCATCTTGCTGCTTCCCATTGCAGGGCAGGGGCCATGCAGCATAGGAAGGGATGGTGCTGCAGCAGTACTGTCCCTGCATCATTACCAGACTTGGACCTCTCATCCTGCTCATTACAGGCATCCCCTATGTACGTGGCCCCTGCAATCAGATCCATCTTCAGTTTTGGCTGCTGGGTGAGCCATCTGCCCCAGGGCCCATTCCCATGGCACAGGAGTGGCAGAGTCCCTGGGGCAGCTCCCCTTGCCCAGCCCTGTCCTCCCCTACCCCCAGCCCTGCTGCTACCCCTCTGTCCCCATGCCTAGGGCAGGAATTGCACAAGACACAGTGCACCATTGGACCAGTGGCCCCTGAAACTTCCCTCTTCCTTTGGCATTCCCTCACAAGGCTGGAGGTATCGAGGCAGGAACAGTAGCTCTGCTGCTGGGGCAGGATTTATTTTCAAGCTAGTGGGCATGGGCCAGAGGTAACCTGAGAGCTGTTGGGTCAGGGAGAGAACTTTTTACCCGGGGTGGGAGAGATTTGGATTGGTTGCAGGGAGTGGATGGAGCTTGCACTGTGATTTGTGGGCAGAGATCTGGCCTTGCCACAGGGACACCTCCCTTGTGTGCAGCCAGGTTGCCTCTCTCTCTCTTAGGTCAATGTTTTCTGAGTTTGCTGAAAACTGATGAGGATGGACCTGTGCTAGATGGCCCTTTCTTCCCCCCCTTCCCTGTCATGGTGTAAGGACCCTCCCCTATGCAAGATGGCATCAGTGGGAACCTTTGCTCCAGCCAGGGGCCCAGGCATTTGCTGGCAGAAGTAGAGAGCCCTGCCTGGCCTCCCCCTCCCACCTCCCTACAGCCTGCCAGCACCATACCCAGGGCAAGTCTGGCTCCAGCTGTGCCACTCCATGCTGCCTCCTGCCCCTTCTTGTGTTCTGGTTGGTTTTCTTGAGCTGTACATGGGTCTCCTGTTGAGCCTGTATATATTGTTCTGGGCCCTGGCCTAGGGCCATCTGTTCTCTGTGTCCACGTGGAGAGTGAGCCGCTCACCAGTCTTGTTGTAGTGATGCCAGGGCAGTAGGACTAACCCTGTGTCTCTGGAAACCATTCATTTCAAATAAAGATGTGAAAGATTTTGGCAGCTCCTGTTTTTCTTTCCCCCTGGCCAGGATGAGCACTGTAGGAGAACAGGGCCAGTGTCCCCGTGTTGCTGTGCCCCTCACTGCTGTCCATCCCAGCCTGTGCTGCCTGCACTTCCTACCTTGCCTGGGCCCTGCTATCGTGCCAGCTCTGCCAAGTGCTGATGGCCCCTGCCCCAGTGCCTACTGGTGCCAGCATGCCATGCCCTGATTGTCCCTGCCCTGCAGCCCCACCCAGCCCAGCAGTGGCCCTGCCCTGGCTATGCGGTGTGTCCATAGGATTGAGCAGTTGCAGAGCAATGCCACAGTGCCTGTGAGCAGAGCAGGAGTCAAGTGAGGTGCATTAAGTGTTTATTTGCTTCGCCCCTTTCAAGCTCTAGTCTCAGCCCTGCTGCTCCCAGGAATGCCAGGAGCAGCTGAGCAGTGTCCCCAGGGCCGTGCCCAGCTCTCATGCTGGCCCTGGGGGAACCATGAAGACATAACCACCACTGTGACCACTCATGCATTGTCCATTCCTGACCATCCCAACAGGCCACATTTACACAGCCAGGTCTGCTGTTCGCATGTCCCTATGGGACCCAGCAGCCACCCCTAGCCATACACCTGCCTTCTTCAGTGGTGCCAGGCCAGAGGGGGTTCTGCCAGCAGCCAGGGGGCTGCCACCCCTGGGCAGAGTGACATAGGTGCTGCCAGGCCCAACAGAAGTGGTTAGGATGGGGGACTTGGGGCCTGGCCCCCGACGACACTTGGTGAGGCCCAGGTGGTAGATCTCCACCAGGTTGAGCAGCAGGGACACACAGGCCACCCCCAGCATAAAGAGGATGAAGATGGTCTTCTCAGTGGGCCGAGAGATGTAGCAGTTGACAGTGTTGGGGCAGGGCCAGCGGCTGCAGGTGTAGAGGGGCTTCAGCTGGAACCCATACAAGGCATACTGGCCCACAATGAAGCCCACTTCCAAGAGAGCCTTGAAGACTATGTTGCAGATGTACGTCCTCAGGATGGCCCCCTGCATGCATACCCTAGCCCGTGTGTTCCCTGCAGGGAGCTGGGACTGCCTGGGGCGCTGCCGCCTGGTCCTGCTGCCAGCCCGTGCTGCCGCGTGCTGCTGTGCCTTCTCCTCCAGATGCACCAGGTGCAGGATGTGGCCCAGATATACAAGGCTGGGGGTGGAGACAAAGATGATCTGCAGGACCCAGAAGCGGAGATGGGAGATGGGGAAGGTGCTGTCATAGCAGGCATTTTGGCAGCCAGGCTGCTGCGTGTCACAGGAGAAGCCAGACAGCTCGTCACCCCAGACCCTCTCCGCGGCTGCCCCCAGCACCAGGATGCGGAAGACGAAGAGGACAGTGAGCCAGACCTTCCCCACCACTGTGGAGTGTTCCTGGGCATTCTCCAGCAGCCGGCCCAACAGGCTCCAATCCCCCATGGCACGTGCTGTGGTGCCCTGCAAGATAGCCACCCTCCAGACAGCCACCCTACAACCCACCAAAATGCCACCCCGCTCCCTGGTCAAGCAGGTGTGCACAGACCCAACCCAAGGCTGTCCCTGGAACGTCCCCATCCTGTGTCCTAGGGGACCCCCTAACCCATCACAAGGAGGGCAGGGCGAGCAAAGGCCTCCAGCAGAGCTGGGAGAGCCGCAGGGAAGAAGCGCGGCTGCGATCCGGCATGGGGACCTCTCACCGTAGACGGTGTGTGGGGCAGAGCCCAGTGCTCCCGCGCTGTCTGCTCGTCAGTGGGGTGATGGGGGATGCTGCGAGGCCCCTTCCCAGCTGGTCCCCAGCTCCTCCGTGGGGTGTGGGTAGGTCTGCCTGCTCGTCTGTCCAGTCACCCAACTGCGGGCGTGGGGTTATTGGGGCATGAGGCAGCTGCGTGCCCCATTGGCTTTCATTGTGACTGGCACATGAAACAGCCACTGGGGAAACTTTTTCCCTCTATTTTTGGTCTGGGCACTTTTCTAATTATATTCGGGGCTGCAGGGGCTGGTACTGGGGGAGCGCAAGCCCTTGGACACTGATCAATGCCACCCAGGGGTCACTGGTCGCTGCAGGCTGCCAGGGCAACACAGACACAGCCCCAGCTCAGCCTTGGCAACGCAGCCCCCACAGCCCCTCGTGGCACCCACCAGAGCTTGGGCGCAGGGATGGACACCCCACACTGGCACCCCGGCTCCTGGCATATCCCAGCCAGAGCAGAAAGGAGGGAGGCAGGACCTGAGAATTGAGATTTAATGGCCTACAATGCCCTCCTGGCCATTTAGGAGAGCCAGACTCGCACCTGAGGGACGCTACCCTTGGGACAGGGAAAGTAAGAGGCACAGGGGATGGCTGTGGGGCCAGAGCCCCTGTACTGGTGGCCCTAGCAGGCAGAGCAGCGGTCACCCTTCTCCTGCAGCCCAGAGTTGCGGCGCAGCATGTCCTTGAGAGAACCGTCCTGCTCTGTCAGCAGCTGGTTGATCTCGTTCTGCTTGTACTCAGAGGAATGCTTGTGCCCATAGAAGGAGCCCTTCCCCGACGAGGGGTTGGAGTGGTGCTGACCTCGGCGGGCACAGGCCCGCACCACCAGGTAGACCAGCTCTGCCATGTTGAGGATGATGCAGACACTGGAAGTGACCAGCATGAAGACAGTGAAGATGGTCTTCTCAGTGGGCCGGGAGATGAAGCAGTCGACAGTGTTGGGGCAGGGGTAAGCCTCGCACTTGACCAGCCGCATCATCTGGTAGCCTGGGTAGAGCATGTAGAAGATGTACATGAACACAGCCTCGAAGAGCAGCCTGAAGACCACGCTGCAGACGTATGTCCACCACAGCGACCCCGCTATGCGCATCTTGTGCTTCTTGACTTCTTCCATGTGCTTGGCATCCCCATGCCCTGTCAGCACCAGCAGCTTCTTCTCCTGGTGCTGCTGGTAGGCCACATGCATGGCAACGAGAAGGGCCGGTGTGGTGACGAGGATGAGCTGCAGGGCCCACAGACGGATGTGGGAGATGGGGAAGAAGTGGTCATAGCAGACGCTGTTGCAGCCAGGCTGCTGGGTGTTGCAGGTGAAGGCAGATTTCTCATCCCCCCAGACACTCTCTGCTGCCACCACTAACACCATGATCCGGAAGATGAAAATGACGGAGAGCCAGATGCGCCCGATGGCAGTGGAGTGGCGGTTCACCCCACTCAGCACCGTGTAGAGGCCAGCCCAATTCATCTTTTCTCACGTCTACAGGAGAGAGCGGTGAGAGATGAGGTTAGGAACAGAAGGGCCCCTGGCTGAGAGCCAGCAGGTCCTGGCTCTAGTGGCAGCAGCCCCAGGAGGGACCTGGGAGCAACAGGGTGGCAGCCCTGACTGCTTGGGTGGACAGCAGAATTGATAGACAGGAGGATGGCAGCATGGCTCCTGCTCCTGACACAGCTCGAGGCAGCATTCTGGACAGAGCAGGCAGGAGACTGGCTGTCCCAGCAGTGCCAAATGCTCCAGTCCCGCCACCCCACACTGGCATAGGGATCCTAACCCACAGCTGCCACAGAGAATGGGGGTGAAGCTCCCACACCTCTACAGGGACCCCCAGTACCCAGTGCTGAGCTCTTTGGCTAGGAATGGTCCCAAGGAGCTTCATGGGCTCCACTGCACCAAAGCCTCCCTTTGTCCTCCCATTATCTGCAGAAGCAGGGCCAGGGAGCCCTGAGCTGGGGGGGCTCCCCCCGTGCAGCTTTGCACTGCCACTGTCCCAGGAACACAGGGCAACCCCACCCCAAGCACAGACCCCTGCCCCACCAGAGGCACCCACTGGCACAGCACAGCCCCGGGAGCTGCTTCCCACCCCTGCGTGAGTCTGGGTGGCTGGGACCAGCCACCCCCCAGTGTGGAGGATCCTGGCGACGCGTACCTGCCAGTGAGGAAGGGTCCTCGCAAGCTGCCCCCAGTGGCCCCTCTAAGGTCTCATGCCTCCCGCAGGAGAGCTCTGCTCCGCCTGCCCTCGTCTCTCTCTGCCACTGCCCTGCACTGGAAGTCATATGCTGCTTTATAAACTATTTACATACAATGGGGCCTTTATCGGTCCCTGAACAACACACTTTAGCATTCAGATCTAACGCCCTGACTTCCGCCCACCCTGGCCAAACAAAGTGCCTGTGTGCTGCATTCCCGCTGCTCGGCCCTGCGCCCACCCCCACCTCCGCACCCCGCCCCGCACCGACCACGGCCACAGCCCCCCCAACCGCCGGGACCCACGGCACACATCGCT